>NC_056746.1:1530637243-1530937243 GCF_019279795.1 Protopterus annectens
CCCTTTTTGCCAAACAAAGGGACCCAAAAATCCTTTTTGGTAACAGGGCTGAGGAAGTACTGAAAAGGTGGAGGATAAGGCGAAATCTATGCAAGCTGTAAAAGATTTCCTTCAGGTTCAGCCTCCTCTGTTTAGTAGGCATTATCCTTCCAAGAACTGGTCTTTCCCTGATCCTGGCAAATAGGGTCATTCTAGGCCTAGGGGTTTCAGATCTTCCAGAGGTCAGGCTTCTTCCCCTCAAAGGACTAAACAATGGCAGTCGTCTTCTGCTAAATCAGGGAGTTCTAAGCTAGCTTCTCAAAGCAAGCATTCTCGACGACTCTGGCCTTCTTGTGCCTACCTCTGCAGGACCAGGATTTCCTTTGGGGGGAAGGTTAGCCAGGTTCGCAGGGGTATGGCCAACCATCACAGACGACAAATGGGTTCTCACCATAGTAAACCAAGGTTACAAGTTTTATTTTCACACCTTCCCTGTACTGCAAGGTTACCCAGACATTCCCAGAACTCTCAGGGCAGAGGTAGAGAATCCAATTTCTTCTCTGCTGGCTATGGGGGCTATAGAGCCAGTTCCTGCAAATCAGACAGGCCTAGGTGTTTATTCAAGACTTTTTCTGGTACCCAAAAAAGGGGGCACCTGGTGCCCTATTCTGGATCTGTCTATTCTAAACACTTTTCTGTGATTCCCAAATTCAAGATGCTCACTCTTCAACAGATACTGCCAATGTTGGACAAGGATTCATGGCTGGTAACTTTGGATCTCAAGGAGACTTGTCTGCACATCCCAATAAGGGTAAGTTGCAGGCAGTTTCTTCGTTTCAGGGCTGGGGAGCAACACTTCCAATTCTTTGCGCTGCCCTTTGGCTTATCTACTGCTCCCACAGTTTTCACAAAGTGCCTGGTGCCAGCCATTGCTTTTTGCAGTTAGAGGAACATTCAAATTTATCCTTAGCTGGACAACTGTCTCATTCAAGCAAACTCCCCAGAACAGTTAAAAAGGGATTTGGACTTCATGAAGAACATTCTCACTTCTTTGGCTTACACTCTCAACGAGAAGTCAAAGTTGGTTCCTACAAGGGAGATTGTTTTCCTGGGATTGAGTCTGAATACAGCCACCCAGATGGTATTTCTCCTTCAAGACAAACAACAAGATCTGTCTGCTTATTTCAAGAACTTGGCAAGCATGACCCAGCTCTCTGCAAGGCAATTCCTGCAAGCACTGGGGTTCATGGCTTTATGTATCCTGATGATCCCATATGCAAGGCTGTATATGAGAAAACTTCAGTGGTATCTCAAGAGCCTTTGGTCTCAACACACACACAGGACTTAGGCTTGATTCTTCCCCTTATTTCCCATCTACAAATGGAGTTTCTCTGGTGGGCGACAGCCTGTTCTCAGAACAAGGGTCTGCCTTTCCACCCACCACCTGCCAGCCAGACTCTCACCACAGACGCCTCAGATTATGCATGGGGGGGGCATATCTGGAAGGCAGGGGCATACAAGGGATTTGCAGCACCTAACCGATTCATTTGCACATAAACGTAAAAGAATTGATGGCAGTGCAGCAGGCCTTACTGGCTTTCAAGAACCTACTTTACCCTGGGACTCTTCTGATCAGGACAGACAACACCACAGTCATGTGGTACATCAACAAGCGAGGGGGTCTCACTCTTACCTTTGTGCAGACACAGCATGAAACTATGGCCCTTAGCTTCCATGGGCATACATCTTATAGCCTAGTATCTTCCAGGGAGGCTGTACTCCTTGGCGGATCAATTGAGCAGGCATGTTCTGGATCCTCACGAGTGGCAACTGAACAAGATCATTTTCCATCGCATCACTCCGCATTGGGGCACTCCTCAGGTGGATCTTTTCTCCTCTCACACCAATCATCTCCTTCCAACCTTCTGCACCAGGGAGTTTCACGACAAAGCATGGTAAGTGGACGCTTTGTCCTTGCCATGGGCACAACTCTCAATTTATGCCTTCCCCCCTCTGCCTCTTCTTCCCAGAGTGCTGCTAAAGATAAGGGACGAAAAACCAAAGGCTATTCTTATAGCACCAGATTGGCCCAGACAGCATTAGTATCCCCTTCTTCGCAGTCTTTCCCAAGCTCAGCCTTGCCATCTTCCCCTGGTGCCAGATCAGTTGGTTCAGGAAGGGGGAAAGTTTTTTCATCCTCATCTTCAAACTCTGCATTTAACTGCCTGGCTAATACTTTAAATCTTTCCCAGCAGGTGGTTGAAGTTCTTCATGCGGCCAGGAGGCCTAGCACCAGGAAATCCTATGTAGATAAATGAAAGAGATTTTGCTCTTGGATGCAAGCTAAAGGAGAAGAGTCTTCCCAACCTTCTCTTTCCCTCATTCTTGATTATCTAGCAGGTTTGCTTAACGGTGGACTTTCTTTTCTTCAATTAAGATTCATGCTTCAGCAATTTCTGCTCATTGTTCTTTTGAGCAACCAGTTTTTTTCACACCCCTTGAAACAGTTCCTGAGGGGAGCTAGCAATCTTAGACCTCCCAGAAGAGCTCCTACTCCTGCTTGGGATCTTAATTTTGTCCTGGAGAAGCTTACTCTTCCTCCCTTTGAACCTGCTGCCTCTGCAGACTTAAAGTTCCTTTCATGGAAGACTGCTTTTCTTTTGGCTATTACTTCCGCCAGAAGGGTTTCGGAGCTGCAAGCCTTAATGGCAGTGGAACCTTTCATTATTTTTCATACAGACCGGGTATCTCTGAGAACTAATCCCTCCATTATGCCTAAGGTGGTTTCCAGTCTGACACTTAACCAGTCTGTTCATCTGCCTACATTCTTCAGTAACCCCCAGAATAAAGAGGAAAGGATTCTGTACTTCTTTATGTGCACAGACCGTTGAGATTTTACTTTAAATAGGACTAAATCCTTTCAGAAGTCTCTGCAGTTGTTGGTTAGTTTTGCTCATGGGGCTCAGGGTAAAGCTATTTCCAAACAAACCATCTCCAAATGGATTGCTCATTGCATTCACTTTTGCTACCTGCAGCATGGAAAGGTTCCCCCCCAGGTTATTAGGACCCATTCTACTAGAGCAGCCTCTACTTCTGCAGCTTTTTTGAGAGGTGCGCCTACTAAGGACATTCTAGAAGCAGCTACTCGGTCTTCTGTCCATACTTTCACAAAGCATTACAACCTATCTTTGTTTTCTACGTCTAGGGCTGGTTTTGCCTCTGCAGTTTTGCAAGGCCTCCTTACCAGTCCTTAATCTGTGAGTCTTTCTCCCCCTTTTGTTTTCTTCCTGGGCTTTGGGAATCAACCCATATGTTAGGACTGCAACAATGAAACACGAAGAACATAGTACAGTTGTGTACACTTACTGTAAATGTAGATGTTCGCGTGTATTCACTGTTGCAGTCCTGGTTTCCCACCCTCCATTCCCCCTTTTTTCCTAAGGCACAGACTACTTATGTTATTTTTTGGATGGATTTTTCCCAGGGTGTTTCCTTCCTGGATTGGCCTCTTTTGGGGGCTCCTGACAGTTAAGGCAAGAAAAACTGAGGAAATGCCGTCTGGTGCCTCCCTTTATACCTGACGTTCTGACATCAGTTTACAGCCGACGGCAGCTGACGTCATATACCAAGGACTCTGGTATTCAGGCCGGCTAAGGGCTACCGGGAGCCGGATAACCCATATGTTAGGACTGCAACAGTGAATACACTCGAACATGTACATTTATGGTAAGTTTATTTCAAAACTGTACTTGTTTTCATTCCCTTGAGTAGAGAAAATGTGGTGTCCCTTTCATTTTCTATATTATTCTATAGTACAGGTCTGGAACTCAAAAGTCAGATTTTGGGAAAAATCATTGCACATACTGGAAATACTTCCTTTCACAGAAAGCAGCAGTGTATGTGCATTTTCAAATATGGCACGTTTATTTAGGAACAGTAATAGAAGAACAGCAAAATGTGAAAAGATATGTATAGTAAGACTAATTTAGAAAGAAGTGTCTGCTTGGGAAACCTTTCTCTTTGCAGAGAGCAGCAGAACCCCTGCAGTTTGAAGAATGGCATTTTTGTTTAGGAACTGTAATGGAACAATAAATGTTGAGATGTATTCAGTAGTAGTAGACTACTTTGTAAAGTATGTTTCCTGACTTAGGAGTGAAATTCTTTCCTGCAGAAAGGCAAGAGACAAGGTTCTGTGAAAACATTTTTTCAGCAAAATGAAAGTTGTAATGAGAGCAAATACTACTGCTCTCTGCTCTCGCTCGTGCACGCACGCACTTTGTGTGTGTCTCTCTCTCTGTCTCTAAGTAACTGTGATTGCACAGCTGGGTAGATGTCCTTCTAATCCAGTGTTGTAGTATTCTGCATGTGGGTTTACCTTTCTTTCTCTCCAGTTCTATTGGCCAGGTTTTCAATGATTTTCAGTCTCTAGGTGCGTCGGATGTCTGACATGGCTGCTGGAACATGGGCCATAAATGTGACATATGCACGCACCAGCCCTCAGATCTTTTCGGACACCAGTCGTATGCCCAGGTGTTCCTGCTTCTCACAGACGTCGGATCGAAAAAGACTCTGTTAAGTACCCCGTTGGGGATTCTTTCAGTCCTACTTGTTGTTTATTATAGTCTGTTAATGTCATCTGGCAAAGGCAAGTGCGGTCAGCAGATTCTCCACAAAGACATGCACGACCAGTGTCTCTTTTGTCTAGGCAGGGAACACGACCATGAGAACTGTGCCATTTGCAGTTTGTTTGTCCCAAAGACCTTACACCACCATTTACAAGCCTTAAACCTCTACTTAGAAAATCAATGCTTGAAACAGTAAGCGCTAGGAATGGAGGTCGCACTCGACGCCCCGTCTGAACTGCCTAGGACGAAGGCCAAGTCCTCGCAGCCTACTTCTTTCACTGCGCCTCTGTCTGCCATAACTTAACCTGTAGCTGTTAGCTTGACTAAGGATCCGGCATCCGCCAATACAGCGGGTACCTCTGAGGAAGCCGCAAAATCTTGAGCGGATGACATATCCACAGAGGATTCACTGGTGCCTTCTCTAGATGCCAGGGGGAACCAGCTTTTGGTCGGCGTTCACAGGACTCCGCCTCTGCTCTAATGATCAGTGACCCTAGGCCTGTTCCGAGCCAGATTCTGGCTAAGCCTTTGAAGAAAAAACAGAAGACAAGACACCTTACCCCTACCTCTGAAAGCATGCCAGATTGGCATGCCTTCAGCCAGTGCTTATTCAATGCCTTTATGGCCCTTAGGACTTTAGCAGAATCCTCTGCCACTGCTCCTCCCCCTTAGTCCCAGACCTCCTACCCAGGAAAGGAGGGTAGAGCAGCTCAAAGAAGAGGGATTGTCTGACTCCTCTGAGGATTCTCTTTCCTACTCCTCCCAGATCTCATCCCCCTTGGAATATGGTTCTCTTGAGGAGGGCTCTGTTGAACCTGACTCCCCTGTAGAGGATCTCATTTTGAGGAAACTTTCAATAAAATGAAAGACCACTTTAAGTGGCAATCCTCGGATATGTCTGATGTTCAGAAAAGGTTTTATGACCTTATTCAAATGGACACTCCCAGTCCTTCTACTATTCCTCCCTTCCAGCCTGCTTTTCTGGATGCTTTTGCCTCAGCCTCCACTAGCCCGGACTCCCAGCTTCTGGCCCCTGGAGAGCAGACAGGTTGTAGAAGGTCCCTCAGATGGAGAAATTTCTCCTTAAATGCCCCCTGCTGACCCAGCCACTATTTCCATCTCTACGGACAGGGCCTCCAAACTGCTGCCTACCACTAAAGACAGCAAGACCATGGAGAGGTTGGGAAAGAAAATTTATACTTAGGCCACCCTCTCATTTAGAGCCACAAACTATCAAACACTAATGACCAAATACTCTCTAGCTGTCTGGACAAAGCCTCTAAAGAGTTAGAAGACATCCCTGACTGTGCTGCCAAAGCCTCCCTGTCTTCCCTTATGGCCCTCTTCTCTCAAGTGAATAGACTTTCCCTGAGGTGTAGATATGGTGCAGCTGAAGCCTCAGCCAGGTCAGCTGCATCAGCTTCAGTACTAAGGAGATACTCATAGTTATGTCTGCATCCTCTCCCAGAGGACTTCAGGGCCAAACCCCTAAACACGCCTTTGGACCACTCAGCACTTTTTGGTGAAAAAGTGGCTGACCTTTTCAAATATTTACAACAGAAAGGTAAAAAAATTACAGGACTTGAAACGTATCCTGGTCTTGCCTGTTCCCAAGTTCCAGAGAAAATACCCGTCCAAGACCCAATTTATTAGGAAATCCTCCAGGCCTGCTGCTCCCCAGTCCAGAAGACCCCCTAGAAGATGGCCTCCTCTGTCTAGGCCATCTCAGTCTTCCAGCTAAAGGCCTCCCTTTCCTGACAGGGCAGGTAGTGTCTGACTGCCTGTCAAATTTCAGCACTCCCCTATCCACCCCCCCTTTCTACACATCTCTCTCGCTGTCTCCCTACTTCACTCATTACCACAGACAAATGAGTCCTGTCCATCCAGTAGGACAGCTACTTCATGTCCTGGAGCGCGTTCCCATCAAGAATGAGCATCCTACAGCCCTTGCCAAGTCAGCTATCCCTCCATCAGGTGCTACAAACCTTACTCTTCCAGGGCACCATAGAGCTAGTTCCGGTGCAAACAAAAAGAAAAGGTTTCTATTCCAGAATCTTTTTAGTACCCTGAAAGGAACGTCCATGGAGACCAATTCTAGACCTCTCTCGCCTCAACCCCTTCATAAAGGTCCCTACTTTCAGGATGCTCTCCCTACCCACTCTCTTTCCACTCATCCTTCCACAAAGATTCATTGTAACCCTGGATGTAAAGGATGCTTACTTCCACATACCTATAAAGCCCACCTTCAGGAAATACCTAAGGTTCCTGGAAGGCCCATATCACTTTCAAGTCTGTGCCTTGCCCTTTGGGTTTTCTGCTGCACCCAGGATATTCACAAAAATGCCTCGCCCTGGTCATCGCTTACTGCAAGGAAAAGGGAATCCAGATATTCCCTTACCTAGATGACCTAGACCAGGCAAAAGACAGGGAAACTCTTCTAAGTCATTCCCAGGACCTTCTGGTTATCCTCCAATCTCTAGGGTTCTTGATCAATTTCCCAAAGTCCCAACTCAGCCCTACACAGGAAATTGACTTCTTGGGTTGCAGAAACAGAACAGACCTCATGAAGGACTTTCTTCCAGTAAAAAAGGTGGTATCACTTCAGAACCACCTCAGTTCTGCTATACAATCCACAGAAGTGACTGCAAGGCAATTTCTAAGACTTGTAGGCTACATGGCAGCTGCCATCCCCATGTTGCCCCTAGCAAGGATGCCCATGAGGAAACTTCAGTGGTACCTCCGGTCAGTGTGGACCCAGCACTCCCACCCACTGGAGTTCAGGATCCCATTGCTCCCCTGCCTGTATCAGGAGCTGAGGTGGCGGGTAGCCCAAGTAGTCAAAAACCCAGGTCTGCCTCTGCAACCACCCTCTCCCTCCCAAACCATGTACACAGATGCCTCAGACCTGAGATGGAGAGCGACTCTGGGGACAAGGAAAGTACAAGGTTTGTGGACAAACACACTCAGACAAGACCACATAAACATGTGAGAAATGAGGGACATGGGACTCTAAATATTTACAGACAACACCACAGTCCTGTGGTATCTCAACAAGCAGGTACAGGGACCAAATCCTATCGTCTATGCAGGCTAGCTCTGCAGGTGTGGGAACTGGCTACCACACAGGGAATCACCCTCCAGGCAGCCTACATCCCGTCCCTGCATAACAACCAGGCAGTTTTCCTAAGCAGAACCACCTCAAAGTACCACGAATGGATGCTGCAAAGAGATGTTTTCCCGACTATGGTCCACAAATGGGGTATTCCAGAGATAAACATGTTCACATCATCCATAAACAGGCAGCTTCCTGGCTACTGCACCAGGACACCAGTCCCCAAGGCATTTACAAAGGATGCCTTCTCCGTGAGCAGGAATGGGAAATTCCTGTATGCATTTCCCCCTCTTCCAACTGATATAAAGGGTTGTGCTGATAATTCAGCAGGACTCTCCCAAAATCTTGTTGGTGACCCCCTACTGGCCAAGACAGCACTAGTTCCCTTTTCTTATTCATCTGTCCAAGGGCACTCACCACAAGTTACCCCCTTCAGTGGACCTAATCACACAGAACATGGGGACTCAGATACACCCACAGTGGAAATCCTTGCACCTCACTCTATGGCTGATAGGATCCCATTCAGAAACCTATACAATGAGGACGTGCTCATCGTCCTGCAGGAGGCCAAGAAACCTAACACAAGGAAATCCTATGTCTCTAAGTGGAAAAGCTTTCCATTTGATGTCACAAAAGACAGTTGGACCCACTCGAAAGTGATATCCCTCTAATCCTGTCTTACCTGTGTGAACCTATGCAGACAGGGCTGTCATACTCGTCTGTGAAACCACATTTGTCTGCTATCTCTGCCTGCATTCCTCTGGAGCCTTCCCTGGTATCCAGACTCCCGCTAAACTGTTCCTAAAAGAGGTACTGCATTTGAGACCTCCCAGGAAACCCTCCCCTCCCCCCCCCCGGGACCTTAACTGTGTATTAGAAAAACTCACATTAGCCCCATTTGAGCCAACAGACAAAGCTCCCATAAAATTTTGCACATGGAAAACCATTTTACTGGTAGCCCTGACCTCAGCCTGAATGGATTTAGAATCCCAGGCTCTTATGGCTAACACCACCTTTTCTCATCTTCCATTTGGGCTGGGTGACTCTCAGGATTAACAAGTCATTCACTCCCAAAGCAGTGAATGACCTCCTTTGTACCAGGCCATCCACCTGCCTACCTTCTTCCCTAATCGCAGAGGGATAGTGAGAGAATACTTCATTTCCTAGATGTCCACATACAACTCACATACAACTAAGGTTTTATCTTCATAAAATCAAGACCTTTAGGAAATCTGACCAACTGTTTGTACCCTTCCACCCTAGAGCCCTGGGGAAAGTTGTGACCAAACAGACCATCTCAGCCTGGATTTGCAGGGCCATTTCTTTCTGCTACCTACACCATGGAAAGACCTTACAGGGCAATGTCAAAGCCCACTCTACAAGAGCAATGGCCTCTTCTGGAGCCTTTTTCAAGGGGCTAGACACCAATGCCATTCTTGAGGCCGCCACTTGGTTCTCAGTGCACACCTATATCAAACACTACAAATTAGACCACATCTCCAGGGCTAGGGCAAGGTTTGCCAGGGCTATCCTACACTGATTCCTGGAAACCTCATCAAGGCCACCCCCCCCCAATCCTTAGTGAGCTTTGGCACTCACCCACATGTAGAATACTGCAACATTGAAATTGAAGGACATAGGAAAGTTGTGTAAAATCGTACCATAACCATAGATGTCCTTCTCTTTCATGTTGCAATATTCCTTCCCTCCCACCTTCCCCTCATGTCAGACTGCACTTGCCATCCTGGATGACAATGGACAGGCTATGCCCTTACAGGACTGGCTCCAACTTGGACCTCTTTTAGGTTTTGAGGGCTGGTGCGTGCAGATGTCACTTTTATGGCCCATGTTCCTGCAGCCACGTCAGACGCACCTAGAGGGACTGAAAATCTTTGGAAACCTGGCCGGTAGAACTGGAGAGGAAGAAGGGTAATACTGTGACATGGAAGAGAAGGACACCTACGGTTATGGTAAGATTTTATACAACTTTCCTTTCTCTCTGGTTACACAGGTTATAGCTGGGAATATATTTTTAGTCATTGTGGGGTAAATAAGCAAGTATTGTGTATTGCTCAGTTTCACAAATAACTTGGAGTACAGATAATTTATATTCTGATGATGTTCTTCGTGTTTCACTGTTGCAGTCATTACATTTGGGTTATCTGCGTGCAGGTAGCCCTCAGTCAGCCTTATTAACAAAGTCTTGGGTCCTGCGTCAGTTGCTGTCCCTTCTTCCATGACGTCAGGTCATCAGGGGTATAAAACATGTAGTCGACGCCATTACATCAGTCTTTCTTGCCGTGCGGTGCACGAAGCAGAAGCAGTTCTCAAGTGCCGGTCGGCAGACTCCTGAAATTTTCGTTTTCAAGTTTCAGAACCGAAGTCTTCGACTAAAGCTAAGTATCCCATTGGGGAAACTCTTTCTTGCTCCTTACCGATGTCAGTAAAAGTTAATAATTGCATTACTTGTGGAAAGCAAATACCTCATAAAGATTTTTATTCGTACTGTATTCCTTGCCTAGGCCCAGACCACGATGTACCTTGCTGTCGGTTTTGTGCTTTATTTAATCAGCGCACTATCCGTTGTCGGTATATTTTTGATTCTAAATATTTTGGTTCTCGGTTTAATTATCCAGAAATATCGTCGGTTAGCTATTCGACTACCGGGATTCCAAAAAAATGCAAACATAATGGCAGAGACAGACTGCCGATGACGCTTCTCCTAAGCCAGTCTCGCCAGTTCGCCGGTACTCAGTGAGGTGCTTTCGCAGCCCCGGATACCTGCTACTTCCAATTTGCAGGCCGCTACTGAGACCCATTTGGAGTCCGCTATGCCGCGAGATGCTTCAACTATGGAACCTGCAGATGTCTCTACCTTGGATGGGTCCGGATCCGCTGTGCAGGCACCGGCTTCTGAGGGTGCATTCAGGCCTACAGACTTACATATTAAACCAATGCCTCCTTCTTCACTTAGGTCTAAATCTCGAACCATGCCTAAAAAAACTATGCCCAGGCCACATGCTCAGGTCTCTATGCCTAAAAAACAAATAAGAATGGCTGAAGATCTAATAACTCTAATCAGGAGTAGCCAACCCCCCCCCCCTTCTAAGAGGCATAGGACTGAAGTTGTTTGAGTCTTCTGTCCAGGATTCTTCTGATGATCTGGATTTGCCCTTATCTACTTATGAGGATTCTGATGCAGAGGACTGTATTCCCCTCCAGAGAATTTTTCTTTTGATGAAACCTTACATACTATAAGGGAGCATTTCCACTGGGAAAGCCAGGATTTTTCTGATTCAAAAAAGAGGCTCAGGGATTTCTTACTCTTGCCTCAGCATAGGCCTTTGGCTATTCCTCCTGTACTAGACATTGTTGATGCTTTTTCGGAATCTAGTTTGGCCCATGATTCCTTGCCTCCTGTTCCCAGAAAACCTGACGGATACTACATGGTCCCTGAGTCACACAAGTTCCTTTTTAAAAATCCTATTGTGGATCCAGAGACTATTTCACAGGGGCCCAAGGGCATTAAGGTTTCTACTGCTAAAAATCCTACCCCTTCTGATAGAGATTCCAGGGCTCTGGATAGATGGGGTAAGAAGGTTTACACTTCTGCAACCTTGGCCATTAGGGCTTTAAACTGCCAGTTTCATATGTTAAAGTATTAGCAACATGTTACTGGATTGC
The DNA here is from genome assembly GCF_019279795.1 of Protopterus annectens. NCBI lineage: Eukaryota > Metazoa > Chordata > Ceratodontiformes > Protopteridae > Protopterus > Protopterus annectens. The sequence continues at coordinate 1,530,648,644 of NC_056746.1, forward strand.
TTAAACAGAAAATGATGTTGATTCCTGATTGTGTGGAAAGTAAAGAATTACAGGATTTAATGCATTCTGCTGAACAGGTTGGAAAACATACTTTGCAATGTGGTTTTGATTCATTAGAGGCCTCTTGCAGGGCTACTGTTACTGGGTCTGTGCTCAGAAGGCATGCTTGACTCAAGGAACAATTTTTGCCTGATCATGTCAAAGCTAAATTGTTGGATGCTCCCTTAAATCAGTACTGCCTGTTTGGCAACAAGGCTGAGGAAGTTCTTAAAAAGATGGAAGGTAAAGCTAAATCTATGCAAACTGTTAAAGATTTCTTAAGTTCAGCCTCCTAGATTTAGTAGGCACTGCCCTCTAAAAATTGGTCCTTTCCAGCCCTTTCCAGGTCTTCTCAAGCCAAACCCAGACACAGCAAAAAAACCCAAGTTTCAGTCCCAGGGGACACACAGGACTAAGCAGTGTGGGGCCTCCCCTTCCAAATCTGGGAGTAATAAGACTCCTCCCTGTGGTAAACTGTCTCAGTTGACTCCCTTTTACATTTTCCAAGCACTTATCAACTGACTGCCCCTTTGGGGGGGGGAAGATTGCTCTTCATGCAAAGAACTGGGAGCTCATTACCCAGGACAAATGGGTTTTAAATAGTGTCCCAGGGATACAGATTTCACTTCCACACGTTGCGAATACCAAACGGGTGGCCGGACCTATCCCCAAATCAGTGGGCAGAGGCCCAAAAACAAGTACTTTCTCTCTTAAGCATGGGGGCTATTTAGTTGGTACCAGAAGAGGAAAAGGGACAAGGTTTCTACTAGAGACTTTTCCTGGTACCCAGAAAAGACAATTAATTCATGGCGTCCTGTCATGGACCTGTCTACTCAAAACACCTTTTTGAGATTCCAAAATTCAAGATGCTGACTCTTCAGTTGCTTCCTATGTTAGGCAAAGACGCCTGGTTGGCAACACTAAATTTAAAAGAAGCATACCTGCACATCCCAATCAGGGAATCTTGCAGAAGATACCATCGCTTCAAAGCAGGCTACACGCAGCATCAATTCTCTGCACTGCCCTCTGGTGTATCTACTGTGCCCAGGGTATTCATAAAGTGCCTAGCTCCAGTTATTGCATTTTGCAGGCAAAGAAATATTCAAATATGCCCATACCTGGACGATTGTCTAATTCAGGCAGAAAGCCAGGACATACTTTTGAGTCATCTGGCCTTTGTACAAAGGGTTCTAACTTGTCTGGAGTACACCATCAATGAAAAGAAATCTCACATGGTACCCTGTCAACAAATTATATTCCTGGAAGCAAGCTTGAATACAACTTCCCAGGTGGCATACCTCACGCCACAGAAACAAATTCATTTGACAACCTACTTCAAACAAGTGGCCGCAAAAACTCTGCTATCTGCAAGACAAATGCTACAAGCCTTGGGGTTCATGGCCTCCTGCATTCTTCTAATTCCATATGCAAGACTGCATATGAGGAAACTACAGTGGTATCTAAAATGCCTATGGTGTCAACATTCCCAGGGTCTAGAAGCAATGATTCCTATCATACCTTGCCTACGCCTAGAGTTCCTTTGGTGGGCAGAGGCCTGCCACCAAAACAAGGGACTACCTTTCACACCACCCCAACCCTAACAACAGATGCATCAGACTATGCATGGGGGGCTCACCTAGCAGTGAAGTGCATTCAGGGCAAAAGGAACCCAATTCAAATGCACCTGCATATCAATCAAAAAGAAATGTTAGCTGTACATAGGTTCATAGGTTCATAGGTTCATACTAGGCTATCTGCCCGAGGGCATTTACAAGCCTAGCCCATAGTTTTGTGGCTTACGCCACCCCTTTAGTATGGGGAACTATACCCATTATTTTGCTGTGCCTCTGTTGAGCAGTGACACTGAGGTAATCCCTGGGGTATATCTGCGATCTCCCATCCATTGGTCAAGATTTCTCTTGAACAAGGCCAGCGAGGTGCTCTGCCTCACATATACCGAGATTTTATTCCACAGCATAGGGAGTCTTTGGGTGATGAATCTATCCCTCCAGCGCGTCCTATTAATAGCCGTGTCGAGGTTTAAGTCTCCCGACCTTGTGGCTCTGACGGATCTAGATTTTTTGAGGTGAAGCATATTCATCAAATCTGGGTTTGCCATGGCCTTGTATGTTAGGCAAAGGTCACCTCTGAGCAAGCGGTAAGCGACTGAATAGAGCTGGAGTTCTTTCAGTCGGGCAGCATAGGACAGATGTTTGAGACCCTTTATCCTTTTGGTGAGGAACTTTGTGGCCTCTCCAGCTGCTGCAAGTGTCGGGTCAGATACATTCCAAATGGGGCATTGTACTCAATCATTGGTCTGATGAGTGATGAGTATAGGGAGACTATGACCTCCCTTGATCTAGATGAGAATCCCTTCATGATAAGGTGGGCAATGTAGAAGGTCTTCCTAACTACTTTAGCTACATGGGTGTCGAATGACAGACTACTATCAACCTGGGCCCCCAGGTCCCTGATAACTTCTTCTATGCTCAGTGGATTGCCACCTATTTGGTAGCTAGGGGTAACCTTGTTTTCCGAAGGGTATGACTATGCATTTTTGGCATTTAACTTTAGGCCATGGCTCTGGCACCAGTTATCCGCTTCTGTGAGACCCTTCTGAAGGATATCTGTGTCAGATGTGTTTTCTACTATGGCCCAGTTTGCAGTCATCTGCAAACTTTGTCAGCCATAACCCTCCTGTGTTTGCTTGTACTTGAAAAGTAGATGCCAAACAAGAGTGGGCCCAGGACTGAGCCCTGTGGTACACCACTTGTGACAGGCTTTGAGTCTGACATGGCGCCAGCAACTCTGACCCTGTGGGTTCTGTCACTCAGCCAGTTTGCAACCCATCTTGTGATGTATGGGTTAACATTTAAGCTGATGAGTTTTTCAATGATACCCGAGTGGGGTATTGTATCGAAGGCCTTCGCCAGATCGAGGTAGGCTGTATGGACTGCCTTTCCCTCATCAATGGCTTTGGTGACTGTTTCGAAAAAGTCAACCAAGTTTAGAAGGCATGATCTGCCTTTGACAAAGCCAAACTGGGATGGATCCAAAGTCTGCAAATTCCCTATGTCTTTATTTATGAGGTCCATTATGATCCTCTCCATGGCTTTGCAGATAAGGCTTGTCAAGCTAATGGGCCGGTAATTTCCAGGGTCGGTGGAGGCACCGCCTTTGTGAAGTGTGACAGCCTTCAAGGACCACATTCTTCCAGGACAACACCACTGTTATGTGGTACATAAACCAGCAGGGGGGTACACATTCTTACCCCCTCTGCAGACTAGCCATGGCATTGTGGAACACAGCCTTGAGCTACCAAGTGCACCTACAAGCTCAATTCCTGCCAAGAAAATTAAATACACTGGCAGACGGACTAAGCCAAAACCGCATAGACCCACACGAATGGAAACTAGAACCAAGGATTTTCAACATGTTGACAAGCAAATGGGGTAGCCCAGATATAGACCTGTTTGCCTCTCCCCAGAACTACCACTTGGACAAATTTTGCACAAGGACTCCCCACAAACAAGCCTGGAAAGTGAATGCTGTGTCCTTCAGCTGGAAAAACCCTATCAGTCTATGCCTTCCTCCCTCTGCCTCTGCTCTTCAAAGTACTACTAAAAGTCAAACAGGGTAAATCAAGGATGATTTTGATTGCTCCAGACTGGCTACGCCATCACTGGTACCCCCTCCTGAGCAGTGTCACTGTTATCCCCATGGCACTTGCCTCAGACACCTGCCCTGTTGTCCCAGCAGGAGAACCAGATTCTACACCCTCAGCTTCTAACACTGAACCTTGCAGCCTGGCTAATTATCTAATATCTCCTTTACCATCCCTCAGTAAACCTGTGATCGATGTCATTTTGGAGGCAAGGAGGCCTAGTACTAGAAAATCTTATGCTGAAAAATGGAAAAGATTCTGTGCCTGGAACCAGTCTCAAGGGATGAGCACAGCAGCGCCCAATTTACCTCTGATTTTACAATACTTAACTGAGATGCTTCACAAGGGCTTGTCTTTTTCCTCCATTAAAATCCACGCATCTGCCATTCAGTTCATTATAACACAGAACCTCCCTTCTTCTCTCATCCACTGCTCAAACAATTCCTCAGAGGGGCCAAACTTTTGAGACCACCCAGGAGAGCTCCAACCCCAGCCTGGGACCTTAACTTTGTTTTGAAGAAACTCACTCTATCTCCTTTTGAGCCAGCTGCTACTGCGGACTTAAAATTTCTTTCTTGGAAAGCAGCTTTCCTTTTAGCAATCACTTCAGCTAGAAGGACATCTGAATTACAGGCCCTTATGGCAGTGGAGCCTTTCATCATCTTTCATGCTGACAGGGTGTCCCTCAGAACCAGTCCATCCTTCATGCCCAAGGTGGTATCCAGTGTGGCTCTTAATCAGTCCATTCATTTCCCAACCTTCTTTCCCAACCCACAGAGCAAAGGGGAATGGATACTGCATTCCTTGGATGTGCATAGACAACTTCGATTCTACTTGGACAGGACTAAACCTCAAAGGAAATCTGAACAACTGCTGGTGGCATTTGCAGTGGCAAAGGGGAAGGCTATTTCAAAGCAAACCATTTCTAAATGGATAGGCCATTGCATTCATTTCTGCTATAAGCACCATGGAAAACCTATCCCCAAGGGGATCAGACCTCACTCCACCAGGGCTGCATGTACCTCTACAGCCTTTCTCAGAAGCGTCCCTACCAGGGACATCCTAGAAGCTGCTACCTGGAGTTCTGGACATACTTTGACCAAGCATTATCATTTGCCAGTTTTCTCTAACTCCAGAGCTGGCTTTGCCACTGCAGTCTTGCAGGGCCTTATAGCTGGTCCTAATGCTATTTAAATTCCTCCTCCCAACCATAGCTTTGGGAATCAACCCAAATGTAATGCCTGCAACAGTGAAACATGAAGAACATAGTACAGTTGTGTACACTTACTGTAAATGTAGATGTTCGAGTGTATTCACTGTTGCAGTCCTGGTTACCCTCCCTCCAGCCCCCCTAACTTCTTTTGGCTATACCTCTACTTTCCTTTACTATGCTTAAAAGCTTTTTGGTGTATTTGCTTTTTTTTTGGAGGTATATCATTGTACTTTTATATTTAATTGCTTCCCATTAGGGGGGCACCTGACATCTGGGGCAAGAAAAACTGATGTAATGGCATCTGCTGCATTTTTTATACCCCTGACAATCTGACGTCATGGAAGAAGGGACAGCAACTGATGCAGGACCCAAGACTTTGTTAATCAGGCTGACTGAGGGCTACCTGTAAGTAAATAACCCAAATGGTATTGACTGCAACAATGAATACACTCTAACATCTACATTTATGGTAAGTGTACACAACTGTACTTTTTGCTGGCCTGGTCACCTTGTTATGGGTAGTTGCCTTTTTTAGTACTCTGGATGGTGACATCATGATCTGTTAGAATTATGTGGCAAAATTAGTTTGTTTGCATTTGTTAAAGTTTGGCTTTATGTTGTATTATCAGTCTGATATATTAACTATTTTACCTGGTCATATTTTTTATCTGCCAAGATTATTTTGTAGAAATAATTATAAAATGTATTCCTAAAAGTATGCTTGAAGGAGTACAGTAAAAGTAGGGAGTTTATAGAAGTGGAGTTGAGTATAAAAAAGCAGCGGAGGAGTTTACTTTTTGTACATGGTTCAAAAGGCAAAATTGTGAGAAAGTTTATGGGCTTTGATGTATAACATTGCAGGATAGAAACAATGTGCACCACAGGGTGAGGGGAACTAAAGAGAACAATCATTATAGAACTAAACAGGCAAAGAATTGCAGTAGAAGCAGATTACTGCAGTAACATTCAGGTAGAGGTTCAGTGATGGTGTGTAATAATTGTGTTGAGAATGTGCAAAAAATGTGCTGTGTGTGCGCACGTGCTTGCTGTGAAATAAATTTCTTGTGTGGGATATCCAGACATGGTGGTTTATAGTTAGAATAAATAGCGTTTATTCAGGTGTAATAGGTGAAATGAGTTGGGGGTACGAGAGGTAGACCTCAACTTTTCTCAGGAAGCAGTCAAAAGTGCACAATCTTTGACATGACTGTGCTACCCAGGGTACCAAACGAAAGGCAGAAATAAGATTTTTAAGAAAAGTATGTGGTGGTGCTGCGGTAGCATTGTCGCCTCACAATAAGACGTCCTGTTCGATTCTCAGCTAGAGCGTCTTCTGTGTGGAGACGTGCATGAATGGGCGTACCTTCGTTAAAGGTTGTGCGTCAGGGCCGGCAACTCGGCACATAAAAATCTACTGCCAGTCATTAGCGGGCCGGAGTTCCGCTGTGGCGACCCCTAACCGGGAAAAGCTGAAAGACACAACAACATGCTAACAAAGATGACTGTTCAAGGTTGTGGCTGGTTAAATATTTTTGTAGCATTGAGTATAACCCATGTCAGAAACAGACTAGGCTTCTTTATCAGTTATTGCATGCAGCCTTTAGCAGAGCAGTGCAGTACTGTTCATTGAATGGTTTGCAGGACGTGTAAGCCAGTATAATGTTTGCAGTTCAGCAACAGCATTGCATTGTAAAATAAGCTGCATAGTCTTAATGATTTCCTCCAGTAAGTTCTAAAGTTGCATATTTACATTCCTCCATGAATTCTAAGTGAATGTTCAGGTTATGACAGTGTATAATTACAGCAGAAATGCATATGGCTACTATAATCTTGGAACTTAATTGTACACAGTAAATACTTTCTTGTAAGCAATAGGTTACACAATTTGCCAAAAGAAAGTAAGAGTTGTATCCACTTCTGACTTCTGTTTTAACTTTGCCTAGTAATGAGATGAGTGACAGTATAACACATTTCAGGAATGTTGAAACACATGGGCAACAGGCAGATGTTCATAGTGTTTCACTGCTGCAGTCATTACCCTTGGGTTATCCTGCCGTCAGGCGGTCCCACAGTCGGCCAGAGTTCCAAAGTCTTGGTCCCGCGTCGGTTGCTGTCGCTTCTTCCCTGACGTCAGTGCGCCAGGGGTATATTAGGTGCAGCCGACGCCATTTTCTTCAGTCTTTCTTGCTGCTCGGTGCCCGAAGCAAAAGCAGTTTGCAAGTGCCGGTCGGCCGACTCCTGAGATTTTCAATTCGAATTTCAGAACCGAAGTCTTCAATAAAGCTAAGTACCCCATTGGGGAAACTTTTTCTTGCCTCAGTCCAATGTCAGTAAAAGTTAATAATTGTATTTCTTGTGAGAAGCAAATACCTCATAAGGATTTTCATTCTTACTGTATTCCATGCCTATGCCCAGACCACGACGTCACTAGTTGTCGGTGTTGTGCTAGATTTAACAAACGCACTATTAAACTTCGGTTTGACTTTACCCGACATTATTTTGGCCGAAGGTTCAATTATACCATGCCTTTGGAACAACCGATGACTGGAATACACAAAAAGTGCAAAGACAAGGATAAGGACAGGCATCTGAGGCCCAAAACTGACAGTGAAACCTCTTCTAGGCCAGTCGCCGGTTCTCCGGTTTTCAGCGAGGTGCCTTCGCAGCCCCTGACAACCGCTACCTCAGAACCACAGGCCGCCTCTGACTCCCACGTGGAGATGGCTAGGCCTCTGGATACTCAAGATTTAGGGCCTGCAGATACTAACCCTTCAGAAGGGTCCGGAGCCGCTGAGCAGGCATCGGCTTCTGAGGGTGTTTTCAGACCTTCTCAGCTTACCATCAAATCTTCAGCCAAGGCTAAAACTCCTTTAAAGACAAAGAAGCAAGTGCAGCATTCACCTGGACAGGCCTCCATGCCTAAAAAAACAGATGCTCAAAATGGCCGAAGACTTAATTACTCTGATCAGGGGTTCCCATCCCCCTCCTGATAAAAGGCCTAGGCAGGATGCAGACTATGATTCCTCTGACCAGGTTTCCATTTCTTCGAATTCCTCTTCAGATCAGGGATACTCTTTACCTCCCTATGAGAACTCTGATGCTGAAGAATCAATTCCTTCAGCCTTTCCTCCAGAGGACTATTCTTTTGTGGAAACTTTACATGCCATGAGGGAGCATTTCCATTGGGAGGGCCAGGATTATTCAGAATCCAAGAAAAGGCTCAGAGATTTTCTTTTATTGCTTCGGCACAGGCCCCTTGCTATTCTGCCAGTGTTAGACATTGTGGATGATGTGTACTCTGAATCCAGTTTAAATCCTGATTCTTTGCCCCCTGCTCAAGTCAAACCAGACAGATACTACAGAGTCCCTGACTCTCACAAATTTCTTTATAAAAACCCTGTTGCTGACCCAGAAAGTATTTCCCAGGATCCCAAAGGGGTAAAGGCTTCCACGGCTAAAAATCCAGTTCCCTCTGACAGGGATTCTAGAGCATTAGACAGATGGGGGAAGAAAGTTTACACTTCTGCAACTTTAGCAGTGAGGACTTTAAATTGCCAGTTTAATATGCTTAAATGTCAACAATATTTAATGTCTCTGTTAAAACAGCAAATGCTTACAAATGCACATCCTGATCATAAAGAAATGCAGGATTTATTGCATGTAGCTGAACAAGTGGGAAAACATACTTTGCAATGTGGTTTTGATTCATTAGAGGCTTCTTGTAGAGCAGCAGTTACAGGATCTATGATTCGAAGGCATGCTTGGTTAAAAGAACAAGGTTTACCTGATCATGTCAAAGGAAATTTATTGGATGCACCTTTGCAGCAGGATGTCTTATTTGGAGTTAAGGCAGAAGAGGTATTAAAGAAAATGGAGGATAAGGCAAAATCTATGCAAACAGTGAAGGATTTCTTACAGGTACAGCCACCTCGATTTAGCAGAAATTGGCCTATAAAAAATTGGTCCTTTCCAGTGTCAGACAGACCACAAAGGGGCAGATACAGACGCCCAAGAGGCAGATCTCAGCCCCAAGGCTCTTACAGACCCCGACAATGGGGTGCTTCAACCCCAAAAGGAGGGGAAGACAGGTCATAACCTTATAGGAAACAGTCCCAATGACTTCCCCCTTCAGATACCAAGCACTTTCCGTTTGGCAGCCCCCTTGGGGGGGGGGGGGAACTAGCACTTTTTATCAAAATTGGCATATGATCACCCAAGACAAATGGGTTCTGAATATTGTGTCTCAAGGTTACAGTTTCCACTTTCACACTTTACCAAGGGTAAAAGGAATGCCAGACCTGCCACAAAATCAATGGACAGGGGCTCAAAAACAAATTACGGCCCTCATGGACATGAGAGCTGTTCAAAAAGTGCCACAACAGGAGCAAGGACAAGGATTTCACTCAAGACTCTTTGTGGTCCCCAGAAAGGACAAAGCCTGGAGACCCATACTTGACCTTTCCTCTCTAAATACTTACCTGGATATTCCGAAATTCAAAATGTTGACACTACAGCAGCTTCTTCCCATGCTGGGCAAGAAGGCTTGGCTCGTTACTTTGGACCTCAAGGAGGCATACCTGCATGTCCATATCAGAAAAAAATTGTAGAAGATACCTCAGATTCATAGCTGGCTCAATGCATTACCAATTCTCTGCACTGCCCTTTGGCTTATCTACTGTGCCCAGGGTCTTCACAAAATGCCTGGCACCAGTAATTGCATTTTGCAGACAAAAAGGAATTCAAATTTACCCATACTTGGACGACTACCTTACTCAAGCAGAGGGCAAGGACATTCTTTTAAAGCATTTGGCGTTTGTAAAAAGATTGCTAATTTGCCTGGGGTACACAGTAAACGAAAAGTCAAAACTAGTGCCCTCACAAAAGATATAATATTCCTGGGTGCCAACTTAATACAACGGCCCAGATGGCTTATCTCACGCCGGACAAGCAAGGACAACTGACTCAATACTTTCAATTGATGGCAACAAAAACCCAACTCCTTGCAAGAAAAGTTCTGCAGGCCTTTGGGTTTATGGCATCTTGCATACTACTAATTCCATATGCCAGACTGCATATGAGGAAATTACAGTGGTATCTAAAGAGTGTTTGGTCTCAATACTGTCACAGTTTGGAAACAGTAATACCACTTATTCCTTGCCTTCAACAAGAGTTTCAGTGGTGGGCACAAGCATTTCACCTCAACAAGGGACAGCCTTTCACTCAGCCCACAGCCAGGCAAACACTGACAACAGATGCTTCGGACTACGCCTGGGGAGCACACATGGCAGGAAAATGTATTCAGTGCAAGTGGGCCGCAGAACAAAGGCATCTTCACATCAATCAAAAAGAGATACTAGCTGTACAAAATGCCCTTATAGTTTTCAAGGACCTTCTGCATCCAGGACAACTATTACTAAAGACAGACAACACCACAGTTATGTGGTACATAAACAAACAAGGGGGCACTCATTCATATCCCCTCTGCAGACAAGCCATGACCTTGTGGAACACAGCTCTAACCTATCAAGTTCATCTGCAAGCACAATTCCTGCCAGGAGAGAAAAATATTCTGGCAGACGACTTGAGCAGAAACATCATGGATCCGCACGAGTGGAAAATAAATCCAGAAATATTCAGCATGATAACACAAAAATGGTGGAGCCCAAACATAGATCTGTTTGCCTCCCCAATGAATTGCCAGCTAAAGAAATTCTGCACAAGGACTTACCACACACAAGTATGGAAAGTGGATGCTCTCTCATTCAGCTTGAAAATCCTACGAGTATATGCCTTCCCACCACTGCCTCTCCTTTCAAAGGTACTCCTAAAAGCCAGACAAGAAAATCCAGAAATTATCCTGATTGCCCCAGACTGGCCACGCCAGCACTGGTACCCAATCTTAAAGAACTTAGCACAAGGCCCACCATGGATTTTACCTCAAATTCCGCACCTTATGACTCAGCAAGACAATCAGATACTTCACAGCCAGCTCAAAACTTTAAACCTGGCTGCATGGCAGATTCCTTAGTCAAGCAGACAACACCTCTCTCTAAAGCCGTTATGGATGTCATTTTGGAGGCCAGGAGGCCTAGCACCAGGAAATCCTATTCAGAAAAGTGGAAGAGATTCTGTGCCTGGAACCAGGCTCAAAGCTTTGACCCTCTTGTCCCAAATATTCCTCAGATACTACAATATTTCACTGAGATGCTGGACAAAGGCCTATCTTTTCCATCCATTAAGATCCACGCCTCTGCCATCTCTGCTGATTACAACACAGATCCGCCAATTTTCTCTCATCCTTTGCTAAAACAGTACCTCAGAGGGGCTAAAAACATAAGACCGCCCTGTAGAGCACCAACTCCAACTTGGGACCTCAACTTTGTCTTGGAGAAATTAACTTTACCTCCTTTTGAACCAGCCAAATCAGTAGAATTAAAATATGTGTCATGGAAAACTGCTCTGCTTCTGGCAGTAACCTCAGCAGGAAGAGTATCAGAGTTACAGGCACTAATGGCAGTGGAACCTTTCATCATTTTTCATCAAGACAGGGTGTCTTTAAGAACAAACTATACTTTTATGCCAAAGGTGGTATCAAGTGTGGCTCTAAACCAAACCATTCACTTGCCAACATTTTATCCAAATCCCCAGAATAAAGGGGAGAGACCTCTGCATTCCTTGGACATACATAGACAGTTACGCTTTTACTTGGACAAAACAAAAGCTTTCAGGAAAACTGAGCAATTGTTTGTAGCATATGCTGCAGGATCACAGGGAAAAGCTATTTCAAAACAGACCATCTCAAAATGGATAGGGCACTGTATACGTTTCTGCTACACACAACATGGAAAAGCTGTACCTAGCAACATTAGGTCTCATTCCACCAGGGCTACAGCCACTTCAACTGCCTACCTCAGAGGAGTACCTACCAAGGATATTTTGGAAGCTGCAACTTGGAGTTCAGTGCATACCTTTACCAAGCATTACCACCTGCCTCTTTACTCTTAAATCCAGAGCTGGCTTTGCCACTGCAGTACTGCAGGGCCTTATAGCCACCCCTAATGCTTTATAGAACCAGCCACTCAACCTCAGCTTTGGGATTCAACCCAAGTGTAATGACTGCAGCAGTGAAACACGATGAACATAGTACAGTTTTGTACCTACCATAAATGTAGATGTTCGGGTGTATTCACTGCTGCAGTTCAGGTTACCCACCCTTCACCCCCACTTTCTTACCTGGGACTTATTTATACCTCACTACCTATACAACCTATGTGGTGTATTTGCTTATAACTGAAGGTATTGTATTTTTTTTATGTATGCTTTTTAGCAATATGTTTTGCCTACCTTTTTGGGGGCACCTGACATCTGGTGCAAGAAAAACTGAAGAAAATTGTGTCGGCTGCACCTAATATACCCCTGGCGCACTGACGTCAGGGAAGAAGCGACAGCAACCGACGCCGGACCGAGACTTTGAAACTCTGGCCGACTGCAGGACCGCCTGACGACAGGATAACCCAAGTGTAATGACTGCAGCAGTGAATACACTCGAACATCTACATTTATGGTAGGTACAAAACTGTACTTTGATGTGACATAGTGCTGTGTGTGTGTGTTTGGGGGGGGGGGGGCACTGTTTCAAAAAGAAGAAGAAAAAAAACCCCTTCACAAGTAATGGGAAATTCTCTCTGGTTAGATTCCCGGAGGGAAAACTGTTCAGATGTAGATTTTTCAAGTCCAGTCTTTTAAGTCTAGGGTCTCAAAAGACTACTAAAATGCAATCAAGTGAAAATCACATGTACATATAGCTTCAAACAGAATCAACTTCTCAAAATCCCAGTGTTAGAACTGTCACTCTGTATGTCCTCCTGTCCCAGAATCATGGCTAGGTCATCTGCAGTCCTGTGTAATGTAGTTCCTCACACTGGCACCCCCATTCAACTCAAAGTTGAGTGTCAAAAAAAAAAAAAATAAGAAAGAAAAGAAGAAAAGCTCTGTTGTGCTCCTGTAATGCAGCAAACTGCATGCTATGAAACCAGCAGCTTACTACATTTAGTGTACATTGAGTGTTTCCTCCTTAACCACAAGTGCAATATTGGCATTTATTTACATTGTAGTAATATATTTGTGGCTTCATAAGTTAGTACCGATACTGCACTCAAACACAATCAGCACCTGCCAATCATACTGTGCAACAGCTTGCACCCAAGACATCACTCCCTTTTGCCCTGTGATTGTTACTGCACTGCTCTGTCCCACTGGAGATGACTTGATGGTAAACCTTTCTGCATAGTGAAAAAATGGAATGGAAATTTTGGTCAATGTCAAAAGTTTGTCGTACAAGTGCTCAGCACTAAAAAGTGTAAACACATGCCCAAACCCCCTTTCAGGGGAATAAGATAAGTAAAAACCCCTAATCTTTGTAGCATAACCAGAACAAACTGAGAGGCTCACTTTAGTTATGTCTGTTACAGATGCAATGACTTATTCCTTTTTGTTGATTAACTGATGTGATTGGTTTGGCATTAAGATGGAATATCATTAAATTTAGGAAAACCATTCAGCTTATTGTGAATTGAATACATGAAGACTCTTCTCATTGAGAATCAGCTTGTTGTGTCTTCTCACAGACTATTTATAAGTTTGAGGGGTGGGACAAAGCGTCCACATTTGGATGGCTAGGGAGGCATGGCCTCCTAAAAAAAATATGCCATTCTCATCTTGCTGACTTTTTGTATCATCAGACTGAGTTATGACAAGTACTGAATCCAAAATGTAGGCATTTTTCATTAAGCCTGTTACGTCGGTGTAGTGTCATGCTTGGGGGGAGCATGTCATCTCGTCAATAGTTCATTTGTGAACACAAGGAAATCGAAGGCAATTCAGCAAAATCACTTTTGTTGACCGTGAAAACTGCCTTTTTCTCAACGTTGTGCAACCCTTGAGTTGGTATATATAATTCTGGGGGTGTCCCCTACGTGATGGTTGCTGGGGGTGGGGGGGGGATGGGCTTGTCGCCTGCAAAAAAGAAAAAAATATATTTTATGTTCGCTGAAGGTGGTTTCTGCAAACTGCTTTCAAGTTTTTTGCATTCACCAAAACTGTCTTTGAAGAATCAACATGAATCTCTTGCTGTGTACTTGCACCACTGAACATGCTGGCCTATTGAGGTTTAAAGGCTGGGAAGGAAGTGGAATGGAATGCTTTGTCTTGTATTTTTTTTTCCAGCTAAGCAACACTTTCCTTGGGAGATTGAACTAATTCCCTTCTTGTGCAATTCCATCTTTTCTTTAAGATTGCTAAATTCAGCTGCAATGACAGTTTTTTTTTCCCTAATTGTAGAATGCATCATTAAAGTTACATTTTTTATTATGTTTCTGTTCTGTTAAAATGTGATGGAATTAATCTGTTTCTTTTCTTTATGAATAGTGTGCTATTGTTCATTTTGACTGCTAGACATACAGACCTCTTAGTATCTGTTATATAAAATTTAGAGTACTGACTTGCTTGTGGTTTCACACAGTTAAGATCTATGATTTGTCTAGTGTTCTGTTTGGATTTAGCTTTCCCTTAATCCTTTGCAGAAACAACGGGACCATACAATGGAAACAGAGTCTGGAAGAGTATCAAATCTGCAGTACCTTCACAGGTAGCTCTACTATTTTGTCTAGTGTGTACCTAATTTTGTAAAGAGTGGTTGTGCATTTTATATGCTCAGGCCATGTAAAAACGATGTGTTCTCAGTGTTATTTGTATCTGCTCTTAAGATCAGTTTTTCTTTCTTGTGTGTGTACACACACACACACACACACACACACACACACACACACACACACACACACACACACACGTGTATATAGGGGTCTATTTTAGAAGACTGACCAACCAAAAGACTGAAAATTCAAAATACTGAACACATTTTTAATGCGGGGGAAAGGCCCCTGCTATAACTATATGTACCAACTCCAACATCGCACAACAGTGGAGAACGGGCAAATTCCATTATTCAGTATTTTGAATTTTCAGTTTTTTGGTTTTTCAGTCTTCTGAAGCAGACCTGTCTATAGATGTATATTCAACTGTGTGCAAACTTGTGCAGGTGCTTTACTAATAATGATACCTTAAATGCAGTGACCTTAGGTTGAGAATTTTTTAAGTAAGGTGTGTGAGGGACATATGGTGCTTCTCTCCCTTTTATGTGTGTGTATGATACATTCATACAGGAACTCTCCAGCTTTACATATTTTCTGAGTATTTTCAAGGAGACATTGTAGACCCTAATTGCCTGTATTCTTCATTAACTCTGACAAGAGTTGTTTCCCAGTCATACATACATATTTTCCTTACCAGTAGTCTGTACTGCATATGTCCGTTATTTAGCCTCAGGAAATGACAGAAAACCTGCTTTACTTTGTATCTCTTTATTAATTGCTTTGTATTGGCTGTAAACTGATTGCTGGCAGTTATAATTGACGTGAGGGTTGGAAGCCCACTACATTCATCTTCGCTTTGTTCCCCTATCCTACCTCGAATTTCCATCCACCCCCTCTTATTCTAACATTATACGTCCTACATGGGTTCACTTTATAATTTAGAAATACTGAATGTCAGTATTTCAAAATCATAAAGTCGAAGACTCAAAATCGCGAAGGTGCATAATTGCAAATTCGAATATCTCGAATTTGCGATTATGGCTTACGGTACGTGACGCACGGTGTAGGGAGTGTATCGTAGTTCATTTTGTGTATGGATGTAGGTGAAATTGATGGTGAGTGTTTTGTAAGGGTTTTGTGTGGGAGTTTGAGTGTGTCTGAATGTGTGTAAGTGTTGGATGTGTTAATGTACGTATATGTGTGGTGTTTGTGTGTGTGTGTGGGGGGGGTCTGTGAAATGTGTGGGTGTGTGTTTCCTTTTTGTGTCTGTGCGATGTCGGTGTTGGTATATATAAGTGTGGGGTGGGTGCAGCCCCCCCATATGGAGGATGCAAGGGGGCTTGCCTCCCTGCTTACATGTAGTGTAGGTTTGTGTTTTTGTGTTTGTGTGTGTTTTGTTGTAATGTGGGTTGGACGATGTATGTGTTGTGTGGTGTATGGTGTGTATGTGTTTGTGACTGTGTGTTTCGCGATTGTGTACTTTCGGGATTATGGACGTTAGACTTTATGATTTCAAAATACTAAAATTCGGTATTTCAAAATTATAAAGTGAATCCATCCTACATACATATTTTACTTGTGACTCTTACTGCAAAACCTTCTCCAAATGACCCTTCTACTTACATACATACATTTTTTTTCTTGTTTCCTACTTCCCTTTCTCCATTTGCTTTTTACCCCCATTCCCAGCTATCTTTTTCCCTCCCGTACTGCTTTGCACTATAACCATTCATAATAACAACTCTGCCTAATAGTACATACCTATTCCACATTGTATGTTTTGCTTTTCTCAACTAAACCATCTGTCTGACTTTGTCCAGTTCCGTTCATTCCTCAGCTGATGGGTCCAGATTCAACCCTCGGATCCATCTCGGCTGCTTCTTCCAGAATGCAGAATCTTGAACTCTTGATCTTTACCTTTACCCACAGTGCCCCACCAACTTAACATACCTCCAATGTAATTTACCGCCATTGCGAGCAGACGTAGATTGAGCTTGGGATTTTGACTAATCAAAAGTCTCAGTTTTCATTGAATTTAATTTCTTTCCTCCGTTTATACCCTTTTAAGTTTTACATATTAGGCCCTTTTTCTTGAACTCACTGAGCACCTCTTTGTACCATCATTAGTAGTCTTCACTTTTCCCCCTTTCTGTAATTCTCCTTCCTCTCTTTTCTTTGTTTAAAAAAAAAAAAAACTTTAGTTTTCCTCTTATAGTGGATGGTTGATTTTCTTCCTTTTGCTTAAACTTTTCCGTATGTCGGACAAACTGTCCGGTTTCAAAACGTGTGTAGCTTGTGGGCACAAAGTTCTGAATTTGGATATCTACAGTGTACTATCTAGGTCCCTAACACCTAGACATGAATTGTGAAATCTGTAAAGGCTTCAACTCTAGAGCCTTGATTGATAGAAAGAATATGCTTATATTTAGGCGTCTTATCCATTTCTAAACAAGCCACTCTGGTTGCTGGGGCTGAAACCCCCAAGAAACAGGACAAGAAGGACAACTCTGTTGCTAAGGATTCTTGCAAAAGATCCCCTGAACATCCTTCCACTTCAGCATCAACTTCAGCTCCTTCATTGGAGTCACCAGCCAAACTTTTAAAAACATCAGATCAGACTGTATCCGACATCAAGAGTCGAAACATCCCCTTGGATCCATACCCCAGCTTTACTCTGGGAGCCTGTCTCATCCAGATTACCTTGTACATTTCTTGAACACTCGCTTAGATGACATTCAAGGCCTTCGTCAGTGGCTTCCTCTCTTCGATCTTCTAGGAGCCTACCAGAAGCACATGTGGATAGGATGATGAGGAAGTTCCTTAGGACACAGATTCAAATGATACTACTCTCAACTCCAGCCCATTGCGTCCTGACAGCCTTCATAGATCCACACTCTCTTTAATATCTCCTTCTCCAATATATCCTACAGTTTCAGGGCTGTTGGGTCCGAAATCCTTGGGGGGGGGGGTGTGACTTCCTCGGATCCAAAGATCGTAATCCTTGTGGGCTGTCTTACTAGGATCCAAAGATCATTGTTTCTTCAACTCATATAGTTTCTCTGAGTCATCCAGCTCAGAGTACCGTGGAGCCGGAAGATTCGGTGAGCCAAAGCATTGACATCTGCTGTGGGGTATTGGAGTTGACTCTGACACAGTCGGCCACATGTCTTTCCCTTGGACCATCAGCATTCACTAGCTCAGTACAGACTCCCGCCTCGCACCTGCGGGACATCAGGAGCCAATGGTCCAACAGGGTCCTTCATCGGATCCATCTGTTTTTATATCCCATAGGTGCTCCACTTTCAATGTATTGGAGAGAGTCTTCTCTGTGCTTAAAGATCAGACAACTTGATCTTCCTCAGATCAGACTTCTTTATCTCATTCGGTTTTTGTGTCCTGATCCTCGTTCATCCCTTCCACAGGGACAGCCAACCCAAGCAAGTCTCCAGCCCACCCATAGGGGTATCATCATCATTATTATCCCTTCAGGTACCTCCAAGGAGCTTCTCACTGAGGGGGTTCCTCTGAAGACAATGTGCAAGAGGAGGTACTTGTACTGTCCACAAGAGTTTGTCACTGAAGACACTGATTTTGATGAGGGGGAAGGGGTCCCCCCCCTTATCTCCACCTGATGTGTCCTTTGGAGACATTTTGGAACTCCTTAAACGAAGAGGTGGTTGGTCTCCCATTAACCCTTCCCAAGAAGAAACAGGGTTTCTGGAGACTTACAGGTTTAGCCCATCCACCTCCTGGGTTACGCCCCCCCCCCCACCTCCTCGACGAGCTAATAGACCTGATCACCTGGTGAGTTTGGAAGGAACCAGACACTGTTGAGCCTATCCTCAAAAGACCAGACAAATTTCTTGCACTCCCGAAAGACCACCTTCACTGGAGTAAATGAGTGCCTGTTGGTGTCATGGTTGTCACGGCAGCTACAAAAAGGAATTCGCAGAACAGAGTTCCTCTGTCCACCCCTATCAGGGAGTGTAGGGTACTGAACAGGTTTAGAAAGCATGTATATGCATCAGTGACCTTTGCTTTAAGGTCGATGAACTATTTGCACATTTTACCAGACTTCAAAGAGATTTGATCAAGGAGCTTACCAAATCCCTTTCAGGATCCATATCTTCTGAGGAATCGAATACCATTTCCTTGCAGGTGGCTATCCTCCAGTCTGTTTCTAATTCGTCCACAAGGTTAATCTCTCAAGCTGCTGAAGGCACTACATAGGCAACAGCTTCGGATATTTCCATTAGGAGACATACCTGGATGCGCTTGTGTGATTTTGCTGAACCATTTAAATCTTCTTTTGTCAATACGCCTTTTGATGGAACCTCATTGTTTAGCCCCAAGATAAAAGATACACTATGTAGGTACAAACAAAAAGGGAAGACCCTGTTTGCTATGTGCATACGTTTTTCTACCCCTCAAAGGTCCTTTTCTAGGCACCAACAAGGTGGAAAAAAATGTGGTTCAGAACCTCCCAGGGTCTCTTTCAAAGATACACATGGAGATAGTTCCCCCAGGGGCAGGGGGGGAGACACCAATGGAAGACGCTATTCCTGTGGCATAGGTGGTCTGCATAACCAGAAATCTAGAGATTCTTTCTCAAACAGATCCTATCAGTGCTCCTAAATGGAGGTCTGACTCCACCTCTGGAGGTAGTCGGGGGTCACCTATTCCTGCACCAGAGAGCCTGGCTAGACATCACAAAACACCCTTCTCCCCAATACCCTCCAGCAGTTCAGAAAAAATCCCCAATGATCCACCCAGTCAGAGAGGAGCAGCTTCTGTAGGAATAAAAAAGTTGCTAGAAAAAAGTCATCCAAGAGGTCCCCCAGACCAGAGAGGATCCAGAACTTATTCAGGATTCATTTTGGTCCCTAAAAAGACAGGGGACTTGAGACTAATTTTGGATCTCAGCAAATTAAATTCATCTGCTCTGTATACAAAATTTTGGATGGTCACGGTTCAGATTCATACTATCGCATAAAAATGAGTAGACACTCCAAAAGATGCCTACATTTTCAGCTGGGAGTCGGCCATTACCAGTTCAGAGCAGTGTCCTTTGGTCTCACCACAGCTCCCAGGGTGTGCACCAAATGCATGGCAGTCGTAGCAGCTCACCTAAGACTGCTGGGAGTCTGAATGTTTCCATATCTAGATGATTGGCTCCTGCCTGTTTCACCAGGCATCAGCTGATTCAAGCAAAGAACTGTTTACTCTAACTGTGATCCCGTCTTGGAATATCAGTAAGTTACAACAATTCTCAGCTCATACCTACTCAGAGTTTGGAATTTATTGGTGCTCACCTGGATACAACATCTCAAATAGCTTATCTTCCTCTATTCTGAATAGAAACCATCCAGTTAAAGTCCAAAAAATAATACAGAATTCTTCCCTTCTGGCATGGCTAATACTTCAAGCCTTAAGACCCATGTCAGCTGCAGTCACTCTGGAACCACTTGCCAGGTTCCATATGAGAATACTTCAGTGGACACTTGCCACTCAAGTGGTCTATTCTCCAACTCCCATTATCCATGCCAGTCAAAATCACTCAGGCCTGCCTTCTTGGTAGATACACTCCTGTCAACTCATCAAAGACAATCCTTTTGTTCTGCCTCAGCCCAAGGCCGCAGTGACCATGGATGCCTGGGGATGGCATTTCTTGGGTAGGACCATCCATGGTACATGGTCTGCCAAAGAGGCCAAAACGCATAGCAGTGTCCTGGAGATGAGAGCAGCCCTCCTGGCATTGCAAGCCTTTCAAGACAGTCTTCCAACCAGGACTGTTGCGATCCAGGTGGACAATATTTCAGTAGTCTGGGACATCAACAAACAGGAGGAAACCAGATCTTACCCTCTTTGTCAAGAGGCTGTGAGATTATGACTGTTTGCAATCTCTTCCATTTGTTTTCTGATAGCGATGCACATCCCGGGGAAATCCAACATGATTGCAGACAAGTCAAGTAGGTTCATTCTGATACCTCTTGAGTGGTCTCTGTCAATGTGGCGAGGACAGTTTTCCATCAATGGGGACCAACAATGCTGCAGTCTGTTAACCTCTCCACTGAACAACAAATGCAGAAAATTATTCACCCTGATTGCCCTTATACTTCACACTTGGCCCCTCTGTCTCCTTTATGCCCATCCCTGTTACTCCTCATCATAAAATTTCTACAGAAAGCATCTCATTTGAAGAGCATGATTATCCTCATTGCCTCTTACTGGTCTCATCAGATTTGGTTTTGCTTCCTCTGGCCTCATCTCCATCCATCATAGATTCTGGACCCAGTTCAAAACCTCCGGTCTCATCTGACAGGCATGACTCACCCAGACTTAACAGGCCTCAAGTTGACCACATGGTTTCTCCAGTTCCATTGATTGCTAGACAGCCCAGGCTGTCCTCCCTCATCCATCACATTTTGTTATCTTCCCATAAGGCCTCAACAGAAATATTTGCAAGAGTAAATTGAAAAGATTTGTTATTTGGGCCCTAAGCAAAAACTTAAATTCCTTTTCAACACTGATTTCAAATGTCATTGACTTTTTGGCAAAAATTTTCAGTGAAGGTGCTAGTTCAACTATCAGAGTACAATTAGGCAGCTGTTTCCAACTTTCATCTGGAAGCAAGTAATCATACTTTAGCTTCTTCTAAGCTTTGCAAATCCTTTCTAAGAAGAACCTTTTTACTCAGACCTCCTTTTAAAGGATCCTACCCCCTCCTTGGGATTTAAACATCATATTTCAAGCTTTAATTCAACCCCTCTTTGGCACTTCGGCTAAATCCTATCTAAAATTTATGATCTGGAAAACTGTTTTCTTATTTGCTATTAACATCTGCCAGAAGAGTGTCTGAACTTTAAGCATTGTCCTGCAAACCCCTTTATTTAGTTTTTCATAAAAATAAGAATGTTATGTTGTCCTATCTTGTCTTCATTCTTACTGGTTGGGTTTGGAACGATTCTCGGTTCCAACTCGGCCGCATTCTAAAGCTCAGAGTCTTCCACTTGGCTCATGGCTGAAACCCTATCCCATGATGCACTAGTGTGCTTCCCCAGATCTCATTTGCTGCGAAGCAAGTCAGAGGTCTCCATTTTGGCTGTGGCTGAGTTTTATGCTTTTTTGAATATTTTTTCCAATTTCTGGTTAATCCTTTAGCTATTTTCCTTAATAGTTGATAGCTTTCACTGGTCTAGTTAGGATAGTCTGAATTTTTAACTTTTTATGTCTACCGTTTGGTTGCTGTTTGTTCTTTTTTGGCCATCGTTTCTCATCAGGCCTTTCTTTATATTTTTTGCTGCTGCTGTTGCGTGTATCCCACAACTTGGTCCGTTTCAGTTATAGGGCCCAGCACCCATTTGAATTAAAGGGCTGACTTTTTCCTTTTGTCGTATAATTAAGTGTATCCATTTGAGTTAGAGGAACACTAGCCCATTTAAGTTATAGGGTAACTTGAGTCTCCCTCCCTTTGTGTCTTTAAGTGTGACTTTTAATATTTCCCTTTTACTATTGTGTGCTATATATTCTTGGTGTACTGTAGCTTAGTATTTTTGGTGTTAGGGTTAGCATTTATATAGCTTTATTGTCTTGAGTAGTGTGTGGGTTGTTATTGAATCTCTATAACTTCTAGGATAATGTCTAAGGAAGAGAAAAAAGTTATAAACAGTCTGGTTTTAAGAAATGCCAGGAATGTTCTCAAAAGATGTCCTTGACTGACGGGCACACGATTTGTTTTTGCTGTTTCGGTGCCATGCATCTACAGGAATTTTGTAGCATTTGTCACTCATTCAGCTCCAGGGTCTTGCTAGAGAGAAAGAACAAATTGATTGTAAGGGGACTTTTAAAAGTGCCTTTCTCTGAAACCTTGGAAAGTTAGACAACCTCCAGCAAATCTAAATCATCTCCACCTAATTCTGACAGATCTGCTATAAGAGGTCATCATCATCATCCTCAGGCCATTCAAAGCCTGCCGAGAAAGTTCCTAAATTGACGCATTCATATCCAAAGGAACATGGGTCCGACAAGTCTTCATCCTCAGCTCCTATGTTT
This sequence comes from Protopterus annectens, assembly GCF_019279795.1. Classification (NCBI taxonomy): domain Eukaryota; kingdom Metazoa; phylum Chordata; order Ceratodontiformes; family Protopteridae; genus Protopterus; species Protopterus annectens. The sequence goes on from NC_056746.1 coordinate 1,530,671,262, forward strand.
TCAGAACCAATGGTGAAACAGTTTCAGAGCTGGTCTTCTGAATTGACACCGGGCTCCCCTACATTGAGATCACCTATTCTGCAAAGGGCTTCTTCACCGACCCCTTTCTCTCTGTCCTCCAGAACCTTATGGGATGATGATGTGGATAGGGTGGTGCGAAGGCTTCTGGAGTTGCTGGCTTCTGGAGTTGCTGGCACTGGCCAAAATTCTGTCACTCCATCCCACTCTGATCCGGAGCCAGTCAAGATTTTTTCATCCACATCAATTCCTCCTCTGAGCCAACCTGGAACATTAGAGCAGGAATGTCTGGAACCGATCATGATAGAACCGTCGGTGCTGAGACCCACTGTAGGGATTTCGGAACAGTCACCTGCTCTGACATCCTCTATGCCATCTGGATGTCTAGAGGCTGAAGCTCTCTGACCGGGTCCAGGGAGGGAACTCTGATTTGACACTTGTCTGGTCCGAGTTTATCCCTCGGTGCCTCTGCGCTGGTGAGCTCGGTGCCTGTGTCAGCTTCAGAGCCAGCTCCCTTGGTTCCAGGGATTTCTTTTGCCTCCTCAGAGCTGGAGGGGTCCTTGGACCAGGGGGGAGAGAGGCTTTTGAGCTGATGAGTGTGCTGTCCTCCCACACAGCTCTACGCAAAGGTTCAGACATTCTTCCCCCTAAGGCACTGGCTTCTGTTTCTGCACCACCCCAACCACAGACTAGCAGAGATCCTAGGCCTTAGGTTACCCCATCGGGTGAACTTCCATCTTCCGATACCTCTCCAAAATACCCTTCTGAAGAAGGCCCCCAGAAGAGACTTTGCAGGAGGAAGCATATTGACTCCCCAGATGAGTCGTGACACTGACCTCGAGGAATCAGAAGGGTCCCCGCGGTCGCCCTTTGAGGATATCTCCTTTGCAGATATCCGAGAGATCCTTAAGCAGAGAGGCAGCTAGAAGTCCACTAACCCTTCTGAGGAGGAGTCAGTGTTTCTGAAGGCCTTTGGATCTCACCCTTCAGCTTCCTGGGTATCTCCGCCTTTTGACAAACTCATGGAACTAGTTAGTCGAAAGGCGTGGGGGTCTCCAGATGTAGTGGAACCAGTCCCTCGGAGGCCTTACAAATTTATTACAGCTCCAGACGACAAACAATTTCTTTCCAAGGACGTTCCTGTGGATGCTATGGTGGTGGCAGCAGCCACCAAGTGGGAACTTGCTGAAACATCCTCATCTGTCCATCCACCGAACAGAGAGTCTTGTATGATGGACCGATATGAGAAGCGCATTTTTTCTTCAGCGACTTTTACTCTCAGATCGCTGAATTACTTGGTACACTTCACAAGGCTACATCAAGATCTCCTGAAGGAGTAGGAGATGCTCTTCAAGGTTCATTAGCTGCAGGGCCCTCAGATAAGGTGACCTCTCAGCTCTCTACCTTAACCTCCATAGTGAACTCTTCCATGAGACTCATCTCATGTGCAGCAGATGGAGCGAGTAGGGTAGTGGGTTCAGAAGTTTCCCTAAGGAGACACTCTTGGATGCGCTTGTGTAACTTTGCGGAACCCTTTAAGTCTACCTTTGTCAACGCCCCTGTTGATGGTTCCTCACTCTTTAGACCGAAAGTCAAAGACACACTCAGATGCGAGCAGGAAGGTAAAACTCTCTCTGCCGTTGGAATACATTTTTCCATACCTTTGAGACTGTATCTTAACGGTCCAAAGGGGGAAAGATGTGGTTCAAAAATTCCCAGGGAGGTTTTCAAGACACACGAGGCGAACCTTTCCCCAGGGGCAGAGGGGGAGGTAATAATGGCAGACACTGCCCTCTCAGCAGAGGGGGTCCGCAGAACCAGGGAAACCGCGATGCCTTTGGCGGTAGGCCGTTCCAGCTCTCCTGAAGGGAGGTCTGCCTGCCCACCTCTGGAGGCAGTCGGGGGTCATTTATCCTTGTACCCGGAAGCCTGGTGAGAAATAACAAGAGACAGATGGGTGCTAAGCATAATATCCAGATGCTACTCCATACCATTTTCTCTTCCCATCCCAGTCACAAGAAACACCTCAGACATTCCTCCCAGTCAAAGGGATCAAGCAACAGTAGAGATTCAAAAGTTGCTAGAAAAAAAGTCATCCAAAGAATCCCCGCAGATCAAATAGGATCTGGAACTTACTCAAGATTCTTTTTAGTGCCAGAAAGAACAGGGGACTGGAGACCCATCTTGCATCTCAGCAAATTAAACAAATCTGTAAAGAAGACCAATTTCCGGATGGTGACACTGCAGTCGATTCTTCCCTTTTTAGGGAAAGACAATTGGATGTGCTCTATAGACCTCCAGGATGCGTACTACCACATAAAAATGGACATGCCATCAAGGAGTCATCTGCGCTTCTGGCTGGGAGCCAGTCACTATCAGTTTTGAGCCCTGCCATTTGGTCTTACTACAGCCCCCAGAGTGTTCACCAAATGCATGGCAGTGGCTATGGCTCACTTGAGGTGTCTAGGATTCCAAGTGTTTCCATATTTAGACGACTGGCTCCTAACTGCCACCACCAAGCATCTACTTCAGCAAGCAAGGGACGCCACTTTACAACTCTGTTTCCACTTGGGGATTGCTATAAATTCAGAAAAATCTGCCTTGTTGCCATCTCAGCATATCGTCTAAGCAAACCTAGACACAGACTCTATGATGGCAAGATTGCCTGCAGAAAGAGTTTTGTTATTCAGACAGCAGATTTCAAGTCTCATGTCGAAGACCAGGGTAAAAGCAAAAACAGTTCTACAAGTCCTGGGAACCATGGCAGCAGCGATAACTTTAGTACCTTTAGCTCACATGCACATGAGAATTCTTCATTGGCTTCTATTTAACCAATGGTCGTTACAGCAACTAGCCATGTCCTACCAAATCACGATCACAGAATCTTGCAAGAGAGACCTGAGATGATGGCTTCTTTCCAGTCACGTTACAGTAGGTTGTCCTTTTCTCCCACAACAGCCTATAGCCATGGTGACCACAGACTGCTCCCAGGTAGTGTGGGGGGGGGGGGCATTATCTTGAGATGGTGGTCCAAGGCACCTGGCAGGATCATGAGGCCCATCTGCACATCAGTGTCCTAGAGATGAGAACTGTGCTGTTGGCGTTGCAGGCACTCCAGGCCTCTCTTCCACTAGGAACAATTGCAATTCAGACCGACAACATGTCAGTGGTCTGGTACATAAACAAACAGGGTGGAACCAAATCTTACCCCCTTTGTCAAGAGGCACTCAGAGTATGGTAATGGACAATGTCTTTCCAACGCATTCTAGTAGCAATGCACATCCCGGGGAAATCCAACGTGATAGCAGACAGACTCAACAGGGCAATACTCATGCCTCACGAGTGGTCCCTAAAACAAGAGATAGCGGAAAGGATTTTCTGGAAATGGGGACAGCCTTGCTGCAACCTCTTTGCCACCCCTGTAAACACCAAATGCAGCAACTACTTAGCCCTAGTCCCCCCTCCGGGGGAATCACAAGGGGACACACTAGTGCATGATTGGCCCTCTGGACTTCTTTATGCCTTCCTCCCTTTCATCTAATACCCAAAGTCATCCAGAAAGCCCAGTCATTGGGAAGCAGGCTGATCCTCATTGTTCCACACTGGCCTCGTCAGATTTGGTTTCCTTTCCTTTGGCCTCATCTGCAGAAGGAACCGTGGGTTCTGGACCCAGTTCCAGACCTTCTGACTCTTATGTCGGGAATGCACCATCCCTCCCTCCAAATCCTCAAGTCGACAGCTTGGCTGCTCCAGTTCCAAATATAGTCAGGCTTCCTTCTCTCACACCAGCAGTAAAGTACATACTGCTTTCTTCATATAAAGCCTCCACCAGAATGTTATATCTCAGTAAATGGAGGAGATTTTCTTATTGGGTTTCAGAAAGAAATCTTGACTCCTTTTCTGCGCCAGTTAGCTCTTATTTTGGATTTCCTAGCTGAACTGTTTCATAAAGGCTCAACTGCAGCTACTCTCAAGGTTCAATTGGCTGCAGTTTCCAGTTTTCATATAGGTGGTGTAACTCCAAATTTGATGTACCATAGATTATGCAGAGCATTTCTAAAGGGCACCAGTCTATTAAGACCCCTGTTAAAGACCCTCTACCACCTTGGGATCTAAATTTTGTGCTGTCTCGCCTGATCTTACCTCCATTTGAGCCTGCGTCAACATGTAATGTCAAATTTTTATCATGGAAAACAATTTACTTATTACTATCACTTCTGCCAGAAGAGTCTCCGAGCTTCAAGCTTGGTCAATCAGACCTCCTTATATGATTTTCCATAAGGACAGTGTGTCTCTGCAAACCAATCCATCTTTCCAAGGTGTGCTCAGAAACTAATCTTAATCTATTGAGCTGCCAGCTTTTTATCCCCAATTATGGCAACAAGGCAGAATATGCACTCCATCGGTTAGACGCGCATAGCAAATATGCTTCTATTTACCCAGAACTAAAATTTTCAGTAAATCTGATCAGTTGTTTATCTCCTTTTCCGTGGCTAAAAAAGGTGATCCTGTCTCAAGTCGCACTTTCAAAATGTATCACATTCATGTATACTTCTAACAATAGACATCTTCCCTTCAAAATCAAAGATCACTCCACAAGGGCAGTTGCAGCATCATCTGCGTTTCAGGCTAGACTGTCACTAGATAACATTTGCACTGCTGCAACATGGGCCAAGCCTCACACCTTCATTGCTCATTACAAGGTAGACATGGCCTCCAAGGACAGGGCCTCTTTTGGTTCCACTGTCCAGAAGAATATACTCCTGTGAACCGCCCAGGAAATTTGGTGCTAGGGACACTGTCTCAACCAGTAAGAATGAAGGCAAGATAGGACAGCATAACAAGAAGTTATGTACTTACCATAATGTTCCATGCTTGTTGTCCATCTTGACCCACTTTCCCCCAGCCTAAAGCTTCTGGAGGACCGAATGGAATTTTTTTCTTTCTACCAGGGAATTTTTCTGACTTCCCACATCCCAAAGACATGCTGTAGGTAAAATTGGACACACTAAATTGGCCCTAGGTGTGAGTGTGTGCATGTGTGTGCCTTCTGTGGAAGTTGCCGGGCTGGCAACTCGACACCGTAAAACTCCACCGTCAATCATGAACGGACAGGTGATCTGCTGTGGCGACCCCTAACCGGGAAAAGCCGAAAGAAGAAGAAGAAGACTACTATTTACTAAAATTTCCCTTGGTTATATAGAGGTTGATACTTGCTATGAGTTTCGGCAAACAAGATCTGGGGAAGCACGCTAGTGCATCATGGTATAGGATTTCAGCCAAGTGGAAGACTCTGAGCTTTAGAATGTGGCTGAGTCAGAACCGAGGATCGGTTCTGAACACAACCAGTAAGAACGAAGGCAAGATGGACAACAAACATGGAATGTTATGGTAAGTACATAACTTCTTTTTTCTCTTCAGACTAATCCTTCCCTTTTACCAAAAGTAGTTTCTGAATCCAGTATTAATCAGGCCATTAATCTTCCAGTGTTCTTTCCAAATTTTTCGAACAACTGAGAGTATTTGTTACATTTGTTAGATGTTCACAATTACGTTTATACCTTTACAGAACTAAACATCTAAAAGTCCAAGCAATTGTTTGTTTCCTTTTCTGATTCAAAACTGGGCAAACCAGTATCTAAAGTTACTATGGCCAAATTGTTAACTGATTGTATTACCTTTGTTTATCAAAAATTTGGCTTATCCTTGCCAAAACCACCCTGTGCCCACTCCACCATGTCTATGGCAACTTAATCAGCCTTTTTGTCCTGAGTTTCCTTGGATGATATTTGTGCAGCTGCTACAAGGACTAATCCTCATAATTTTATTGTTCGCTACACACAGTATCTGGTCTCTAGGGGAAGAGCAGCCTTTGGCTCAGCAGTGCTCTGCAATATCCTTCCTTTAAAATCCTCCCGGGAGGTAGGTAGCTGGGGACTCTGTCCCATCAGTTGAGGAACAAATGAAACTGGGACAACAACATAATTAAAAGTTATATACCACCATAATGTTGTTCCATCTGTGCCAATGAACACATTTTCATTCTTTCTAAACTTATCTGTCCTCTCCTGTTTCTACTCCTGGAGAGATTGCAGAGTTTTTGGAGGAACCTGTGTTCCTTGTTTAAGCTCCAGCTTCCATTCTGTTTTCTCACTGCTCTGTTCTTATGGAGATCAAACAAGATCTGAGGTATGTTAGGTTGGTGGGGCATTATGGGTAAAGGGAGGAGCTCGAACATTCAAGATTCTATGACCTGGAAGAAGCGACTGAGTCAGAGCCAAACCCATCAGTTGAGGAAGAATGAAAACGGACAATGCTGAGGGAACATTATGGTGAGTACATAAATTTATTTTCTTATTATTTTGACGACATCATTATACTCTAGCCTTTCATATACCTGTATTCCTTACATTCCAGAGAAGATACCAGGACACCCTAACTCTCTTCTTTTCTAGAAAATACTTCTCTTTTTATCTATCCTCTTCCAGCTTTCGGAATTCACCATCACTGTATATCCTGCTGCCCTGCAACTTCTTGTTTCCTTCTTCATTGCTACTGCCCCACTACCTGACATCTATAAAATACAGATTCCTGTACTTAATTATGCTACTGTTCGGCTTATCTTGTATTCTTTTCTTCGTACTGTGACATATTTCATCTTCCCATGACTCAATAAATCTCTCTCAACATCTCTCCAACTCTTTCCCAACCACCTATCCATAATTCCTCTTCACACTTTCCACACATTACACCAAACCTGTTTAATATTGCCCCTCACCTTTATTCCAAATACAGACTGATTAACTGCACTTCATCTCAAACCAAAACAAAAGTTCAAGAATTGTCTCCAGAAAACAAGTATACACAATTCCCTAGAATACTTATAGGAGGATATGCATAGCCACCACTCCTGGGCCCACCTATCACAATGAACACAGTTAATTCTCTCCCACATATTTCTCTAACCAAACAGCCAAGCCCCAACCCTAATGAACTAATTTTTGCTGCAGTAAGTGTTGGATGCATAAGAAATAAAACTACTAAATGACATGCCTGGATTGCCCAACATAAGCTGTCAATGTAACCGAAACTTGGCTTAAACCTAGCATAAACAACTCCGAAATTATAACTCCTGGCTGTAATATCATCTATAATGACCATTTAAAGAGGAAAAAGTGGTGGCATTGCTTTAATATTTCCCAACACCTACTACATTTTCCCTTATAGCAATTTAATGTTAAAATTCAGTTCAGCAGATTCTGTTATTGCTTTCCTCAAAATTAACAATTCTAAACAAATATGTATTGCATACTACATTTTCCCTTACAGCAAGCTAATATTAAAATTCAGTTCAGAGCTTCTTACTGCTTTCCTCAAAATAAACAATTATGTATTACTTTTCTTTACATCCCTTCTGGCAACAATACAGCTGTACTGAAGTATGTCCTACATTGGATATCCATAACATTTTCCCAAGAAAAAATACTACTAGGTGATGTGAATGTCATTTGATTGGACTTAAGCCCTAACTCCTCTAACTATCATGAACTTGGTTGGTTTTATACAACTAATTAATAGCCCCACACATTGTAGCAAGACATCAAATTCCCTATTAGACTGGATCCAAGTATCAGACCCTAGCAAATACACCACCACAGGTACATTCTCAGACTGTCTTAATGATCATCTCCCAGTCTGTACGACCAGACATATCACACACAACATGCAACCTTTCCAAGTTTAACCCAGAATTGTTCATTACTAAACTCTCATCTATTAACTGGAACTTCCAAAAAATCCTCCCCTTAAATGATGTTGTAAATGAATTCAGTACTTTTCTAAATATCCTAAATAGCCTTTCACCAACTAGAAGGAAGAGACTAAAACCAAATAAAGCAGTTTGGCTATGCAAAAAGAGTAGAATGCTAATGCAGGATAGAGAAAAAACATGGAAAGAATGGAAAAAATTTAAAACACCTCAATATCTTGAAAACTTCAGAATGCTTTGCAGTCATACTAAAAAGCAAATAAATGACAAATTATACTGTAATAACTTTCAGAATAATTTTAAAGACAACTGTATAACATTTTGGACATCCATTATAGAAATCTTGTATCCCGTCCAGAAATTCAACCCAAACCCTCTCCTGATAACTCGCCACTCAAAACTGCAATACAGTTCAACTCCTATTTTATAGATAGTATAGCATCTCTAACCATGGATTCCTCAGTATCTAATGTCAACCCTGCCCAACTGACACATATCACCACATCCATTTTCACCTTCACACCTGTGCCTGCATCCTGTATAAAACTAATCTGAAACTTAAACCGTGCTTTTCTTGAGCTGATGACCTTCCAAGCGAGTACCTAAAATAGCTGCCAATAGTATTGCCTATCCTGTCTCAATCCTTATAAATAGGTAAGTCCAGAAATCCCACGATGTTCTTCGTGTTTCACTGTTGCAGTCATTACATTTGGGTAATCTGCTGGCAGGTTGCCCTCAGTCGGCCTGATTAACAAGGTTTTGGGTCCTGCGTCGGTTGCTGTCCCTTCTTCCATGACGTCAGGTCGTCAGGGGTATAAAACATGCAACCGATGCCATTACATCAGTCTTTCTTGCCTTGCGGTTCCCGAAGCAGAAGCAGTTCGCAAGTGCCGGTCGGGCTGAATTCCAAAGTCTTGGGTCGTGCGTCGTTTGCTGTCTCCTCTTCCATGACGTCAGGTCGTCAGGGGTATAAAACATGCCGACACCATTTTCTTTAGTCCTTCTTGCCACACGGTGCCCGAAGCAGAAGCATTTCACAAGTGTCGGTCGGCCGACTACTGAAATATTTGAGTTTGAGTTTCAGAACCGAAGTCTTCACTAAAGCCAAGTACCCTGTTGGGGAAACTTTTTTATTGCTTTTTACCGATGTCAGAGTTAGTAATTGTATTACTTATGGAAAGCAAATACCTCATAAGGATTTCCATTTATACTGTATTCCTTGCTTAGGCCCTGATCACAACGTGCCTGGCTGTCGGTGTTGTGCTAGATTTAACCAAAGCACTATTAAGCGTCTGTATATTTTTGCATCAAAGTATTTTGGAAACTGATTTAACTACCCAGAAATGTCATCTGATAGTAATCCGACTACTGGAGTACATAAAAAATGCAAAAAAAGGACAGAGTAAGGCAGTCGAGGTCCAAAACGGATGACAAAGCTTCTCCTAATCCAGTCACCAGTTCGCCAGTACTCAGTGAGGTGCTTTCGCAGCCCCTGATACCCGCTATCTTCGAGCCGCAGGTCTCTACCGACACCCATGTGGAGTCCGGCATGCTGCAAGATACTCAAGGTATTGGACTGACGGATGTATCTCCCTCGGATGGGTCCGGAGCCGCTGAGCAGGCACCGGCTTCTGTGGATGTATTCAGACCTCAACATTTGTATATCAAACCGACGAAAGCTGCAAGACCAAAGACTAAAGCAACTTCTAAAACTAAAAAACTGACGCATGAGCCATGTGCATAGGCCTCTATGCCTAAAAAACAGATGATCAAAATGGCTGAAGACCTTTATTACCTTGATCAGGGGTACCCATCCCCCTCCCGATAAGAGGCCTAGGCAAGACACTGATTATGAATCTTCAGATCAGGTTTCTGTTTCTTCTGATTCCTCTTCTGATCAGGAATTATCTGTCCCTCCCTATGAGGATTCTGATGCTGAGGAAGTCTATTCTATCTGCCTCTCCTCCTGAGGATTATTCATTTGGAGAGACCTTGCATACTTTGAGGGAGCATTTTCACTGGGAGAGTCAAGACTTCTCAGAATCAAAAAAGTGCCTCAGGGATTTCCTTCTCCCTCAGCATAGGCCTTTAGCCATTCCGCCTGTTTTGGACATTGTGGATGATGTGTTTTCGGAGTCAAGCTTGACCCCTGACTCCTTACCTCCGGCTGCCACTAAGCCTGACAGATATTACAGGGTCCCTGACCCACATAAATTTTTATTTTTTTTTTTATTTTTATTTAGAAGCCCTGCTGCTTATCCTGAAACTATCTCACAGGGTCCAAAGGGAATTAAGGCCTCAACAGCAAAAAATCCTTCCCCCTCAGGCAGAGATTCAAGGGCACTGAACAGATGGGGAAAAAAGGTTTATACATCTGCAACCTTGGCAATCCGGGCCTTAAACTGTCAATTTCATATGCTTAAGTACCAACAATATGTTATGGGATTGCTGAAACAGAAAATGATGTTGATTTCAGATTGTGCAGAAAATAAAGAATTGCAGGACTTATTGCATGCAGCTGAACAAGTTGGAAAGCATACTTTGCAATGTGGTTTTGATTCCTTAGAGACCTCTTGCAGAGCCACAGGTACTGGATCGGTGATTAGGAGGCATGCCTGGTTAAAGGAACAAAATTTGCCTGATCATGTTAAAGCTAAATTGCCAGATGCACCTTTACTGCATGATTCTCTGCTTGGTATTAAGGCAGAAGAGGTTTAAAGAAAATGGAACATAAAGCTAAGTCTATGCAAACTGTTAGACTTCTTACAAGTGCAGCCACCAAGATTCAGTAGACACTGGCCTACAAAAAATTGGTCCTTTCCTCTGTCAGACAGAGCTCAAAGGGGCAAATCCATATGCTCTAAGGGTTCCAGATACCAGGTGCAAGATTCATACAGGTCAAAGCAATGGGGAGCTTCCACCTCCAAATCTGGAGGAGATAAAGCGCAAACCTACAGAAAGCAATCCCAATGACTTCCCCTCTGCCTGCACCAAGCACTTATCTTTTGGCAGCACCCATAGGGGGAAAATTAGCACTTTTTGCTCAAAATTGGCAGTTAACACAGGACAAGTGGGTTCTAAACATCGTATCACAGGGATGCAGATTCCATTTCCACGCTCTTCCAATGGCAAATGGTTGGCCAGATCTGCCAAAAAATCAATGGGTAGAGGCACAGAAACAGGTTTCATCCCTCATGGCTATGGGGGCCATTCAGACAGTACCAGAACAGGAAAAAGTACAAGGTTTTTACTTAAGACTGTTCTTGGTACCCAGAAAGGACAAGGCCTGGCAGCCAGTACTGGATTTATCGATTTTGAACACATACCTGGACATTCCAAAATTCAAAATGCTGACTTTGCAGCAGCTTCTCCCCATGCTGGGCAAGAATGCTTGGCTGGTGACTTTAGACCTAAAAGAGGCATGGCCTGCATGTCCAAGTAAGACAATCATGCAGAAGATACCTCAAATTCAAGGCTGACTTAATGCATTACCAATTCTCTGCACTGCCCTTTGGCTTATCTACTGCGCCCAGGGTCTTTACAAAGTGCCTGGCATCAGTAATTGCATTTTGCAGACAAGAAAATATACAAATATATCCTTACTTGGACGACTGTCTCATTCAAGCAGAGAACAAGGATACTCTTCTTCGCCACCTGGCGATTGTGAAAAGGCTTCTAACATGCCTAAGGTACACAATAAACGAAAAGTAATCACAACTGGTACCCTCTCAAAAGATAACATTCCTGGGTGCAAGCTTGAATACAACTGCCCAGATGGCTTACCTCACGCCAGACAAGCAAAGGCAACTGACTACTTACTTCAAACTGATGGCAACAACTGCAAGACAAATTCTGCAGGCTCTGGGCTTCATGTCATCCTGCATCTTACTGATTCCATATGCAAAACTGCATATGAGGAAACTTCAGTGGTACCTAAAAAGTTTATGGAGTCAACATTCTCACAGTCTGGAAACAGATTCCTCTCATTCCCTGCCTGCGACAGGAGTTTCTGTGGTGGGCAAAGGCCTGTCACCAAAACATGGAACTGCCATTCACTCTACCCCCTGACAGCCAAACCATAACAGACGGATCAGATTATGCCTGAGGGGCCCACATGGCAGGAAGATGCATTCAGGGCATATGGTCACCAAAACACATGCATCTACATATCCACCAGAAAGAGATGCTAGCTGTTCAAAATGCCCTAACAGCCTTCAAGGACTTACTTCATCCAGGACAACTACTGATAAAGATGGACAACACCTCAGTCATGTGGTATATAAACAAGCAAGGGGGCACACACTTCATATCCCTTATGCAGATTAGCCATGGCACTGTGGGACACAGCTTTGACCTACCAAATACATCTTCAAGCTCAGTTCCTGTCAGGAAAACAAAACACTCTGGCAGACGATTTAAGCAGAAACATTATGGATCCTCACGAGTTGAAACTAAATCCACAAGTCTTCAGCATGATAACAGAGAAATGGGGGAGCCCAGACATAGATCTATTTGCCTCTCCTCAAAATTATCAGTTGAAAAAATTCTGCACAAGGACTTATCACAGACAAGCATGGAAAGTGGACGCCCTGTCCTTCAGTTGGAAAAACCTATCAGTTTACGCCTTTCCGCCTCTGCCTCTTCTCCCCAAGGTCCTCCTAAAAGTCAGACAAGAGAAACCAAAGATGATACTAATTGCCCCGGACTGGCCCCGCCAATACTGGTACCCAGTCCTAAGGAACTTGTCTCAATACTCAGCTTGGACCTTGACTCAAAGACCACAACTACTGTCCCAGCAAAACAAGCAGATCCTGCACAATCAACTACAGACTCTGAACCTGGCAGCATGGCGGATCATGTAGTCATACAAACAACTCCTCTCAGTAAAGCTGTGATGGATGTCATTTTGGAAGCCAGAAGGCCTAGTACTAGAAAATCTTATGCTGACAAATGGAAGAGATTCTGTGCTTGGAATCAAGCACAAGGAACTGATACAGCAGAACCAAATATTCCTCAGATATTGCAATACTTAACTGAGATGCTGGACAAAGGCCTATCTTTCTCATCAATTAAAATCCATGCCTCTGCCATTTCGGCTCATTACAATACAGAGCCACCAATCTTTTCTCATCCTTTACTACAGCAGTATCTTAGAGGAGCCAAAAATTTAAGGCCTCCTAGAAGATCACCACTGCCTGCATGGGACCTCAATTATGTGTTGGAGCAGCTCACCCTGCCTCCATTTGAACCAGCTGCTACCGCTGATATAAAGTTCTTATGGAAAACAACTCTGCTACTAGCAATTACTTCAGCAAGAAGAGTTTCAGAGCTGCAGGCCCTCATGGCTGTAGAGCCTTTTATTATATTTTACCCAGACAGGGTATCTCTGAGGACAAATCCTACCTTTATGCCTTAGGTGGTTTCCAGTGTGGCTCTTAACCAAACAATTCATCTGCCAACCTTTTATCCAAATCCGCAGAACAAGGGGGAGAGAATTCTGCATTCCTTGGACGTACACAGACAGCTAAGATTCTACTTAAGCAGGACTAAAGCTCTAAGAAAAACTGAGCAATAACTAGTGGCATATGCTGCAGGATCAGAAGGCAAGGCAATATCAAAGCAGACAATTTCAAAGTGGACAAGCCACTGCATCCGTTTCTGCTACTTGCACCATGGTAAACCTGTGCCCAAGGGCATTAGGTCTCATTCCACCAGAGCAGCAGCTACTTCAGCAGCCTTTCTAAGGGGAGTACCAACCAAAGACATTCTAGAGGCTGCTACTTGGAGTTCTGTTCACACCTTTACAAAGCATTATCATTTGCCTCTCTACTCTAACTCCAGGGCAGGCTTTGCTATTGCAGTTCTGCAGGGCCTTATAGCCGCTCCTAATGCTGTTTAGCTCCAGCCTCCCAACCATAGCTTTGAGATTCTACCCAAATGTAATGACTGCAACAGTAAAACACGAAGAACATAGTACAGTTGTGTACACTTACCATAAATGTAGATGTTCAAGTGTATTCACTGTTGCAGTCCAGATTACCCTCCCACCATCCCCCTGTCATTCTGGAGTTTCTTTCCTTCACTATCTTCTACAACCTATGTGGTGTATTTGCTTGTAGATAAAGGTAAAGTTTATATTGATGCATGTATGTATGTATATATATATATATATGTATATATATGTATGTATGTATATATATATATATATATATATATATATATATATATATATATATATATATATATATATATATATATATATATATGCTACCTTTTTTGGGGCACCTGACATCGGGGGCAAGAAAAACTAAAGAAAATGGTGCCGGCTGCATGTTTTATATCCCTGACGACCTGACGTCATGGAAGAGGAGACGGCAACTGACGCAGGACCCAAGACTTTGGAATTCAGGCCAACTGAGGGCAACTTGCTAGCAGATTACCCAAATGTAATGACTGCAACAGTGAATACAGTCGAACATCTACATTTTATGGTAAGTGTACACAACTGTACTTTCCCTCCCTCTGGAAGAAGTCATACATTATCTCTCTGCACGAAGGAGAAAATTCAACAGACATTAAGATTGCTATAGTCTAAAGTTATCTCCCCTCGCTAAAATTCTTGAAAAATATATTCAAAAATAATTGCTAGACTATCTCCTGCAAGAAGAACTCCTGTCCCCACACAACATGGCTTATGTCCTTCCCATAGTACTAGCACTGCCCTTCTAATCTAAATAGATGCTGTCAGTAAAGACAGAGATAATAGCAAACCTGTCTGTTTCATATTTCTAGACTAGGCTAAAGCCTTTGGCACAGTTTGTCACAGCAAAAAGTTCTACTTGAAAAGCCCTCACTAGGTCTCTCCTATCCCACCCTACTGTGGTTCAAAAGCTACTTGTCCAGTAGGTATCAGTCATTAAAATGGCAATCCATGCTCTCTCCTTACCTCCCAGTCACCACCACAAGACTCTCCCCTCTTCTCTAACAGTTTCACCAACACCCTCTGTACAGCCACACAGTAGGCCACTCTAATACAATATGCAGATGATTCCAGTCTCATTTGCACATCTGACAACATGGTGTACCTCAAAAAATTAGTCAGGAAGCTTTAACAGACAGCAAAGCATGACTTCATTGCTCACAACTCATATTTATTTATTTATTTAATATTTGTTTACCGGGATAGTCCGACTGGGTGATAAGCCCATTTTCAGTGGTGTTTCCAGGGAGAAAAGCTCAGCAGATAAGTTATTTGCAATATTTAGAGAAGGGCACAACAGAAATTATGGACATCCTAAGAACTCTTACTTCACAGGGAACATATTATAAACATCATGAGAGTTATAAACATCACAGGTGCCCTACTAAAGACAGTAAAGAATCAGATAGATGTATTTAAAGAAGTAGAATATGGTAAGAGAAAGTAGAGAGTGGAGGAAAAACACTAGAAAGAAATCAGGAAAGGAGGGTGGTAGAGACTGTTCGACCTAAAAAAACACCAGACTGCTATTTTTCCCTCAAAGGCCCTCTCCTGAAAAATGATGTTGAGCCTTCTGTCTTGATAATATAACCATTGAAGTAATTTATCATAGCAAATTATTAGAGGTGATAGTGGATGATGGTCTTAAATTCAACCTGCATATACAAAATAGCACAAGACAAACTCATCAAAAACTAGGAATGCTTTACAGAGCCAAAAACTTTCTCACCGACCACTAAAACTACACTTGCCACTACTTATCTCCTCCCCACACTTTTTTATGGGGCTCCCATTCTTACTAAGCTCCAAGCTTCACAGAAATTAAAACTTGAACAATGCTATAACAAAGTTGCTAAATTTGCAGCAAATACCCATTTCTGAACCCACCATTGTATAGCACTTAAAAGCCTAAATTAGTTGGAGCTGCCTCATCAACTAATATACACAACTTCTTACCACCTATAAAATTATGCAGCATCCATTTGCCTGTCCATCATTAAAAAACATTCTACACGACTGTGTTCCCAGTCGGTCAATTATGATCCAGTCACCAAAATCTCCTGTCTGTCTGCAAACCTGTCTATCAAATCTGCTGGGCATTGTCTCTACTTATACAAGGTTACTAAGGCTTGGAATCCTTACCCGTATCTATCAGGTCAGTGCCCTCCCATTTTTTAAAAACTCTGAAAGACTTCCTAGCTAAAATCTGTCTCTGTTTTTGCCCAAAACCAGGATAAACTATATCTCTAAATGTGAATACTTACCTTGCCATTCTTTATACCTCCTTACTCTCCCTTCTTCACTTACCTCCTCCTATCAAATTCTGTTCCTTGACTTTCTCTCTAAATGTAACGCAACCCAGTTTCCCTCACTTCATATTGCAGTTCATGTTTGTATTAGACTAACTTACCTTTAATTTCTCTACAAACTGTCTAAAATTTCTCATCGGATCTGAGCCAGCAACTTTCAGACAGATCCTTGGCTCAAGCTCCTCCCACTCCCATAATCCCTTGCTGCCCTCTAACCCCTCAGATCTTGTTTTTCGCTCACTGCTGCAGATGCGATTCTTACTGGTTTGGGTTCTTCTTGTCGGATAAGTGACATTTCAGCATTCTTTGTTTGCTTTTCTAACGTTAAGGCTAGTTTTTTGAAACACAAAGTCACCAAACTGATACAAAAACACACAAGGCTGAAGTCCAAGCACCTCTGTAACAGTGTTCAAAATTTCAAATGAGAGGAACCACAAGTTGAAAAATTTTAGAAACACCAAGTATTTAATGATTCCAGTAGCAAAGAAATGGTTAGCTCTCTCGTTTGAACAAGTTCTAAACTTCATCAGACAAGCTATTCTACATGCATTCACCTTAAATTTTTATTTATTTATTTTACATTTGTTGACCGGGCTAGTCCAACTGGATACATGTCCATTTTCAGTGGAGGCCCGGGGAGATAAGCTCCAGTTACACTGTTAATTCAAAAGAGATATTAAAAAAAAATAATATAAATAGTCAAAGATTAAACATAAAGATCATCAGTACAGGTTTTACAAAAAAAAAAAAAAAAAAAACATAACATTTACTTCTGTTGGTTGAAAACAGTGTCAGCCATCATGATGTACAGCTGAACATAAAGCTGTTGCCTCGTATAAACCTAAATCTGTCAACACTTCATTAAAAACAATTTAATACAACAAATATTCAAAAAGAGTATGTATGTATATTTAAATATATATAGGAATGTATAAAACTCTATATTGTTGCCAGTTGCCAGACAACCTTATTTTTGCTGTTTTAAAACCTTTTTTCTTTCAAGTGGTTTTAGTTTCAAAATGGCCGCAATAGAAGTGTGATAACTGATGCCAAGCCAGCTGTCTGCTTGAAAGTGAATTTGCCATTTTAGCTCATTTATTTCTAACTGTAAGCCCCAAGGCTCGTTTTCATTAATAGTAACTTGATCAATTACCACAAAAGAAAATTTATGGTTCGCATTTTCAGAAATATGCTTAGCCAATGCATTATTCAGATTGTTTTTCCTAATAGCGTAGTCATGCTCATAGATTCTTTGACTTGGCTTATTCTCAGTTTTTCCTATGTAGAAACTAGAGCATGAGTCGCACATGGCCAAATAAACCACTGCTCTGGAATTACAAGAATATTTCCCTTTTATCTGATGTCTAATGTTTCTAACAGTTATAGTATTTGTTACTTTTACTATGTGGCACCATGAGCAAGCTCCACATCTGAAAGTTCCTTATTTATTTGCATGAGAGGGAACCTGTCTGTTCTTAAATAAATCCTTAAAATTGTTACCTCCTAACCGCGGTGCATGCAAGTCTTGTTTTGTAATAAGGATGTAGCGAAGCCTGAAAGGCTCAGTAAAGGCAAACACACTGTGCTCTGCACCTCTGAAGGGAAACACATACAGCAAGCAGACTGCAGTGTGATAGAGGTCTTATTCTCAAGACTGAATAATCCGACTACTGCGTTTTTCTTGCTTGTCAGGGAGAACGGGAGCTTTGAAGAAACCGTTGTTCTGCTGTATTGTAGAGTGGGTCTGGCGTGAGCAGAAGCTGTGTAAATCCACTGGTGTATTACTCTCCTGAGAAGAGTGCTTGAAGGTATTGCACGCCCACATCTGACAAAGTAGCTTTAAACGAAAACATATTGTGACAACGAATTGTGTCAACGTTAATGTTATAGCAGAATAAACTTGTTGGTTTGAATCTCCCTCCGTGGCTTCTTTGTTTTGCCTTACATCGCATTTTTTTGCATTTAAAAATGCAACTATATACAGTGTCATTAAGCTACCTACAAATATTAAAATACATATGTAAAAAAACTTACAAAACTTTTCTAATACATACATAATATACCAATACATAAAATGTACAAATATATCTAATCTGTAGTTTCAGTGTCTCAGTGGTCATACTTTTAAAAATGGTTTCAGGAACAACATACCATTTAAACCAGGTGGTTTGTCAGCATTAAAATATAATATCCAATGTTATGTAGTCCAGTCTCTCCTACATTCTTACCCGTGGGTTCGGAGCCGAATGTCGGCTCCGAATCGGCCATACTTTTTTAGCTCGAAGTCTTTCTATTGGCTGGGCTAAGATGGTATCCAGTGCTGCACTGCTCTCTATCCCCAAATCTCGTTTGCTGCTCGTGTATCTCGGATGTGGTCTCGCTCTTGCCTGTGGCCAAGTACCCTTTTTATTATATCAGAGAAGTTTTTGCAAAAAAGCCATTTTAATAGCTATTGTGTGTGTTCTTGACTGTATTGTGGAAAAGTTGTGTTTTCTTTATTGCGTATTTTGTGGTATCCCACTAGCTGTTTCCAACGGGCTAGGCCCGTTTCAGTTAGAGGACCTAGTTTGTCCCCTTGCTTTCCTTGTGTGCTAAAGTCTTCCCTTGGACTAAAACCATTTAAATTAGAGGAATTAGTCCTCCCCCCTTGTATTTGTGTCTAAGGACTGTTCGAGTTAGAGATCTTTGTGGTGTTCTTTCTGTTTGGCTTGTTCCCGCACTTGTGGCTGTTTGACCGTTGGTCTATTTTTCAGTTAGTTACTTGCTGTTGGTTAACTATGTCCAAAGATACTAAGGAACATAAGCCCTCAGGCTTCAAGAAGTGCTCCAAGTGCAGTTATAAAATGTCCATTGATGGACACACTGTTTGTGTCTACTGTCTGGGAGTGATTCATCTCCAGGAATCGTGTAGTTTCTGTCATGCCTTTAGCCCGCATGTTCTTCAGGAAAGGAAGAACTAATTGATTTTGAAGGGACCTCTGAAACCCTCCTTCGAGGAGGGTCTGGAGAGTGCTTCCAGCTCTAAGGCAAAATCTTCCAAAGTAAAAAAGCGATCTCCGGCTCCATCAGTCTCCTCTGTGCCACCGGAGAAAATAGCAAAGTCTTCATCGACATCCTCTGCTCCATTGTCCTCGGGGCCGCAGGAAGTGTCAGTGGTTATGGAGCCTGCTTCGGCTCCAATTTTTCTTGGAGCCTGTTCAGAGCCGGTCACGTAGCATTAGGCCGGTATCCCCTCCTCGCAGGTCCCCTTCAGAGAGGAGGTCTCGATCTCCTTCCCTATACTCCAAATCTTCCAGGACCTTATCAGATGTGGATGTCGATAGAGTGGTACAGAGACTTCTTCAGTCACCGGTACTGGCTAAATTGTTCTCGGCTCTGACCCTATGGAGCCGGTCCCTCAACCTACATTGATACTTCCTCCTCCGAGCAGATCTCAGCTTTCGGAGCTGGAGTGCTAGGCTCCGTGCGATGTCTTAGGTTAGTTCCGACAGCCCCTCCTGGCTTATCGGTTCCGATGTCCGCTCTGACCCCGTCAGCACCATCCACGGGGTTCAGGACTCAGGATTCATTGGTCGGACCCGAGGGAGAAGCTTCAGGACACCTCTCGGGTCCTAGTCTCCCTCTCGGTGCTTTGGCGCAGGGAAGCCTGACTCCTGTCTCGGCTTCGGAGGCTGGTCGTTCTTCAGATCTGGGAGGGACCAGCCTTTGAGGCCATGTGGAGTGCACTGGCCAGGTTGTCAGCGGCATCATACGGGTCGGTCACTCTGTCCCCTACAACACCAGTGCAGGTCTCTGATCGCCATCTATCTCTGGACAGCGGAGCCCCAAGGCCTCAGGGTACCTCCACGAGTGGTCCCCATATTTCTGAGGGCCCCTCAGAGTTTTTGCCTGAGGAGCCACCCAGAAAGAAAATGTGCATGAGGAAGCACATAGATTCCCAGGGTGAGTCTCTCACATCAGACACTGACCTCAAGGAACTGGAGGGGTCCCCTAAGTCATCCTCTGAGGATGTTTCTTTCTCTGACATCCTGGAGATTTTGAAGCAAAGAGGTGACTGGCCATCCAAAGCCACCTCCGAGGAGGAGGTGTCGGTCTTCCTGAAGGCCTTTGGTGCTCAGCCCTCTGCCTCCTGGGTATCTCCACCCTTCGAGCTTCTGAATTTGGTTTGTTGAAGGGTGTGGGTTACCCCTGACTCTGTGGAACCTGTCCCCAGGAGATGCAATAAATTTTTGTCTGCTCCTCCCGATAAGGAATTTCTATCCAAGGGAGTCCCTGTGGATGCCATGGTGGTGGCAGCTGCCACCCAGAAGGAATTAGCTGAGATTTCTTCCACCGTCCATCCCCCTAACAAGGAGTCTAGGACTATGGACCGGTATGGGAAGCGTACGTTTTCTTCAGTGACCTTTACCTTACAGTCACTGAATTACTTACCGCACTTTGCATGGCTCCAGAGAGATCTCCTAAAGGAGCTTGGAGATACTGTCACAGGTAACGTTTCTGAGGCGGTGGCCCAGAAGGTCAACGCTCAGATGTCTATCATCAGTTCTATTGCAAACTCCTCCATGAGGCTAATCTCCTACGCAGCCGAGAGAGCGAGTAGGGCAGCAAGTTCAGGAGTTGCTCTTAGGAGGCAGGCCTGGGTGCGCCTTTGTCATTTCGCGGAGGCCTTCAAGTCTTCATTCATCGGCGCCCCGTTTGATGGTTCCTCTTTGTTCGGAACCAAGGTGAAAGACACTCTCACTATGTGCAAGCAGGAGGGAGAAACTCTTGTCTGCCGTAGGAGTCCATTTTTCCCTTCCCTCTAGGCCTTATCCCAAGGCCCAGAGGGGTGGCAAAATGTGGTTCAAGAAATCACAGAGGTTTTTTCCCGGTGCACAAGGTGAGCCCCCCTCCAGAGGCAGGGGAGGGGGTGGTTATTCAGGAAGACGCCGCCCTAGGGGCAGAGGAGGCCCTCGCAACTTGGGAGACCGTGATTCATTTTGTGGTTCTCCCTACCACCGCTCCTGATGGGAGGCCCGACTGTGCGTTTCCGGAGCCAGTCGGGGGTCAAATCTCATTATACCCGGAGGCCTGGCAAGATAATCACCCAGGACCAATGGGTTCTACGAATAATTTCCGGAGGATATGTCATTCCCTTCTCGTCAAATCCCCCTCCAATCAAGAAAATCCCGGATGTTCCACCCAGTCAAAGGGATTACGCAGCTTCAGAAGTTTCAAAGCTGCTAGAAAAAGGAGCCATCCAACATGTCCCCTCAGACCAGATCGGATTAGGGACTTACTCCAGATTATTTTTGGTGCCGAAAAGGACAGGGGACCTGAGACCCATTTTGGATCACGGCCGATTGAACACCCATGTGCAAAAGTCCAAGTTCCGAATGGTCACGTTGCAGTCTATTCTTCCATTGTTGGGAAAATAAGTGTGGGTGTGCTCCATCGACCTCAAGGATGCTTACTATCACATAAAGATGGACAGGGCATCCAGAAGTCACCTACGCTTCCGGCTGGGAGCCAGTCACTTTCAGTTTCGATCCCTGCCCTTTGGTCTCACCACAGCCCCCAGGGTGTTTACCAAATGCATGGCAGTGGTGACTGCTCACTTGAGACGTCAGGGATTCCAAGTGTTTCCATACCTGGACGACTGGCTCCTTACTGCCACCACCAGGCATCTACTACTTCAGACCAGGGACGCTACTATCAACCTATGTTAACAGTTGGGCATCACATTGAACTAGGAAAAATCTGCCTTGTTGCCCTCACGGCATGTCACTTTTATAGGCGCCGAATTAGACACCGTCCTCATGC
Organism: Protopterus annectens; assembly: GCF_019279795.1. Lineage (NCBI taxonomy): Eukaryota > Metazoa > Chordata > Ceratodontiformes > Protopteridae > Protopterus > Protopterus annectens. The sequence continues at coordinate 1,530,693,139 of NC_056746.1, forward strand.
AGGCGTTTCTACCACAGGAAAGACTCAGGAGTCCTACAACAGGTTTACGCCTTGGTCCCTCTGAGAAGAGTGAAGGCAAGATGGGCTCTCCAATTGTTGGGGACAATGGCTGCTACGATTATGTTAGTCCCTCTGGCAAAGTTACATATGAGACTCCTTCAGTGGCTACTCTTCGCCCAGTGGTCTCTTCAACATCTTCCACTTTCTCACCCTATTCTACTCATAGACAGGTGCAAACAGGATCTCAGTTGGTGGCTTCGCACCAACAACCTCAATACGGGAAAGCCCTTCTTTCCTGCTCCTCCGGTTGCCACGGTGACCACAGATGCCTCCCTGATGGGGTGGGGGTGCCATTATCTAGGCAGGACAGTCCAAGGCACGTGGCAAGAGCACAAGATGCATCTGCATATCAATGTCCTGGAGATGAGAGCTGTGCTACTAGCGTTGCAAGCACTTCAGAGTTTTCTTCCTCTCGGGACTATTGCAATCCACTCAGACAATATGTCATTGGTGTGGTATCTGAAAAAGCAGGGAGGAACCAAGTCATATCCCCTTTGCAGAGAGGCCATGCGAGTGTGGCAGTGGGCAGTGTCTTCCCAACGTTTTCTGGTAGCAACGCACATTCCGGGGAAGTCCACTGTGATCGCAGACAGGCTAAGCAGAGCTATTGATGCCTTACTAGTGGTCCCTGAGCTGTCAAGTTGCGGAGCAGATCTTCCACAGGTGGGGTCAGCCTTGCTGTGACCTTTTTGCCAGCCCCCTCAATGCCAAATGCAGCAGCTACTTCACCCTAATCCCCACTCAGGGGGAGTCACCCAGGGACGCTCTAGTCCACGATTGGCCCTCCAGTCTACTATATGCCTTCCCTCCGGTTCCCTTGCTGTCAAAGTATTCAGAAAGCGCAATCCTTGGGAAGCAAAATGATTCTGATTGCCCCCACACTGGCTTCGTCAAATTTGGTTCCCCTTACTCCATCTCTGTCTCATGGACGCTCCTTGGATTCTGGACCCACAACCAGACTTACTAACTCAACATGTCAGGGCAGCTCCATCCCTCTCTTCGGACCTTCCGGTTGACAGCCTGGCTACTCCACTTCCGTCATTAGTTAGGCATCACCAATTTTCGCCGGAGGTCGTTCATATTCTATTTTCCTCTCGTAAGCCTTTGACCAGGAAGATTTATTACAGCAAATGGAAGAGGTTTTCAATCTGGGCACATGCCAAAAAGATTGACCCTTACACAGCTCCAATTTCGTCTGTATTGGAGTTCCTGTCTATGCTTTTTAACCAGACTTCAGCGGCTGCAACCATTGAAGTCCAGTTGGCGGCGATTTCTACCTTTCATGTCGCAGATGAACCTAGTCTAATGGCACATAGACTCTGTAAGGCTTTCCTTAAGGGCACTTTGTAAGGCTTTCCTTAAGGACACTTTGTTACTTCGTCCTCCGGTCTTGGAACCTGTTATGCCTTGGGACTTAAACTTTGTTCTACAGGGTCTTACTTCACCCCCCCTTGAGCCTGCAGTCACTTGCGATTTAAAATTCTTAACTTGGAAAACTGTCTTTTTGGTGGCCATCACGTCAGCCAGACGCGTTTCGGAGCTTCAAGCTTTATCAATCAAACCCCCCTTATGTGATTTTTCATAAGGACAGGGTTTCTCTCAGACCGAATTCCTCCTTCCTTCCCAAAATAGCGTCAGTTAGTAACCTTAACCAATCTATTGAACTGCCAGTGTTTTTTCCTCAGTTCTCAAACAAGGCAGAATTCAAATTTCATCAATTGGATGTGCACAGACAATTACGTTTTTATTTGCACAGAACGAAAGACCGCAGAAAATCTGATCAGTTGTTTGTTTCATTTTCGGAAAACATAATTGGGTCTCCTGTTTCCAAAGTCACGTTGTCCAGGTGGATTTCCAGTTGTATTTCTTTCATTTTTACCTCAGGGGGGAAAGATTTACCGTTCCGGGTGAAGGCTCACTCTACCTGGTCTGTATCTACATCTACAGCTTTTCAGGCCAGATTGTCTGTGGATGACATTTGTGCTGCGGCTACTTGGGCATCTCACACCTTTGTTACTCATTACAAGTTAGATGTGGTATCTAGGGGAAGGTCTTCCTTTGGTTCCACAGTGCTCAGGAGTATTTTCCACTGAGCCTCCCAGGATTTAGGTGCTGGGGACGCTGTCCCACAGGTATGAATGTAGGCGAGATTGGACTACATAACATCACCATAACGTTCAATGTATGTAGGCCATCTCTCCTCACATTCTTACTTACCCCCCCTCCTTCCCTCATCCTGGAGAATTTGGAGGTTATGCCTAGTTTCAGAGTTCCCGTCATTCTTGGTTTGTTTTTCCTTTCCTTAGGCGAAGTTATGCATGGAGAATGACTGCTGGTGCTCGCAGCAAACTAGATCTGGGGATAGAGAGCAGTGCAGCATGCAATACCATCTTAGCCCAGCCAATAGAAAGACTTTGAGCTAAAAAAGTATGGCCGAGTTGGAGCCGACATTCGGCTCCGAACCCATGGGTAAGAATGTGAGGCGAGATGGACTACATACATCGAACGTTGTGGTGAGTACATAACGTCTTGTTTTTGATCGGCTGTCTCTGTTATATTCATTATATCTCCCTCTCTTATTCCTTCTGTAATTTCTAGCACTAAAAATTTAAAAATAAGTTCAGATCCTTATTTAGAAACCTGTGCTAATGCATTAGTCTCTTTAGCATTCCAGATGTCCCTATAATGCTCTAGGATTCGTCCTTTTAAGGAACGATTAGTTTTTCCTGTATAGAAAGCATAACTTGCTTGGCAAAAGTTAAAATATACTATATTTCTCGTCTTGCAGTCCGCATAGTAATTTAATTCTCTCAAATTTCGCATATGTGTGCGTAACATATGGTCCTGTATATTCACATTTACATGCTGTACAATTCCTACAAGTGTATCTTCCCACTCTACTTGATTCTACAACATTCTTGTACCCATATGATCTATAACACAAATGTCTTTTTAAAGACTTGTTATTTTTAAAAGAAAAATCTGGTACTTCATGTATTACACCTTTTAATGCTTCTGTTAAAATATTCCAATTGTTTTTTATGATATTACAAAACTTATTTATATCACTGGAATATGAAAGTGGGACTCCAAGAGTATTATCATTATTTGTTTTCTCATGTTCTATCTCCTCTACTGCATTATCTGTAAAATACGGTCTATATTTACCCTGCCTTTCTTTCCATGCATTGGCAATACAAATATCTATTTCTTTCTCGTTATAACCTCTGCTCAAAAAATCGTGTTTCAGAGATTGGACTGCTAATTCCAGTTGTGTCTCATTTATTGTGTACCCTCCTAATTCTAAAAAATTGTCCTTTCATAACATTATGTATAAGGTGTCTCGGATGCATGCTGTTTTTAATTATTTTTCTTGCTAGACTTCCTATATAGACTAGTCTGTATATTTCTTATCTCTACCTTTTTAACCATCAAATCCAAGAACTCTCTCATTTCCATGTAACACTTGTTTCCCATTGTACTAAGGCTAAGTTGGCATAGCTATTTGCACATGCTGTGCCCATAGCTACGCCAGCTTTCTGTAGAAAAAACTCCAGTTCAGAAATAAAAACATTGTTTTCCAAAATTATTTCCAATAAAGTACACAGCAAATTCACCTTTACATTATTAAAAACGAAAGTGTTGCATGGAAATGAGTATAGTAGGTATACAGCATGGTACATATGCTTTGTGGATGATTCTGTTATGGGAAGGTCCCGCAGGTATTCTAGAGAGGTTTTTGAGCATCTACATATTACTACAACTTTTCTTAGATTTACACATAAATACTCCCAGAACAGATAGAGTTCTTGGATGTGATGGTTAAAAAGATTGAGGTAAGAAATATACAGACTAGTTTATATAGGAAGCCTAGCAGGAAAAATAATTTGTTGCATAAAAATAGCATGCATCTGAGGCACGTTATGCATAAAGTAATGAAAGACAATTTTTTAGAATTATGATGATATGGATACTCTACAAAAGGGCCTTACAGAAACAGATGCTTGGTGCTAGAGCCATGGGCTCAAGCTCAGTGCCAAGAAATGTATTGTTATCCCCTTTGGGAAAAAACATGTATCCATGAATTACCATATAGGTGGCAGTACACTAAACACAGAAAGTGTGATAAGAGACTTAGGGACACAGGTGGACAGTGGTCTCACCTTCGATAACCACATCGCCACAGCAGTCAGGAAATCTTTCTATGTGGCACACCTCATCACGAAGGGCTTTTCATCCAGAAAAAAGGAGGTCATTGTCCCACTGTACTCATCCCTCATTAGACCCATTATAGAATACAACGCCCCATTTGGTATGTACCTCTCAAGACATCTGCAACAACTGGAAAGGCCTCAGAAATACCTCACTAAAAGAATCACAGGCCTAAAGCAGATGCCCTACGCTGACCGCCTTAAAAAACTCCAGCTATACTCTGTCGCATATCGTCTACTCAGAGGCGATCTCTGCTTAATATACAAGGCCATGTCAAACCCAGAGCTGTTGGACATGCTACACTTGAAGAAATCCCAATCCCTCAGAGCTACACGCTCCAGGGATCTAAATCTTGTCATCACAATAAACAAAACATACTGGAGGGACAGGTTCCTGACCCAGAGACTCCCCAGACTCTGGAATAGACTGCCGATACATGTCAAGCAGAGTGCCTCTTTGGACCTCTTCAAGAGGAACCTTGACGATTGGATGGGAGAAAGGAAATCCACCCCAGGGATCACGTCAGTCACCCTGCTAGACAGGGGTCCAGGAAAGTAAATAATGTGGGAAGAAATAGCCAGGGAATTGTTATGGCTAGGCTTGTATAGGCCCTAGGGCTGATAGCCTAGTACCAACCTATGAACCTATGAGGTTGCGCAATAATGAGATGCAGCTGGAATTAGCAGTCCAGTCTCTGAAACACGATTTTGTTTTTGAGCAGAGGTTATAACGAGAAAGAAATAGATATTTGTATTGCCAAAGCATGGAAAGAGAGACAGGGTAAATGTAGACCGTGTTTTACAGATAATGCATGAGAAAATAAGTAATGATAATACTCTTTGAGTCCCACCTTCATATTCCAGTGATATAAACAAGTTTTGTGATATCATAAAAGACAATTGGAATATTTTAACTACTGTAGAAAAGTGAAAAGGTGTAATAGATGAAGTACCACATTTTTCTTTTAAAAATAAGTATTTGTGTTACAGATCATATGGTTGCAAGAATGTTGTAGAATCAAGAAGGGTGGGAAGATGCACTTCTAGGAATTGTATAACATGTAAACATCTATACAGGACCATATTTTACGCATCTGTATGCGAATTTTAAAATAAAATTAAACTTCTGTGCGGATTGCAAAATGAGAAGTATAGTATATTTTAGCTTTTGCCAAGCATGTTATGCTTTCTGTGTAGGAAAAACTAATCGTTCCTTAAAAGAAAGAATCCTAGAGCATTATAAGGGACATCAGGAATATTGGAGACTAATGCATTAGCACAACATGTTTCTAAGGATCTGAACATATTTTTAAATTTTTAGTGCTAGAAATTGTAGAAGAGGGTTTAAAAGGTAGCTTGTCCCTGAAACCATTTTTAAATGCACGACCATTGAGAGAGTGAAACTATACATTTAGATATATTTTTATATTTTATGTATTGGTATATTATGTATGTATTAGAAAAGTTTTGTAAGTTTTTTACATATATATTTTAATATTTGTAGGTTGTTTGTCCGATTGTATATAGTTACATTTTTGTAAGTAGTGATGAATATAGAAGGTTTTTTATAGGGTGAATGAGAATGCAAGTAATTTGATTGGATGGAAACTATTTTAAATTAATTGTAGTTTAGCACTGATTTAGTCTGATGAAGCGATTTGAACAGCATGAAAGCGCTTACTTGGATTCATACATATATTAAAGAGCGTGTTCCTTGTCAGCCGTGTTGGTTCGTTTATTATTTTTACGTGAGTTACGAGTATTTAGAGCCGCACCTTTATCCAGGTCTTGATTTTATTCTGTTTCCTTTTTGAAAGGTGTCTTCCTGTTGTGGCCTCCCTGCCCTCCTTGGGACCTTTCCTTAGTGCTGCAGTCTCTTACACAGAGTCCCTTCAAGCCTGCTGCAACTTGCGACATTAAGGTTTTGTCTTGGAAAGACCACCTTTTTAGTGGCTATAACTTCAGGAAGATGGATTTCTGAATTGCAGGCTCTCTCCATGATGCTTCCATACATCATTTTTCATAAAGACTGAGTGGTTCTTAAGACTAATCCCTCTTTCATGCCCAAGGTAGCCACTGAAGCAAATTTGAATAAGACCATTCACTTGCAGTTTTCTTTCCCAAACATTCTGTTAAAGGAGAATATATGCTCCACACACACAACATACATAGACAATTAAATTTCTGTTTAGACAGGACAAAGAGCTTTCACAAGTCTGACCAATTGTTTGTGGCCTTCTCTGTCAACAGACTGGGTTGGACAGTGTCCAAGATTACAGTATCTCATGGGATGTCCCATTGTATTTCTACAGTTTGTACTTCTAAGGGACTGTGTTTTACTAGGACCTGTCAGCGCTCATTCTACTAGATCTGTGGCTATGTCAGCTGCCTTTTTAGCCCAACATTGTTTAGATGAAATTTGCACTGCATCAACCTGGTCTACTCCTCACACCTTCATTACTCATTACAAACTCGACCTAGTTTCAAGGAATAGGGCTTCCTTTGGCTTCACAGTTCTTCTGCATGTCCTTCCATGAGGCCACCCAGGATTGCATGGTAACTGGTAATCTGACCCTGAAGTGAGGAACAGTGACATGGATAACATCAGATAGTTATCTACTTACCATAACTTAGCATCTGTGTTATTCTATGTCACTGTTCATCACTATCCCTTCTTCCTTCCCCAATCCTGTTGGATCTAGAGGAAGCTGAGATATCCTGTTTGGTGGTTCTAGTCTACTCTGGCTGTCTTCTAGCTCTGGAGCAAACTCGATTGGGTTAAAGGGCAGCAAGGGATTATGGGAGTGGGAGGAGCTCGAGACTAGGATCTGTCTGAAAGTTGCTGGCTCGGATCCTACGACTTAGAAGTGGTGAATAGTGACATAGGATAACACAGATGCTAAGTTATGCCAAGTACATAACTTTTTTATGTTATGGCTTATTTGTCATAATTATTAAAATTGCAGATGTTTTTGTTTTACTTTTGAAAGTTGTAAAATTATTGATCTTAAAATGTTTTGTAATAATTTGGAGCCTTTCTCTCTGCTCCTCTGCTGAAAATGGGCTTCTACCCAGTCGGGCTTTCCTAGTAATCAGATGTCAGTCATTCAGTAAATAAATTTGCAACTTGAAAAACATTGATGAAAGACCTGTGAGCGGAAAATGATTTTCTCATTAAAAGCTGTGCATCTGTGTACATGGATACAGATGTATCGGTACATGTATGTGTGCATACACATTAATAGCATTGTTTTTATTTTAACTGCAAATTGCTTGTGTGGTTGGCCCTTTTTTACATTATTTCTTCTGTTTTAAAGTAACTGTGACTGTGTACCTCTCAACGGTTACAAATTTTACAGACTGTCCAGATTTTTTGCCTCATATTTTTGGTCTGTTGCTCATAAAATGTGTGGTTTTCTGGCAAATCATTGATGATTTAAGTCAATGAATAGAGAGAGATGTTTGAGTTTCACACTTATTAACTTACAGTATATTCACACTAGTGCAAAGGATGTTTTTCTGTTAATTTTGTAAATGAATTGGAGTATGTGTGTGCCTTTCGGCTTTTTCCCGGTTAGGGGTCGCCACAGCGGAACTCCGGTCCGCTAATGATTGGCAGTTGATTTTTATGTGCCGAGTTGCCAGCCCTGACACAAAACCTTCAACGAAGGTATGCCCATTCAAGCATGTCTCCATGCAGAAGACGCTGTAACTGAGAATCGAACCGGACAGCGTCTTACTGTGAGGCGACAACGGTGCCGCAGCACCACCACCACAGATTTTGTAAGTGAATTAGAGTAACATTTAAAATTTGTCTCTGTTTTTGGGCCTTTGTTTCCCCCCCATTTTTTGGTCTTTGTCCAGAGTTCTTGCACTAAGGTTGAGGGGTATGTACCAGAATCTGTGGAATATGAGGAGTGAACTAGGGTTAGGAAGAAAGAATGTTTTTTTTAGTCTACATTCTGTGAGGGTTAGTCTGTAATTTACTGAGAAAGTTAAAAAGTAAAGGTCTCATTGGAATTGTTTTTGTGTTGTATATTTACTGCTGAGTGTAAGCACCAGTTAATACTAGAAAATTGTTTCTAATTATAAAGTGCTTACAGTTTTGGATGAAAGAATGGTGTATGAAGGCTGGAAAATTAGTTAGGAATTCAAAGCACATTGCTTGCTTGGAAATAAAAAGCCCCTTTTAGACTAAGCCACAGACATATCTTTGGAAATCCCAGATAGAAGTATTGAACCAAGGCACAGGAGGGGGAATGACGATACAAGATTTTGAGACGTATGCATTTTTTCTCAGTGATACTAGAACTGAGCCCTATGATAGATTGTGTTGTGGAATTTTAGCAAACAAATGATTGTGTGGAAAAGCCTGGCATAAGTCCTCCTGATGCACTATTGGCCTTTAAATTGATGGGTAGGCGGAGCCATCCGATTGAACCTTGACATTGGCCCCTTGTCCCTTTGGCAGGAGGTCAAGCATGTTGGCTACCAGAGCACATTCCATTGTAGAACAAAGAGTGGCCAGAGCTGAACATGAAAAGTTTGTAAATGAAATTGTTGGACAGTATAATATCATACTATCTTTTTAAAAAAGCATCTCTCAGATACAGAAGTCTTTGTTTATGAATCCTTGCAATGTGCTGTCATTGGTGTTGCGTGTACGTGCGCCATGCATGGTGAAAAATTGATCGATGACAATGAGTGTAAAATCACTTGCAAACCAAATATAGAGTGTTAAGGTTTGTGGGGTGAGTTAATGGTACAGCTGCTTAAATAGCAGTAATTACAGCAAAAGCCGGTCAGACATAATTAGTGCACTGCAGTAGTAGGATAAAAAACTCTGCAGTTCAGGCAGCCCATTTTTGACTGGTGGCACTGGTACTTGAACTTCAAAAAGCTCTGGTTTCCTATGCACCTTCACTGTGAATGCTGATTGGTCAGACCCAAAGAGAGAAATCAGCAATCAAAGTGTAGATTTCTTCAGTACTTTCTTGTCGTATTGAGAAGCATCTTTGGGGCTTCACAGGAGCAGCAGTCGGCCAAGAGCTTAGTTTTTGGCAGATAATTCCCCGGTGGGGAACCTCTCCACAAGGAAATTGTCACCCTTTTAAGAAAATACTATTTATTTTCCATTTCTTACCAAAAGTGGTATTTCCTGTTTAGGAAACCCAGTATTTTTTCTTTTTTTTTTTTTTTTCAATATCGGCTGTTTCCTTCAGGGACCACTTTTTATAGCTTACTGTGTTCAGTTAATTTAGGGCTAATTTATCTAAATATGTGCTATGCTTGTGTAAACTTTTAAATTTGTGCCCAAAAGATTTAATTTGGGATTGACAGGAATGATTGTGTATAGTGTAGTGCTTCTGTTCAGTTCATGACATACCACCTAACATTTATCTGATTCTGTCGTCATTTTTAATAAGGGAGTAAGTGTACTGACAGGGAAATAGTGTACTGCTTGTGCTTCTTTGTGAAGGGGCTGAAATAATTGAGTGTAAGTATGTTTGTGCTAAGTGACCAGTTACCTTCCAACTGACTGACTCTAGCAATGCTTGCCACTTTTGGCTATAGCATTTATCTTTATACAACTCCTGTTGGCTCCACTCCCGCTCTCTGTAGAAGTAGCCCTTACCAGTGAGCCATTGCTGTTGCTGCAGATTCTGTCTGCACCTCAGCCAGTAGTGGAAGAATCTGCAGTGGATATTGGTTGATGCTCAGACCACTCATTCACCTCTGTCTTCCTCTGGTGGAGTCCTTTCAGCTGCCACCACAAAACAGGGGTCGGCCACGTTCTCTTTGGCTGTTCTAGTGCCCATACAGCATGGGAGAACCATCCTGTCTTCTTTTCAGAAACACTTCAATTGATTCTTCATGGGGTAACTGAGGCAAGTGACCATTAGACTAGTCAGACGTCCATCTTTCGAGTCTGTCTTCTTTAGCAGGACTTCGTATGAAGAAAAAACAAACATTCGTATGAAGAAAAAAACAAACATTTAAGCGTTGCTCATCTTCAGAGGTAATTACAGTTAAGAAAGATGATTTCCTTTCCTTAGTAAAGCAGGCATTACAGGTTATGAATCCTTGTGTCCAAATGCTATTATATGTGGGCATTCCCCTGTAAAGAAATTCTTGAAGTAACAGTGTTTGATTCTGATTCTGACCGAGATTGGGATTATTCTCTTGCGGACTCACAAACCCAACTTTCTGACTGTGAAGAAAATTCTAATCTTTTTCCTCCTATGCAAGACTTTTCTTTTATTCAGGCCATTAGCCAGAAAGAATGGGGCATTTTAAAGAAACGGGTTGATATTCTTCTATTTGTTACATTATTCTCTACATGAGGGCGTTGCTTGCCCAGGCAACCTGATGTTGGCCAGTATGCCAGTCTTTTACTACTTTAAGGTGCGTGGTATGGCCTCCCGTAGGCAGCTGTTGGACGGCCATAAAAGTAATGTACGTGTGCACCACCTTCAGAACTGAAGACCCAGAAGGAGAGACAGTCCAACAAATCGAGAGTCAGCACATCCAAGAATCATGAGAAGTGAGGACAGAATACTGCAACAGAGAAGAGAAGGACATCTATCTTTATGGTAAGTTCTTACACAACTATCTATGTCCATCTATTCATCTGTTGGAGTATTCTCTACATGAGGGAGAGTACCAGAGCTCATGCAGAAGGGGGGGGGGGGTTAGTTGATGAATTTTCCAGGAAGCCATGAAGAGTGGCTCTGGCAAACCCAGCCCTAGATCTGGAGATGGAATTCAGCTTGTAATGTTTGGCAAAGGTGTGGACAGAGGTCTAGGTAGCCGCCTCTATGATAGAATTGGTGTCTAGACCCTTGAGAAAGGAACCAGAATAGGACACTGCCCTGGGGGAGTGAGACTTGACCAAGCAGGGAGGGGGTTTCCCATGGTAGGCATAGCAGAAGGTAATAGTTTTGGAAATCCAGTTAGAAATGGTTTGTTTGGACACAGGTAATTCCAGAGACTTGGGATGGAATGAGGCAAACAGCTGGTCTGATTTCCTAATAGGCTTAGATGTTCTTCGTGTTTCACTGTTGCAGTCATCACATTTGGGTTATCCCTGCCAGGGTAGCTCTCGACTGGCCCGAATACCAGAGGCTTAGTATTTCTGCGTCGGTTGCTGTCACTTGAGGACTGACTGCAGGTTGTCAGTAGTATAAAGCAAGACAGCCGATGCCATTACGTCAGTCATTCTTGCCGTGGAGCTCAGGGCCTGGAGCTCAGAGACCCTTCTGGCAGGAAGATGGGGCTTAGCAGCAAGACAGTTTTCCAGATGCAGTGTTTTAAGGAGCTAGAAGAAGCTGTCTCGAAGGATACGAGGGTCAGCTTCTCTAGCACAAAATTTAGGTCCCAGGAAGGGAGCACAGGCCTCCTGGGAGGTCTAATGTGGAAAATACCTTTGAGGAACTGTTTGGCCTTAAATCTAGAAGCTAAATTGGATGAAAGAGGCAGGCACACAGAAATGGCTGACAGATGTGCTTTTACAGTTTAATAAGCCAGGCCATTAATGAGCAACTCGCACAGGTATGAAAGAACCAAAGAGAGATCCACCGTTAGTGGGTCCAGGTTACGAGAAAGACATCACATAGAAAATCGTTTCCATTTGGATAGGTAATATTTCCTGGTATTGGGTTTCCTGATCTCCTGCAGGACTTGAAGCATGTCCTCTGGGAGTAGGTGTCTAAAGGGAATCAATCTGGGCTCTATCACCCACAGAGTCAGCTGTAGAGTTGCCAAGTGTGGGTGGATGAGAGACCCTTTCTGTTTGAGTAGGTGCACTCTGTGAGGTAACTTGTGATGCTTGCCCTTGACTAGGTGCAGGAGAAGGGCAAACCAGTGCTGTCTTAGCCAGTAGGGAATCACAAACAAGATTTTTGGTTTGTCTTGCTGAATCTTCAGCAGGACTTTTAGGAATGATTGTAAGGGAAGGGAATGCATATAGAAACTTCCCCTTCCAGAATATTGATAGGGTGTCCACTTTCCATGCCAGGGGTGAGGTTCCCTGGCACAAAATCTTGGAAGTTGTCTGTTCAGAGGGGAGGCAAACAAGTCTACGTGAGGAATATGTCCAGAAACACATCCCTGTGAAGCATCCATTTGTTGGGCCTGTATTGTGGATCTGCTCAAGGTGTCTGCCACAGAGTTCTGTTTGGAGGGAATATAAACTGCCTGCAGAGAAATCTGAAGTTGGAGAGCTAGCTCCCAAATCTTTAAAGCTAATCTGCACAGGAGTTGAGATTTGGTCCCCCCCTACTTGCTCACATACCAGAGAACAGTCATGTTGTCTGTGTAGTTCCTCAGCTGACCCGCGTTGAGAAAGGACTGAAAAAACTGAAGCACTAGAATCAATGCCTTCTTTCCTTTTACATTTATGCTGTCATTTTTCTGATAAGGAAACCATAACCCTTGTACAGTATGGGGACCCATCACAGCCCCGCAGCCTGTATCAGAAGCATCTGTGTAGATCAGTTTGGAGCAGGGGTAGTAAAATAATTTGGTATACTGGCTGACGTTGGGTCGCCTGGGCAGGCAACTCCCTCATGTAGGGAATGCTACAACAGAGAAGAGGTGGTCATCTATCATTATGGTAAGTTCTTACACAACTATTCTATATTCTCTCTCAACTGAGGAGATGTTAAGATATCTGTTGTGGTGCTTTTCTGCCCTTGTATACCACTATTTAGCTATTGTAAAATGTTTTTATGTGCATTTGTGGAACCTTTCTCCCCAACTCATTGTTAAACATTTAATCTGTTGCAGGGCTTTTCTCCTCTTGTATATAACTACTAGTCAACTGTTTAAATGTTTTTGAATCTGCTGTGGAGCTTTTCTCCATTGGCCTCCACTGAAAATGAACCATTGGCTCACTCTGACTTTCCCAGTTACAAAAGGACAAATAATTCAAGAAAAAAATGAAATATCTTGCAAGTGGCTGTTCCTCATTCTTCACCCTTTTCTGCTGTACTGCCAGTCTTGAAGGATGTGCTGAATGCTGCCTGTACGTATCCTGATACCCAGCTGTCAGTTATTAATAAAGTTGAAAAGATGAGTGAAGTCCTAAAATTGAGACATGTATTTACATTTGTCTAAGACCAGACCCATCTGCCATATTTACTGTCTTTCCTGCTGGGAAGAGACGCACCAACCCCTTTTCCCTGGTGATAAGAAAGGCAATGTGTTGGGTCATTTAGGTAAGAGAATGTTTCCTCTTCTACTTTGGCTTTCAGCAACCTCAGTTATCAGGCCTGTATATGAAAGTTTATGCTTTGCTATATGGATAATTTGAGGAAACTTGCAACTTCACTTCCTGTAGAAAAAATAAGTTATGTTTTGAGCCAAACTGTTTCTACCTTTTGTCCCATGTATCAAAACATGCTCTGAAGAGTGTGTGTAATTGTACAGATACTGTATCTAAGGCCAGTGATGCTGCTGTGATATTGAGAAGATATGCTTGAGTATATAAACAAAAGTTTGCTGATGAGGAGAAGTCTGAAATTTTAGATTCTGACTTAAACAAGGAAGTATTATTTGGCTGATCTGCTACTCAAGTTCTCAAACAATGTGGAGAAAGAGGGAAATTGATTCAGGGAGTTTGATTATTTATGTCCCCCAATACAAATCTTTTAGGCTTCCCTCTTTATCAAAAAAGCTGAACAAGCAAAACCAGTTTCCTTGTGGTAAACAAGATGCTAGAAAGAGATATAAACGGTTCATTTAGTAAAATGGATATGCAAACAGTACAGAATGATTTAAGAAGAAATAAAAAAGGTACAGCCTCCTGCCAGGTAAACGCTCCTATTCAAATAGCAAATATAAAAATCCAGCAGGTGTAGAAAGGAGCGACGCTGATCTCTTTGGTACAAAAACCAAAAACTGTGTTGTAACAGAGTATTCAAATCCCAAACAAAAGTAGTAATCCAGTAATGTCCAAGCAAGTGAACCACAACCACTGGTGACTTAAAATCTTTATTCCATCAGATAAGCGCTTTCGCTGCTAAGAGCTTCTTCAGATCTATTGATTGTTAGCATTCTTCCCCACTCCTTCAGCCAGTATAGCACCCCCCCCTTTCAGCCAGTATCTGTACACGTCTGCCCCACAAACTGATCACCGACATTCCCCTTTGAGAAGAGGTTGTCTGAGACTCTTGGGTATTAAGTAATGGTGGAGAGTTACAGATGACACTATATACAAAATAAATAAAATAAAACTCCTTCCCACCCTCTGAACCAAACAGAATCTTTTCTACAGGTCCTTCTATCTCTAAACACCCAAGGAATCATAGAACTAGTGCTTGTAAATCAAAGGGGCAAGGACTTCAGAATGTTTCTGATACCAAAGAGGCATCTTGGAGAACAGTAAGTACTAGGTCTTTCTTTCTAAACCTGTATGTGAAAGCATCAAAATTCATAATGTTTACCTTGCAGGACCTGTTATCTGGAGTCTTGCTTGGGATTCTCTGTCATAGTTATACAGGAGAATTTCTCTTGTTATTGGGGTTCATGGCTTCCAGAATCCTCTTGATTCCTCCAGACAGGTTGCACATAAAGATGAAGTGGTTTCTAAAAAACAAATGCACAAACCCATTATTTACATCATCTGGAAGAACAAATTCCAGTTTTGTGCTTTCTAAAAATGGAACTACATTGGTAGAAACAACAGATTCAGTTCAACCCATATCTCCCTTTCTCCCCTCAGACCCCAAACTAATCTGTCACCACAGATGTCTCAGATTTCGCTTAGAGAGCAGCTCCCATGTGGGTAAAGTTGCAAGTCCCCTAGAATTACTCAAACAAAATCACATCAGTTTAAGTGAGATGTTGGCTGAGATCCATGCCTTAAAACCCCTCCACACTTAGTCACCAGTACCTCTACAAGTGATTACAAGACAGTACCACAATCATATGTTACATAAACACTTAAGAAAATGCAATGTTGTACCCTCTATGCTAACTTGCTATGATTGCTTGCTTGAGAGTTAGCTCTTCAGCATATTTTAACCCTCCAAGGATCTTATAATTCCTTCAGAGCAAAATATTGTGACAGACAAGCTAAGCTGGACCCTGGCAGACGCACACAAATGGAAATTGAATGAGGGGGGACTTCCAATAACCGATTCCAGCTGTGGGGAATGTCTGAGATAGATTTGTAAGCCTCCTATCAAAACAGACAGCTCCAAAAACTTTGCACAACAGACTCTTGCAAGCAAGCCTGGAAAATGGATGCATTTTCATTCCTCTGGAAGGGAGTGTCCCCTAATGCTTTTTCCACCCATTCCACTGATATCCAGAGAAGTAATAAAAAATTCAGACTGATTCCTTAAAAGTCAATATGGTGACTCCAGTTTGTCCCAGGCAACATCAGTTCTCCTTTCTTATGGAATAAGCCAAGAGCAATTACCACAAGCTTCCTCGCAGACTGTATGTACTCAAGCAAAAGTGAGAGTTTGATATACCCCCATCTCAGTCAGCTTTACTGACTGTCTGGATGCTTCAATCTAACACCTTTAAAACACTTATTTTATGAGAATGTGAAGCAGGTAGTAAAAGGCAAGAAAGTCTGCTACTAGAAAATCATATGTTGGTAAGTGGAAGCAATTTTCTGGTTACGCACCAATAACCAGGGGTGCATCTGGGGTTTTGTACTACTGGTGTTTAAATGTTTGCGCGACTTGCTTTCCTCTGGTCTCTGTCATTTCTCTATAAAGAGTTCTCTTGAGGCCATTCCAACACGTCTTCCCATGGAACCTCCTCCTCCATTGTTTGTGGTAAAATATTTCTGAAAGCAGTTTTACAATCAAAACCTATTAATAAACAGGTTGTTTCTCCTCAGGATCTCAACTTTGTGCTAGAGATGTTGACTGTGCCACCTTTTGAACCTGCTCATCAACATTGATTTAAGATTTTTAACTTGGAAAACTGTACTTCTTATTGTTCTAGCATCTGCAAGAAGACTGTCTGATATGCAAGCTTTCAGAGTGGGTGAGCCTTAACTCATTTTTCACACAGATAGGGTCATATATGTTCAAATCCTACATTTATGCCCAGAGTGATTTCAGAGTTAATATTGAATCATGCCATCAGTCTCCCAGTTTTCTACCCAGATAAAAAAAGTCAGAGGTGTCTTCATCATTCCCACTGTCTTTACCAAGGTAACTCCTTACTGGCCAGCTTTCAAAAGCTCAGACCCCCTCCTGTCTGTTAGCTCTTTGAGTGTATCCTGAGAGGGATGCCTACAGCTGTCACAGGAAGAGTGTTTTTTTCTGTCTTTTTTTACCATCCAAAGAAGAAAGTCCTCTGATTCTGTTTTACTGATTTTGTTTATAAGAGCAATATTTAACATCTGTCATTATTTGGATCTGTCCGGCATACCTCTCAACTGTATAGATTTCCACAGAATGTCCAGATTTTTGCCTCATATTTTTGGTCTTTTTCTCATAAAATTGTCATTTTTTGGCAAATTAACTGGCAGATCATTGAGGCTGAAGTCGGAAAATAATGACAGTTGAGTTTCATACTTCATACCCTTCAGAAAACCTGTATTTCTGTCAACTTTCAAAGTTTGTAAGAGCAGCACTTAAAAGGGTCCCTATTTTGGGCCTTTGTTCCCCCATTATTTTTGGCTTTGTCCAGATTTCTTGATCTAAGTAAGTGGTTGAGAGGTGTGTGTATGACAGTGAAAGAGAGTGGAGAGTGATCGCTGCAGCAGCAGCAATGAGGTTTGTGTACCTTCCGTCCATATCACGCAGTCTCTTTTGCATTCATGCATGCATTCACTCACGCACGTCGCTCTCACTCTTTTCCGATCTCTCACACACAGTCACTCCCTCATTCATACCTGCAGCCACTCACACATCACTCTTACTCTTTCCCAGTCAAACACACACTTAGTCGCATCCTCATTCATACCTGCATTCATTCACACATTTATTGACACACCCACGCATTCATTCATACATCGCTGGCACGCTGCCGGTCTCGCACCCACATGCCACACACCCACTTACACATTCATTCATACATCGCTCTCACTCTCCCAATCTCACACCCACATGCCACACACCCACTTACGCATTCATTCATGCATCGCTCTCACTCCCGATCTCACACCCATATGCCACACACCCACGTACGCATTCATTCATACATCGCTCTCTCCTGATCTCACACACACACACACACACACACACACACACACACACACACACACACACACACACACACACACAGCCACTTCCTCATTCATACCTGCATTCATTCACGCAGACACACAGCCACTTCTTCATTCATACCTGCATTCATTCACGCAGACACACAGCCACTTCCTCATTCATACCTGCATTCATTCACACAGACACACAGCCACTTCCTCATTCATACCTACATTCATTCACACATCACTCTCACACATCCGATCTCACACACACACAGCCATTTCTTCATTCATTCCTGCATTCATTCACACATCGCTGTCACTCTCCCGATCTCACACACACACACACACACACACACACACACACACACACACACACACACACACACACACACACACACTCTTGCTTTCATGCACGCATTCACTCACATACAAAGACAGACAGATGCACACTCCTACAGGCATTCACTTACCTTACCTGACGGCCCGGTTCCAAGTGCTGCACGGCCCAGTGGTTGGGGAACGCTGCTGAAAAGGATCCAGTGCTGATTTCTCTGGCTTACAGCTTAGATAAGTCCCATTTGGTGACCCCTTTCCTGTCACTTTATTATTAGATGTATTATTCTCTAGTTTTTATGTTTTATTTAAAATATTTTATTTCTGTCAGTTTACAGTAATTCCTGTGGGAATTTCTGCTTGTAGCAATGTTTGAAGACTTTGACAAATGCTTATGTTTCTGATATTTCTGTCAGAAGTGTAGTTTGTGTGTGTTGGACACTAGATTCCTGTCTTTGCTGTTGTCACTTTGCTTTATTTTCATCTTTTAACAGGAAAATGTTGCAAAACTTGGATTTTTTTCATTTTTTATACATTTACTATGACTCTGCTCTGTGTGCTTTTTAACATTGGATCACATTTTTCCAGTGAATTAAGTTATTTGAATGTATTATGGATATTTACACTCTCTCTCTCTCTCTGACAAGAAAATTTAGTTTAAATTACTATTAAACAATATTTTGTGGCAGTTTAAAGTGGTTAAGTATGTGAAACAAATTTTTAACACTGGTTTGGCACATTGGTTACTTTGGTATTTTGACTTTTGTGTACTGAAAATTCTTTAACTTCTGTCAGTTATAAAAGAATTCTGAAAACATTTCAAACAGTTTTTTTCAGATAATAGCAAGTTTGGCACAGTTTAGTTGTGTTGGGGGCATACATATTGCTATAATCTTTTGTGTTTATTGTGATACATTATTTAGTATTGCCAGTCTTTTATCCTGGCTGGTATTCTCTCCCCTGACTTGATGGATCCTAACTCTGGTACTTTCTCATCAAATCCAGTTGCATCGAAACAGAAAAAAGTAAAATAAAGATAAGAATATGCCTCAGCCTACAGTTAGTGATTCTCTAGGGGCCAGTGTTCAGCCCACAGGCCACATACCTTTTTGCCTCATCTTCCGCTTATTTAACTTTGTTAGCCACTATGGAATGGAGGTTAGACACATCTTCTGGAGCTGTTCCACTACCTGGCACACAGGTATGGAAGAACCAAAGCCTTCAGGTGCAGGAGTAGTCTGGGATAACAAACCTTTTGCCAGACATATTATTCTACCCTCAGATATTTTATTTAGTAGTGAAGATCACAAGAAAAAGAAATGGAAGCTTCATCATACAGCTGATTATCAGATTATAGTTAAGAGGGCTGAGTGGATGTTCTTCATCTCACATTGCTGCAGTCCTTACATATGGGTAGTCCGCTGTCCTCGGTCGGCCCGAATACCAAAGTATTAGGCTGACGTCGGTCAAGGCACTTAAAACTGACATCAGGACGTCAGGGTACAAAAGCGCATGACCGACGTCATATCCTCAGTCTTTTTTGCCGCATGGTCCGATGCAGAAGCAGCGTTGCAAGTGCCGTTCGGCGTTCTGAAATTTTTCGAGTTCGGAGTTTCAGACCGAATCCAAGTTGGCTAAGTACCCCGTTGGGGAATATTTTGGTTTTTTCTTGCCTCAGTGTTTTACCGGATGTCAGAAAAAGTGAATAACTGTATTTCTTGTGGGAAACAGATACCGCATAGGGATTATCATTCTTTGTGCATTCCTTGTTTGGGGCCTGAGCACGACGTTGTTGGGTGTTGCTTTTGTGCTAGGTTCAATAAGCGCACTATTAAGCGAAGGTTAGATTGTGCTAGGTTGGTCTTCGGTAAGCGGTGCAATTATAATATGCCGTCGGACTCTCCGGCGCCCGCTTCTACGAAGAAGCGCAAAGACAAAACAGTTAAACCCAGGCAAGATGAGTCGTCCGTTCCGGACGCCGGTTCTTTAGAGGCTTCAGTGGAACCGGTGGTTCAGATGGAGACTTCTCTGGAGTCTCAGGGGGAGACTTTGATTTTGCAGGATGTGGCCTCTCAGGAGGCAGGTCAGGCTGACGGGGCTTCTCAGGTTACTGTACTCCCCTCCCTTCCTAGGGTGGTTAGGCCCTCTCCTTCTGTTCCCAAGGCTTCTCCCAGAGGCAGGCCAGGTTTAGCTTCTGTTGGTGTCACTCCTAGTTCAGCAGGGTCTGTGCCTAAGAAGCACATGCTTAAAATGGCAGAAGATTTGATTACTCTGATTAGAGGTTCTTTGCCCCCTCCTGATAAGAGGCCTAGGGTGGAGCCAGAGTTGGGAAGTTTTGAGCAGGCTTCGGATGTTTCAGAGTCTTCGGCTGAAGACTTGCAGGAGTACTCTCCTTATTCTGATTCTGATGCAGATGATTCCACTCCTTCTGCTTCTCCTCCAGAGGATTTTTCTTTTTCAGAGACACTTCATTCTATGAGGGAACATTTTAAGTGGGAAGGTCAGGACTTCTCTGATTCTCAGAAAAGGCTTAGGGAATTTTTGCTTTTACCCCAACATAGGCCCTTGGCTATAACCCCTGTTCTGGATGTTGTGGAAGATGTGTTTTCAGAGGCTTCACTTAATCCTGATTCTCTGCCTCCTGCGCCTGTTAAACCGGATAGGTATTACAGGGTGCCTGAGGCACATAAATATCTTTATAAGAGTCCTAGGGCGGACCCAGAAACTATTAGTCAGGGACCTAAGGGTGTCAAGGCCTCTGTTGTAAAAAATCCGGTTCCTCTAGATAAAGAGGCCAGAGCTTTGGATAGATGGGGAAAGAAGGTCTATACATCTTCTACCTTAGCTATGAGGGCTTTGAATTGCCAGTTTCATATGTTGAAATATCAAAACTTTCTTCTTTCTCAATTGAAGTCTAAGGTGGATGCTCTGGAAGGCATTGAGTGTAAAGAATTACAAGATTTGGTGCATGTCTCTGAACAGGTGGGTAAGCATTCATTACAATGTAGTTTTGATGCTGTGCAGGCCTCGTCTAGGGTGGCTGCCACTGGTTCAGTTCTTCGCAGGCACGCCTGGCTGAAGGATCAGAATTTATCTGACCATGTTAAGACAAGGATTTTGGATGCTCCTTTGCAGTCTGATGTGTTGTTTGGTTCACCTGTGGAGTCAGTCTTGAAGAAAATGGAAGACAAGGCTAAGTCTATGCAGGCTGTTAAAGATTTTTGCAAGTTCAGCCTCCGAAGTTTAGTAGGAATTGGCCTGCTAAGGGGTGGACGTATCCTTCTTATGATTCTCAGTCTAGGGGTAGATCTAGACGTGGTAGGGGCAGAGCTCAGAGTTCTTTCAGACCTAGAACAGGGAGTTCACCTGCACAATCTTCAGGTGAGGGCAGGGGCCAGTCCTTTCGTAAACAGGCCCAATGACCTACCTTTTCAGCTGCCAGATCCTTCTTGCCTGGCAGCACCTTTGGGAGGAAGGTTGGCACTTTTCAAGGAAAATTGGATTTTGATTACCAAAGACAAATGGGTATTGGATATCATACACCAAGGTTACAAGTTTTATTTCCATACCTTGCCTCCTTTCAAAGGCATGCCAGACGTTCCTCCTCAGCAAAGACTAGAGGCTCACAAACAAATTTCTCTACTACTTAAAATAGGGGCCATACAACCGGTCCCTCTGCCAGAAGTGGGCCTAGGATTTTATTCTCGCCTGTTTCTAGTACCAAAGAAAGGGAACACGTGGAGACCAATTTTGGATTTATCTATCCTCAACACATATCTGGACATTCCCAAGTTCAAAATGTTGACGTTACAACAGCTTTTACCTCTGCTGGGCAAAGATCACTGGATGGTGACTCTGGATCTCAAGGAGGCTTACCTTCATGTTCCTATCAGGCTCAGATGCAGGAAGTATCTGCGTTTTCGGGCTGGGACTTCTCATTATCAGTTCTCTGCATTGCCCTTTGGCTTATCTACTGCGCCCAGTGTGTTCACGAAGGTTCTGGCTCCAGTGGTAGCTTTCTTCAGGCTAAGAGGAATACAAATCTATCCTTATTTGGACGATTGCCTGATTCTGGCCCAAGGAAAGGACGAACTTCTTCATCATTTACAGTATGTGATGGCAGTGTTAAGATGCCTGGGGTATTCTGTGAACGAAATAAAGTCCAGTCTAGTACCCTCTCAGGACATGTGCTTTCTGGGTGTGAGACTGAATACAGCATCCCAGATGGCCTTTTTGACCCCGGACAAACAAAAGAATCTTTCTCTTTACTTCCACCAATTGTCTCGTCAGTCCAGGCTGACTGCAAGGACAGTCCTTCAAGCCTTGGGGTTCATGGCATCTTGTATTCTGGTACTTCCCAATGCCAAACTGCATATGAGGAAGCTACAATGGTATCTCAAAAATGTATGGACACAGCACTGCCAAGATATGGACACTGTCATTCAGATAATACCTTGCATTCAAAAGGAATTTTTGTGGTGGGCTCAGGAATGTCACCTAAACAAGGGACTCTCTGTGACCCGGCCAGAGGCGAGTCAGATTCTAACGACAGATGCCTCAGACAAAGCTTGGGGAGCTCATCTAAATGGAAAATGGGTACAAGACACGTGGCCTGCCAGACTTCAACATTTACATATCAACTTGAAGGAGATGTTAGCAGTCCAATTTGCATTGATAGCTTTCAAGGATTTACTTCTTCCAGGGCAGGTGTTGATTCAAACAGACAACACAACTGTCATGTGGTGCATCAACAAGCAAGGGGGGACGCATTCTTATCCTCTATGCAGACAAGCAATGATTTTGTGGGAGACTGCTCTCAGTTTACAGCTAAATCTTCAGGCAAGGTTTCTGCCAGGAGCACAGAACTCCTTAGCAGATGTGTTGAGCAGACAAATTATGGATCCCCACGAGTGGAAATTGGATCCTCATGTTTTTCAGAAATTGACAGTGTTATGGGGAACTCCAGACATAGATCTGTTCACTTCTCCACTAAATTACCAGCTGCCAAAGTTTTGCACAAAAAGGTTTCATCCCACAGCTTGGAAAGTGGATGCTCTCTCATTCAATTGGAGCAATCTTCACGTGTATGCCTTTCCACCTCTGCCTCTCCTCCCAAAGGTACTCCTGAAGGTCAGACAGGACAAGCCAAACATGATTTTAATAGCTCCGGATTGGCCTCGACAGCACTGGTACCCATTACTGAGAAGTCTGGTACGGGAGCCTCCATGGCCTTTGCCTTCGATTCCTCACCTGCTGTCTCAGGAGAACAGTCATTTACTCAATGTCAAACTTCACTCTCTACATCTAACAGCCTGGCATATTCTGTTTTAAACCCTGGAGGGTCTCAGCTTCCACAACAAGTTTTGAATGTTATTTTGGAGGCCAGAAGGCCTAGTACAAGGAAAGTTTACGCAGATAAATGGAGGAGATTTTTATTTTGGAGTACAGCAAAGGACTTTGATGTTTCTAAACCTAATTTAAGTGTTGCTCTTCAATACCTTACTGAGTTATTGGACAAAGGTTTGTCCTTCTCCTCTATAAAGGTTCATGCTGCAGCAATTTCTGCTCACTATGACTGTGACCCACCATTATTTTCTCATCCTTTGTTTAAGCAATTCCTTAGAGGGGCAAAGAATATAAGACCCCACGAGAGCTCCTACTCCTGCTTGGGATCTCAATTTTGTGTTGGAGAAACTCACTCTACAACCTTTTGAGCCTGCAGCATCTGCAG
Organism: Protopterus annectens; assembly: GCF_019279795.1. Lineage (NCBI taxonomy): Eukaryota > Metazoa > Chordata > Ceratodontiformes > Protopteridae > Protopterus > Protopterus annectens. The sequence continues at coordinate 1,530,716,654 of NC_056746.1, forward strand.
AGTTGAAATATTTATCATGGAAGACTGCTTTTTTGTTGGCCATTACCTCTGCGAGAAGGGTTTCTGAATTACAGGCCCTTATGGTGGTTGAGCCTTTCTTAATTTTCCACAAGGATAGGGTGTCTTTGCGTACTAACCCTTCTTTTATGCCTAAAGTGGTTTCTAGTGTGGCTTTAAACCAAACTATTCATTTGCCTACTTTTTATGCAAACCACCAAAATAAAGGGGAGAGGATTTTGCACACTTTGGATATACACAGACAGTTGCGATATTATTTGAGCAGAACTAAAGGGTTCAGGCAGTCTCAGCAGTTGTTTGTTTCTTTTGCTTTGGGTTCTCAGGACAAACCTGTTTCAAAACAAACTATTTCTAAGTGGATTGGTTTTTGTATTGCTTTCTGTTATTCCCATCATGGTAAGGAGATTCCAGCTGGGATTAGGCCTCATTCCACTAGGGCTACTGCCACTTCTACTGCTTTTTTAAGGGGGGTGGCTACTAAAGATATTTTGGAAGCAGCTACTTGGAGTTCAGTGCATACTTTCTCTAAGCATTACCACCTTCCACTTTACTCTAAATCTAGGGCTGGATTTGCCACTGCAATTTTACAGGGCATTTTGGCAGCCCCTAATGCTTTATAGTTTTGCCATCCTCCCTTACCTCTGCTTTGGGATTCTACCCATATGTAAGGACTGCAGCAATGTGAGATGAAGAACATAGTACAGTTTTGTACCTACCATAAATGTAGATGTTCGAAGATCCACATTGCTGCAGTCCAATTTACCCTCCCTCCTTCCCCTCTGTAGTTAGAGGTGGTGGTGTGGTTTGGGTTGTACATATTGTAAATATGGTTAGTGCAGGGGTGGTTGGTTATTTTTTGTTATTTTTTGCTGTTTTTTGGCTTGGGCCTTCCTTGTTAGGGCCTTCTGACATCTGGGGCAAGAAAAGACTGAGGATATGACGTCGGTCATGCGCTTTTGTACCCTGATGTCCTGATGTCAGTTTTAAGCGCCTTGACCGACGTCAGCCTAATACTTTGGTATTCGGGCCGACCGAGGACAGCGGACTACCCATATGTAAGGACTGCAGCAATGTGGATCTTCGAACATCTACATTTATGGTAGGTACAAAACTGTACTTTTTCTTGACTGAGTTCATAGGTGTGTACTAGGCTAATGGCCCTATAGCCTTTACAAGCCTAGCCCATAGGTGGAGTGTTCTACAAACAGCAGATTCTGGTGGTTGTATTCCCATACTTGGCTCTAGAGCTCTTTTGACTAGAGGCCTTTGTGTTGTAGCGAATGACGAGGAATATGACGAGGACAATGGTGATTTCCTAGTTGACATTGAATCTAGTCACTGTGATTCTTTGGATTATGAACCTGAGCTGAAATCCAAACAGGTGTTCACTTTTCCTCAGAGGATTGCTAGATTTAGTGATGTTTTTGCTTGGGAGCAGTCAGGAACTACCCCAGAGCTAGGCATGGTATATGACCCTATAAGAGGATAAGATGTCCAGATATGTAGCTACCCCCTCCCTTTACTGGCCTTGGAAGATGTTTATAAAGTTGCATGCACAACAGCAATATTTATTTCAGCAGTCCCTAAAAATGTTCAGAGAAAATATAGGGTCATCTTGGATTGTCAGGTCTTCTTTCTCATTTGACTGCTGATGCAGCCGTGGTCTCCAGTCCCTGGCTTCATCTAATTTATCTCCTTCTGATAAGGAGGGAAATGGTTATATCTTTAGGGTAAAAGAAGCAGTCTAGCCTTTAGAATGTTATATTATCAAGGCTATATGAGGAAATTTATTTTAACAGTTTACATACAGTTTGGATGATTTTCCTGCATCCTCGTATACAAAGCTTAAATCTTATATAAATGAAATTGTTTCTAATTTGACTCAGTTTTCAAAACATGCCTTGAGAGGTGTGTTTGAATGTACTGCTACAGTCTTAAGACATGCTAATTCTGTTGTATTAAGGCTGCTTTCCTGGCTACATAATCAGAAGTTGTTTTAAAAGCCTTGTTTTGACTACATTTTAAAGTTCTGAATGGGTGTTTCGGCCCTCTGTTACACAGATTTTCAAAGAGTTGGACAATAGAGGCAAACTAATGCACGGGGATATGTAGGATGTTTCATGTACCAAAGTTCTCCCCAATCAAAATGTCTTCTTTCAAGGGGTAGAACACACAAAAATCCCAGCCAAACAAAAGCCAGGATCCAACAGGAAAAGGCCTGGAGAATAGTTCTTCAAAGTCAAACAGGCAGGGTTCCTTTCCAAAAAAGGTTCAGCCCTCTGCAAAGGAATGACTGTGAAGAGTCGCAGAGCACCCCCACCAGACCTGCCCCTTTCTTCTCTTCCTCCCTCCAACAAACTCTCTTTCAGCACTGCAGCCTGGATGCAAATAATCTCAGACAAATGAGTTCTGAGAGTAATTGTTGAGGATACACTTGGCAGTAAATAGAAAATCCTCCCCACCTTTCAGGGGAATTACCCCACACCCACCAGACCACACAAAGTTGTTTCTTGCCGTGCTCCGTCACATGGTAGAAGCAGTAGTCACGGAACGAGAGCTTGCGATACACAAAGTCAAAGGCTTTTACTCCCTAATCATTTTGGTACCAAAAAAGGAGCACTCCTGGAGACCTGTCCTAGATTTGTCCTTTCTAAACACCTTTGCAAAAGTTCCAAAATTGAAAATAGTTACCTTATAGTTGGTCTTCCTCTTTTATTTGGATAGATCTTTTATTTGGTAACCATACTAAGTTAAGCATGCCAAATTTGGAAAGAAAGTGAATAATAAATTTAGGGGTTTTACTCAAGCCTGGGCTGAGTGGTGAATTCATCATTCAACTCAGACATTCACTTAAAATTCACCACTCAGCCTGGGCTGAGTGGTGAATTTTAAGTGAATGTCTGAGTTGAATGATGAATTTTAAGTGGATGTCTATTTAATTAGGAGTGTTAAGAACAAATGTTTTGAGGGAATAGTGTTTCAAATACACTGTTTTTGTATGTATATTTTATATGTAATTGCATTGCCATTTATTTTAAATATTAAGGGTTAAATAAATTGTGGTCATTTGATGATACTGTGATGTGTAATAAGCCATTAGTTAAGCTAAATGTATTTTATTTAAACAATTGTTAAGTTTAAGAAGCCCATATACTCTGTATGAGATTGGCCAGATTGATTGTTGATCAGATCATTATACTTAAATGTTTATATGTAGGTGTTGCCACAACATTGACAAAACCATGTGGCAAAGCCCTGAGTCTGTTTGGGGTCTGTTTCACATATTGCACCATTTGGGAAGAAGTAAATGTTTTCTATACCGTGGAGTGCTGGATTTGTTTGGTTGTTGTACGTGTGTTCCGCATACTTATTCTCCATGAGCGCACGCACACACACATCTATATGGGTGTGTAAGTAAGCAACAATCAACCCTTCAGTAGTTAAATCTCAAGCAAACGCCAGCCACTGTTACCATGGACTTGCATCCAACTACACCTTTCCACTGTCTATTTCTGTCATTTTTTCTTTCTGCAGTAGAAATATCAGATGGTATTACCTGTTTCTCACAGTGGGCAATGGAGTTATGCTTGTGTTCCTCTATGCTACCTTTAAAAGACTGGCAGAATCATATCCACTGTGCATTTGTACTGTAGTCTTATTTAACACAGACCATTTTTTGCCCATTTTTTTGGAAATGCAGTAAAATGTTAACCAGCTTCAGTGTTTGTGTAGCCAGCATTGCAGACTGCTGTCCATGCTCAGCCATAACTTGTTCATACTTGTATGGAAGAGGTGTGTCCAACTTCATGGCTCCATGAGGTGGTACTTTCATATGAAGGTGCATTTAGGAATCTTATCCTTATTTGTATGTTGCACTTGGACAAGTTGTATGGCAGATATTTTGATGTTGATTTTCAGGACTTGCTTAAAGTTGGGTGCAGTGTAGTATTGATGTCAAATTTAAATTTCTACCTAGCAGCTTCTTCAAAACCATGTTTGTCTAAAGAATGTATTTAATGACGTGTAAAGCACTGTAATCCAAGTTCGCTTAGAGATCCAAGTCCTGTGTCATATTTGTCTAAATCTTTGTTGATAATTTGCATTTTAAGGTGAAACACCATTGTGCCCGTTTCTGAAGTCCAAGAAACTGATGAGCTTTGGCTCATACAAACTGTTGGTGTTGATTTTTAATTTTATATTACAGAAAAGTGTGGTAAATTGTGATCAGGTTGTTGATTGTGTACTACAGCTACATTTCACTACTCTTACTGCCTTTTCTCAGCTATCTGACCTACATCAAGCTATCAACTGCTGTGAAACGTAATGAGAGTATGGCAAGTGCCTTACAGAAGGCATTGAAGGAGTCCCCGCAAGATGATAGCAAGCGCACACCACGACCACAAGACCTCATACGTTTGTATGACATTATCTTACAGGTATTGGACAGATGACTTTAGTTACTGAAGAATTTTGGCATCAAAATGTAGGTGTAAAAATTATTTACTTATTTATTTTTCACATTTGCTAATAGAGTAAGTGAACTGGTCCATAGAACCTTTTCAGCAGTGACTGACCAAGAAGGCAGTAGCATTAAAAACAGTCATAGCAAAGAATACAGGTTGAGTTTGCAACAAATTATGAGCATTTAGCTGGTATACATTTATAGGATACATACATTATAGGTTCATTGGTTTGTATTAGGGTTTTGACCACCAGGATCTTTATAAGCCTAACTGTGCACGCCAAACCAGTTTTGTCCTTGAATACATTGGACTCCTATATGGTGGGTGTATAATGGAAAGTAAAGAAGGGGTTATGTGGGGAGTATTTTAGTTTGGGATTACTGTTTGTCTCTGTCCATCAGAGAGATGGTGGTCAGACTGAGGGTGAATTTACAGTTTCCCATCCAATAATCAAGGTTTCACTTGAAAAGGGTCAGGGATGAATTCCACTTCCTGTAGATGAGGAGCCTGTTCCATAGTGCAGGGATCCTTTGAAACGCATATCTGTGTCTCCAGTATATTTTAATTATGTCTCATGCAAAGTGGTTCTGTTGTTTGCAGATGTGCAGGAGGTCCATCAGAGCTGAGTTTGAGGATGCCTTATATGCCAGGCAAAGATCACCTCTTAGTAATCTTTAGGAGACTGAAGAAAATACAAGGCCTTAAGGTGATCTGTGTAGGACAGGATATTAATAACCTGGATTCTGCTGGTGAGCAACTTTTGAGGGTGTTCCAGCTGCTACAAGTGACTGGTTTTATATATGCCAAAGGAGGCATTGTATTCAATGATGGGTCATTAAGGGCTGAGTAGAGTGGTACTATAACTTTCTTGGACTTGGATGCCATAGCTTGCTTATAGGTTGGGTCAGCTCTTAGGGGTGTTTTTTATCAATGAAGTAACTAGCTTTGGTAGACGACTTCCCAAAGGACACTATATTGCATTTCTTCGTGTTGAGTTTTAATCTGTGGCTCTGGCATCAATCCTTGGTTTGTGTCAGACTCTCGTGCAAGATGTTTGTCATGAGGGTAATCTGTGATGGCTCCCAACAGTCATCTGCAAACTTGATGAGCCCAGAGGCCTTAGACATTAGCATGGACTTATGAGAACTAGATGCCAAATAGGAGCAAGCCCAAAACAGAGCCATGGGATACTCCACTGGTGACTGGTCGGCTGGTGGAAGTGGTCTCACCAGTCTTATTGACGTGGGTCCTGTCTGTCAGACAGCCAGCAATCCATAACTTATGTGGGGATTTATGCCTAGTCCTGTGAGTTTGTCAACAGTACCTAAGTGGGTTATTGTATCAAATTCTTTGGCCAGATCAAGGTAGGCTGAGTGCACCACTTTTCCCTCATCCATAGCCTTGGTGACCCTCTCAAAGTAGTCATCAGGTTGAGTAGGCAGGACCTTCCAGTGTCAAAGCCAGTGCAGTCATTTACATTTTTGTACAGGTTTCTGTGAACAATTCTGCATAGGTAGCTGCTTCTTGGGGTTTGCAGGAGCCTTGAATTTTGACAGTGTCACTTAACAGGATGTAATTTGCTTTAGAATAGTTCTGTTATTGGCTTAGTTGGGTTTTCTTGGTTGATTATTTTGAGGGAGACAGCTTTGTGGTCTGACCTCACCAATGAGGATGTGGCATGGGGGGGGGGGGGCAACTCTTTCCCATGCTGGTGACTACCAGGTCTAGTATGTTTGAGTCCTTGGTTGGAGTGTGAATTATCTGGTCCAGGGTGTTTGTGTTGACAAATTCCAGGAAACGTTGTGCCTGTGAGTTAAGTGGCAGTGTACGTTTCCCATTCTATAGGGAGTAGTTAAAGTCTCCCATGAATAGTGCACTTGGTTGGATGTGGAGTGTTTCCAGTAGGTCTAGGTACAAGATGTGAGCTGTGTTTGTCATAAAGAGTGACCTGCAGCTGGCCAGGACATGGTACAAAACCTTAGTGACCTGGATATGGGTGAGCTCTAGAGCATCATCTTGTTTAACTAAACTGGAGTTGCATTTCTTGCTAATGTAGAATGAGACACCTCCATTTTTTAGCCCCAGTCTGTGTTATTGTTCTAAATGTGTGGTAGGCACTGTAACCTTGCACTGCCGGAGTACTTTAACCAAGTCTCTGTAACAGCACAGATGTCTACATTGTCTAGAGTGGGGAAAGCTTGTAAAGTGTGAAGTTCTTGTTTAGGCTCGTACCATTGAGTAGTTGCACCTTAAAGTTGCTATTTTTTTTTTCAGTGTTTGTAGTTTTTTCATTTGACATTACCTAAAAAGGAGAAAAAAGTGGAGCCAGCAAACGTTGATCCAATAAGATCCAAATTTATTATGGAAGGTTAACAAACCTACACATTTATGTTACAGACCGGTTTCGGTAGAAAAACACAACCTTCTTCAGTGTATTTGAACATAGCATAAATGTGATAAGCTAATATAGAGGCATCTAACTCCCTATTGGTGGGTCATAAATTCTCATTGAGACCAGGTGGGAATAATCCCCCAAGTTTAATTATCCATTTTTTCTCTTTGTTATTGAGAATTGGTGCCATCCTAGTTTGTTGGTCCTGTTTCCTGATATAATATCAATAATAATAAAAGTAAATTTGGCAGTATTATGTACCAAAAGATGTTTGTACAGTGCACTACTGGTTTTCTTGTTACGAATGTAACTAGTATGCTCTGATATTCTAATTCTAAAAGGTCATGAAGTTTGTCCTATGTAAAATGCGCCACAGTGACAACTGGCCATGTAAATAATCCAATCACTACTACAGTTTGCGAAAAAATTGATGTCATATACCTGTGAACAGTTCCTGCTAGAAAACTGTATAGATTTATTGATTTTATCGCAGTGGGTGCAGTGTCCACATGGAAAACAGCCTATTAAGTGCTCCCCAGAAAGTGTAGTTTGTTTAAATTGCGTACTTGTGATCTTGTTGCCATGTTTGAAATGATTAAAGAAACCACCTAGATTTTTCCCTTTCCTGTATGAAAATTGACACTGGTTTGGAATAAAATTGGAGATATCTGGATCATATTGTAAAATGTTCCGATGTCTATTAATGCTTGCAATCAATTGATTAGTATTGAGAGCATATGTGGTAGTAAATCTAAGTGTGGTACAATCCTTAGGAATATGTTCTTTGTATTGTAAAAAATCAACTCTATTTGAGGAATTTGTCATATTGCTTGCATTAATCACATGACCCATGCCATAGCCTCTTGACCTGAATCATTCTGTAAGTTCCTTCCTGTGATGTTGGAAAGTGGAATCTGTGGAACAAATGCGTTTAATACGAATAAACTGTGACTTGGGGATGTTACGTATTACGTGGGGTGGATGAAAACTAGAGCCGTGTAAAATAGTGTTAAATTCAGGATGTTTCCTGAATACCTCTGTGGAATGTATTATCAATCTGTTTGGTAATGGAAACATCCAAAAAGGTGATTTTATTATAGTCATAATGGACTGTAAATTCCATACCCCATTTGTTGTGATTTAAATATGAAACGAAATCCCTCAAATCTGGTATGTCCCCTCTCCAAACCATCCACCAGTCATCCAGGTAGCGTCGCCAAATATCAATGTTTTCTAGAAAGATGTTGTTATGGCAATCCTATATAAGATGGTGTTCTACAAAAGCCATAAAATTATCTGCATATATTGGGGCAAAGGATGCTCCCATGGCTGTACCCTTTACTTGCCAATAACATTTGTCTTGGTAATAGAAGACATTGCTGGTCAACACGAATTTGGCTAATTCTACCAAAAAGGAGTTAAATAAGGGTTGATATAACCCAGCTTTGTCTAACCAAAAAGACAAGGCCTCCAACCCGGACTTGTGAGGGATGTTGGTATATAATGAACACACATCAAGAGTGCACATAAGCCAATCTTCCTCCAACTGACTATCTGATATAATGTTGAGGAACATGGTGGTATCATGTATGCGTGATCTTACCAAACTCAATAAAGGTTTGAGATGTAAAGTCAGAAACAAGGAAAGAGGTTCTGTGATGTACCCTTTCCCTGAAACAATTGGTCTCCCCGGAGGGTTGACCAGATTCTTGTGTGTCTTAGGTAAAAAATATATGTATTGGGTGGTGGGATCATGTACAATGAGTTGTTGTGCGGTTTCATTTGTGATGATGGATTCATCCCTGGCCCAAAGGACAAAATCTTCAATCTGCTTCATGAACCTAAAAGTAGGATTCATGATCATAAGCGAATAGTATTTTTTGTCAGAAAGTTGTCTCATGGCCTCCTTATCATAATCCAACCAATTTAAAATTACCACAGCACCCCCTTTGTCAGCAGAAATATTACAATATCTTCATTATTTTGTAACTCAGTAATAGCCTGTTTTTCTGCTAAAGAAATGTTATTTGATTTGAATCGAACATCTTGCCCAGAGAAATGAAGATCTTTGAGAATATTTCTCTGAAATTGAAGAACCAGAGGGTGCATGGGTGGATTAAATGTGGATTTGTGGTAAATAAATTTGTCACTTCGTGAGAAACTAGAATCACCAAAAAACAATTTTAGATTCAATAGCCTACAAAACGAAAAAACATCTTGAGCCATGTTATCTTCAGAAGTGATAAAACCAGGTACAAATGATAACCCTTTATTCAAGACAGACAATTGTATAGGTGAGGGTACATAATCAGATAAATTCAGAACATTGTTATCAAATGACAGATTTATTTCTGCATTACCATTTGTAATAGGCCCTGAATGTTGGTGATACCTTCTATGTCCCCCCCCCCCATGCTGCTTTGACCTAAAGGGACAGTACCTGTATTCCTTTTGGAGGCCGGTGATCGAATTGCAGACTGTGGCTCACTATCAGTACATGAGGAAACATCCTCAGTAGAGGAAGCAGAGGTTCAACCAGATCTTTTGAGAATGGACCTGGGTCGTTTTTTCCTGGAAGATCTATTGAAAGTGGGGGTAAACCTAACTTGTTTTGTGTTGTTCACAAAAGGATTGGAAGTTTGGTAATCCCCTTGATCCCTCTGAAACTTCTTGAGTTTTCTGGTCCGCAATTGTTCTTTCAGTATTTTAAGGTCCCCTGCTATTTTAGTCAAATTAATTTGGAAAGAAGGTTCATCCTCATAAGGTTTAATATCCTCGACTAGCCTGGTAACCAACTGGATTTCAGAATCTATAGTCCTGTCGTAAAATCTGGATAAAGATTCTACAAAGGATATGGTTGCCTGCTGCTGAATAGATGACCACTGTTCGAGGAGTTCCTCATCAGCATTAGAGACAAGTGGCTGAATACGTACTCTGAGGCCCCTAGGTATAATGCCTTTGGCCAAATAGGCCTTGAAAAGTTTTGAATGCCAGATGTTCGATCTAAGGGTTTTAAGATGTAAAAAAAGATCATGAAAGGCTGAAGCACATTTGGATGCAGAATCAGGTGTACCCAGAGTATTGGTACTATCACCAATGTTGCAACTCAGGCCAAAGGCTCTGAGGTCCTCCCTATCCGAAGATAGGCCTGTTATAAAACTGGCAAGATCCATCATGAAAAGAAAAACTGACAATATAGTCCAAAAACGAAGTCAACAAATATTGATATTGAATCCGGGACAATAACAGCCCAAAACTATCAGCTGTGTCCCTTATTTAAATGTGGAATGCCAAAAAAAATTTTTGTTGATAAGAAACCACCACAGTGATATATTAATGAAACAACAGGCAACCAATCCTAGAATATGAACTTTTCTACTGGCAGAATTATAGCCAGAGGTATGTAGAATCAAAAAGTGACAATTTGTCCTTTATGAAGATGAACCACAGCCCAATAACACATGAACTCATGTAGTGAATGTGGGAAAAGTATGTTATAAAAATAATGATAATGAGCCACAACCCGACCAAAATAAAATACAAAAGAAACCTATTGGCAATTCAAAAATGGATTATTCATTGGTTGAAATTGCCAAGTCTAATGAATCCTGTAACATATATTATTCCATAAAAATCATGGAAATGTATAATAAGTCCAATTTGAAGCAGGAGATAATCAGACTCGAGACCAAAAATGAAAAAGGGGCAAAGCAACAATTGTAAACTTATGATGTCCCAAATAGTGATTGTACATAAATATCTTATATGAGATATCAAAAACTCAAACTGATATCATGTAAATGCATAACAATATATCAAAGGGATCATACAATGAAAAAATTCCTAGGCAGTGTTGAAAAACATGTGTAAAGGCCGACTTGCCAATAGTATATTATAAAAAAGATTATTGACCAAAGTTGTACCATACAAAAAACAAAAGCATATAGCAAAATTAAAAATCATGGGCAACCTATCCTAAGAGGCAATATAACTACAATGGGGATATATACAAAAAACTGTTAGCAGTAATATGTCCATCAAAATCCCTGAAAGCAAAGTGTTGATGAGCAAAGTACATTCAAACAACACAAGCCTGTTATAAAGGCAACTGGTCCTAGTGACCATTCAAGTACCAAACCAAGTGGAGACACAATTGGCTTCACCAACAAGAATGTTAACAATAGTCAAAAAGATGTAATTATAGTCTTAAGAAAAGAAACGCTTATCTCCAGTTGATCAGAATGATTGTAGTCATCTGGTCATGAAGAAATACGTGGTATTGGGTTAGTTTGAGGTCCCTTGATAGTCCTGGTAACCGACCCGATAAACCGGAGTAAATATAAAGAATGTCCAACTTGCAAAATAGATGCAAAAATTCCGAACACGTAAGGTCCCAGAACATGAACTTTGTGAAATGATAATGCAAAAAACACTGTGCACAAAGCCATAAACCTTTAGTTGTGAAACATAATGTCCCCACGTCAATTTGTGCAGCTAACCATCAACAACAGATTTAAAAAACAGGAACGAAAAAAATGCGTGATTTGAATCAGTTTAAAGTACCTGAAAACTCTCCGTCTGTGGTACGACTCAATAATCCAAAATGAAATATGAACAATGTCCAAAGGAGGCATTGTATTCAATGATGGGTCATTAAGGGCTGTGTAGAGTGGTACTATAACTTTCTTGGACTTGGATGCCATAGCTTGCTTATAGGTTGGGTCAGCTCTTAGGGGTGTTTTTTTATCAATGAAGTAACTAGCTTTGGTGGATGACTTCCCAAAGGACACGATATTGCATTTCTTCGTGTTGAGTTTTAATCTGTGGCTCTGGCATCAAGCCTTGGTTTGTGTCAGACTCTCGTGTAAGATGTTTGTGTCATGAGGGTAATCTGTGATGGCTCCCAGTCATCTGCAAACTTGATGAGCCAGAGGCCTTAGACATTAGCATGGACTTATGAGAAGTAGATGCCAAATAGGAGCAAGCCCAAAACAGACCCATGGGATACTCCACTGGTGACTGGTCGGCTGGTGGAAGTGGTCTCACCAGTCTTATTGACGTGGGTCCTGTCTGTCAGACAGCCAGCAATCCATAACTTATGTGGGGATTTATGCCTAGTCCTGTGAGTTTGTCAACAGTACCTAAGTGGGTTATTGTATCAAATTCTTTGGCCAGAACAAGGTAGGCTGAGTGCACCACTTTTCCCTCATCCATAGCCTTGGTGACCCTCTCAAAGTTGTCATCAGGTTGAGTAGGCAGGACCTTCCAGTGTCAAAGCCAGTGCAGTCATTTACATTTTTGTACAGGTTTCTGTGAACAATTCTGCATAGGTAGCTGCTTCTTGGGGTTTGCAGGAGCCTTGAATTTTGACAAAGTGTCACTTAACAGGATGTAATTTGCTTTAGAATAGTTCTGTTATTGGCTTAGTTGAGTTTTCTTGGTTGATTATTTTGAGGGAGACAGCTTTGTGGTCTGACCTCACCAATGAGGATGTGGCATGGGGGGGGGGGGGGGACAACTCTTTCCCATGCTGGTGACTACCAGGTCTAGTATGTTTGAGTCCTTGGTTGGAGTGTGAATTATCTGGTCCAGGGTGTTTGTGTTGACAAATTCCAGGAAACGTTGTGCCTGTGAGTTAAGTGGCAGTGTACGTTTCCCATTCTATAGGGAATAGTTAGTCTCCCATGAATAGTGCACTTGGTTGGATGTGGAGTGCTTCCAGTAGGTCTAGGTACAAGATGTGAGCTGTGTTTGTCATAGAGTGACCTGCAGCTGGCCAGGACATGGTACAAAACCTTAGTGACCTGGATATGGGTTAACTCTAGAGCATCATCTTGTTTAGCTAAACTGGAGTTGCATTTCTTGCTAATGTAGAATGAGACACCTCCATTTTTTAGCCCCAGTCTGTGTTATTGTTCTAAATGTGTGGTAGGCACTGTAACCTTGCACTGCCGGAGTACTTTAACCAAGTCTCTGTAACAGCACAGATGTCTACATTGTCTAGAGTGGGGAAAGCTTGTAAAGTGTGAAGTTCTTGTTTAGACTCGTACCATTGAGTAGTTGCACCTTAAAGTTGCTATTTTTTTTTTTCAGTGTTTGTAGTTTTTTCATTTGACATTACCTAAAAAGGCTCTAAGGAGGTGAATAAAGTCTTGGCTACTATCCAAAAGCTTAGGGGGGAACAGGTCCAGACCATCCTTGGCAAAACAATGTGGTTTGTTAAATATGTCCTCCATATTTCAACTGTCTAGGTTTTCGCAGTGTGTCCAGATTTTTACCTCATATTTTTGGTTTTCTGGCAAATCACTGAGGATGGAAATCACTAAATAATGACATTTGAGTTTCAGGCTTCATATCCTTCAGAAAATGTATGCTAATGCAAAAACTGTTATTCTAGCAATTTTGTTAACTTCATAATAACATTGTTTAAAATCTATCACTATTTTTGGGCCTTTGTTCCCCATTATTTTTGAGTCCGTCCAGATCTCTTTTGCTAAGAGGTTGAAAAGTTTTGATATCCTCCCATGGTGAATGATATTGGATGACCTTGGAGTGACGCCATAAACTAAGCCCGTTGTTAAATTCAGTTATGTTCTGTTCATACTGTGGAATCATCCAAGGTGAAGTTAGAATGCTGCTCAGTGCAAGGCACGCACCTGTCTGTGATACACACATTCAGAGAGAGCCATAATGTCTCTTTTCATCTAGTCCAATGAGGTATTGCTTAGGTTATTGACACTCAAATTGCCTATGATAGAATCATATTAGTACATGTGGTGCAGTGACTTGAATGCATGCATGATATACAGACCCTAACTCCAAATAAGCAACTAACCACAATCTTCTCCTTGCACTGCCTGGTGATGAGAATCTGTGTGTTGTCCAATAAAATCCCCTATAACAAGAGTATCGGCAGAGTGTTGCTCTTGCCTCATGGGCTTTGTTCTTTGGGACCATTGGGTGTAGGCTTGTGTTTTAGTGTTAGGTGGTGATGTTCATCGTGCATACAGCTGCAGTCATAACAGACGGGTTATCCTGCCGTCAGGCGGGTCCTCGGTCTGCCGAATTCCAAAGTCTAGATCCGGCGTCTGTCGTCGTCGCTTCTTCCCTGACGTCAGTGCGGCAGGGGTATAAAAGAGGCAGCCGACGCCATATTCTTCCATCTTTCTTGCCGCGCGGTGCCCGAAGCAGAAGCAGTTCGCAATTGCCGGTCGGCCAGCTCCTGAGATTTACGAAAGTATTTCAGCCGAAGTCTTCTTGAAAGCTAAGCACCCCGTTGGGGAAACTTTTCTTGCCTCAGACCGATGTCAGACAAAGTTAATAATTGCATTTCTTGTGGGAAGCAAATACCGCATAAGGATTTCCACTCTTTCTGTATACCTTGCTTAGGCCCAGACCACGACGTCTCGGCCTGCCGTTTCTGTGCTAGATTCAATAAACGCACTATTAAGCGCCGGGCGGAGTTCGCCCTTCACTTTTTCGGCAAAAAATTGAATTGTATGATGTCGTCGGATACTACGACTCCAGTTTTGAGCAAAAAACGCAAAGATAAGGACCGACATACGAGGTCCGCACCACCTACTGAAACCACGCTAAGGCCGACTACCAGTTCTCCGGTACTCAGCGAGGCGCCTACGCAGCCCCTGACTACTGATGACAATGCATTACCGGTGTCTTCAGTACCCGAGGTCGCAGGCTCCTCGGCCCCCATTCCTACTACAGATCCTGACGCCACTCCTGGCGGGGAAACTCAGAATTTAGACAGGCCTGCCATTTCTCAAGGGGTCTTCAGGCCTTCCTCCTTCTCTATTAAAGCCTTCACTAAATCTAAAGCAGCCATGAAAACCTAAAAACAGGTACCTCAGACCCCCTCTCAAGGCACCATGCCTAAAAAACAGATGCTTAAAATGGCTGAGGATTTGATTACTCTTATCAGGGGTTCTCAACCCCCCTCTGACAAAAGGCCCAGATTAGAGGAAGACTACCCTTCCTCAGATCAAGCTTCTATTACCTCATAACTTTCTGAGGACCAGGATTATGCCTATTCTCCATTCGAAGACTCTGATGCAGAGGAGTCTATTCCCTCAGTCTCCCCCCCTGAGGACGTCTCTTTTGGGGAAACCCTGCATACATTGAGGGAACACTTTCATTGGGAAGGCCAAGATTACTCAGACTCCAAGAAAAGGCTCAGGGAATTTCTTCTGCTCCCCCAGCATAGACCTCTGGCTATCCCTCCTGTTTTAGATATATTGGATGATGTGTACACAGAAGCCAGCCTTAATCCAGATTAGCTCCTGTTAAACCAGACAGGTATTACTGGGTTCCTGATTCCCACCAGTTTCTGTATAAAAGCCATACTGCTGACCCAGAAACAATTTCACAGGGTCCCAAGGGAATTAAGGCCTCTACTGCTAAAAACCCATTACCTTCAGAGAGAGATTCCAGAGCTTTAGAAAGGTGGGGGATAAAGGTGTACACCTCGGCCACTTTAACCATGAGGGCATTAAACTGTCAGTTCCATATGTTAAAGTATCAACAGTTTTTGATATCTCAGCTGAAAAGCAAGATGACACAACCAGAACAACCAGATTTAAAAGAGTTGCAGGATTTGTTGCATAGTGCAGAGCAAGTGGGTAAACGTACCTTGCAGTGTGGTTTTGATGCTTTAGAGGCCTCATGTAGAACTGCTGTTACGGGGTCTGTTATACGTAGGCATGCTTGGCTTAAATAGCAAACCTTACCAGATCATGTCAAAGCTAAATTATTAGATGTACCTCTTCAAAAAGATGTATTGTTTAGTGTTAAAGTTGAGGAGGTGCTAAAGAAAATGGAGGAAAAAGCGACATAAATGCAAACGGTGAAAGATTTCCTGCAGGTACAGCCTCCACGTTTCAGCAGAAACTGGCCTTCAAAAAATTGGTCCTTTCCAGCCACGGACAGACCTCAAAGGGGCAGATACAGGCACCCAAGGGGTAGAGGGCAACCTCAAGGATCTTTCAGAGCCAGACAGTGGCAAGCACCAACCCCAAGAGGTGCAGAAGATAGATCACAGTCTTTTAGAAAACAGACACAATGACTTCCCCCTACACCTGCCAAGCAAAGCTTTAATGGCAGCACCTTTGGGCGGAAAACTGACATTATTCTCAAAAAATTGACATATTGTTACAAAAGACAAATGGATTCTGGACATTATAGACAGAGAGGCTACAGGTTCCATTTTCACACCCTTCCAAAAATGAGAGGCATGCCAAACCTGCCACAAAATCAAAGGGCAGAGGCACAAAAACAAGTTTCAGCTCTCATGGACATGAAAGCAATTCAAGAGGTACCTGCAAAAGAACAAGGTCAAGGGTTTTATTCCAGACTATTCCTGGTACCAAGGAAAGACAAAGATTGGAGACCTATCTTAGACCTATCCATCCTAAACACATATTTACAGGTGCCAAAATTCAAGATGCTCACATTACAGCAGCTTCTTTCCATGCTGGGCAAGGAGTCTTGGCTGGTAACACTGGACCTCAAGGAGGCATACCTGCATGTTCCTATCAGACAAGATTGCAGAAGATACCTCAGATTTCTTGCAGGTTCAACCCATTACCAATTCTCTGCATTGCCCTTTCGCTTATCTACTGCGCCCAGAGTGTTTACGAAATGCCTAGCATCAGTAATCGCCTTCTGCAGACTACAAGGGATACAAATCTACCCATATCTGGACGACTGCCTGATCCAAGCGGACAGCAAGGACATACCACTGCAGCACCTGGCGTTTGTAATAAAACTGTTGAACTTCCTGGGATACACAGTCAACAAAAAGAAATCAAAACTAATACCCTCTCAACAAATAATTTTCCTGGGTGCCAGCTTGGATACAACCACCCAGATGGCCTACCTCACGCCAGACAAGCAAGGGCAACTGTCTCAATACTTCAGAATAATGGCAATTTACACCAGGCTAACTGCAAGGAAAGTCCTGCAGGCTCTGGGATTCATGGCATCTTGCATCCTACTAATCCCATGTGCTAAGCTGCATATGAGGAAACTTCAGTGGTACCTGAAAAACTTATGGTCTCAACACAGCCACAGCTTGGAAGCAATTATACCACTCATTCCATGCCTTCAAAAGGAATTTTTGTGGTGGACTCAAGCTTGCCAAAGAAACACAGGTCTTCCTTTCTGTGTAGCTCAAGCAACTCAAATCATCACAACAGACGCCTCAGACTACGCCTGGGGAGCACACATGACAGATCAGTGCATTCAGAGAAAAGAGAAGCACCTTCACATCAACCAAAAGGAAATGCTAGCCGTGCAAAAGGCTATTATGACCTTCAAAGACCTACTGCATCCAGGCCAGCTATTGATAAGGGCAGACAACACCACAGTGATGTGGTACATAAACAAACAGGGGGGAACTCATTCATACACCCTGTGCAGGCAAGCCATGACCCTTTGGAACACAGCACTGGAATTGCAAATTCAACTACAGGCACAATTCCTGCCAGGGAAGAAAAACACACTGGCAGACAACCTAAGCAGAAATATGACAGATCCGCACGAATGGAATTTGCATCCTCAAGTTTTCACAAAGATAACTCAGGCATGGGGACAGCCAGACATAGATCTCTTTGCTACCCACAGAAACTGCCAGTTGAAAAAATTTTGTTCAAGGACCTATCATCCACAGGCCTGGAAAGTGGATGCACTTTCTTTCAATTGGGCAACATTTGATAGTCTATGCCTTCCCGCCTCTTCCTTTGCTGCCCAAAGTTCTATTAAAAGCCAGAGCAGAGAGGCCGAAAATGATTCTCATTGCTCCAGACTGGCCAAGACAACACTGGTATCCGCTCCTGAAGAGCCTGACACATTCCCCACCATGGATCCTACCTCTAGTCCCTCTTCTGTTGTCCCAGCACAACTACAAAACCCTTCACAGCAATCTCAAAACTCTAAATCTAGCTGCATGGAGAATTCCTTGATTTCCCAACAGTTTCTCCTCTCCAAGGAGGTGCAGGATGTCATCTTGGAGGCCAGAAGACCCTCTACAAGAAAGGCCTACTCCGCCAAATGGAAGAGATTTTGTGCCTGGAATCAAGAAAAGGGACAGAATCCTTGGGTAATAAATATACCTCAAATTTTACAGTACCTAGCTGAAATATTAAACAATGGACTTTCCTTCTCCTCCATCAAGATCCACGCTTGAGCCATTTCTGCACAATACAACACAGATCCTCCTTTATTCTCTCACCCTCTCTTAAGGCAGTTCCTCAGAGGGGCAAAGAATATAAAATCCCCAAGGAAACCACCAGTCCCTGCTTGGGACCTCAACTTCGTATTGGAAAAGCTGACCCTTCCTCCCTTCGAGCCAGCTTCTTCAACAGAGTTACAGTACTTGTCATGGAAAACAGCCTTTCTTCTGGCTATCACCTCAGCACGCAGGGTTTCGGAGCTACAGGCCCTCATGGCTGTGCAACCATTGATAGTTTTCCATCAGGACAGAGTTTCCTTATGAACCAACCCTACCTTTATGCCAAAGGTAGTATCCAGTGTAGCTTTGAATCAGACTATCCACTTACCTACCTTTTATCCTAATCCACAAAACAAAGGGGAAAGACTACTACATTCCTTGGACATTCACAGACAACTTTGTTACTATTTGGACAGAACAAAACCATTCAGGAAATCTGAGCAACTCTTTGTGTCCTATGCAGCAGGTGCTCAGGGAAAGGCCATTTCCAAACAGACAATTTCAAAGTGGATAGGCCACTGCATACGCTTTTGTTACTCATTTCATGGAAAACCTGTGCCTGCATGCATCAGATCCCACTCCACCAGAGCCACAGCTACCTCTGCAGCCTTCCTCAGGGGGGTCCCTACCAAGGACATTTTGGAAGCAGCCACCTGGAGTTCAGTGCACACTTTCTCCAAGCACTGTCACCTCCCACTATACTCAAAATCTAGAGCAGGCTTTGCCGCAGCAGTCCTGCAGGGCATCCTAGCCCCTCCTAGTTCCACTTAGTGCCTACCACCCTTACTTAGCTTTGGGATTCTACCCATCTGTTATGACTGCAGCTGTATGCACGATGAACATAGTACAGTTTTGTACCTACCATAAACGTAGATGTTAGAGTGCTCATACAGCTGCAGTCCAGGTTTCCCTCCCTTCATCCCCTCTTAGGACAGGCCTTATGACAAACACTTTTCATATAACCTTTTTGGGGTATTCTTTTATGGTGTATTTGCTTGCAACTACTGTTTTTGATTTATCAACATTGCATCTTTGCATTACATTATGTTTGCCTACCTTCTGGGGGCAGCTGACATCTGGGGCAAGAAAAACTGAAGAATATGGCGTCAGCTGCCTCTTTTATACCCCTGCCGCACTGACGTCAGGGAAGAAGCGACGACAACCGACGCCGGACCTAGACTTTGGAATTCGGCCGACCGAGGACCCGCCTGACGGCAGGATAACCCGTCTGTTATGACTGCAGCTGTATGAGCACTCGAACATCTACATTTATGGTAGGTACAAAACTGTGCTTTTTTTTGTATGTCTTTCAGTGACTGCTGAAGATAGGTGTTGCCATTAGATGGCTTAGATGAGGTCTCTGGGTTTACAAAGGTTTTTATTTATTTATTTATTTTAAAGTGCCTGAGTATAAGAAGGTCTGTGTGTATGGTGAGTGGTATGTGTATAAGATAGTGCCTGTGTATTCTTGGAAACCTTGTTAGCAAGCAAAATTTTAGTCCCCAAGGAAGTTATGTATGTACATGTCTTGCATACTTTTGGTTTTTTAAGCCTTAAAATGTTCTCAGCTTACATGAGACAGTTGCCAAGCTGGCCACAGAGACATTAGGAAAATGCATATCCATATTGTCCGAACCTGTATTGGGGTTGGTCTGTTATGATTTAGGGACTTGGTTGTACAGGGAGTCCCATATATGGTTTCTGAGATTAAGGCTAGCTGTTAAGTAGTGCTCCGATGTTTTAGTGCTGTTCAACACGCCAACTAGCTGCCCTAAGTTTAGCTGTGCACAAAGCCTTACTATGTTACAGGTTAAAGTCTAAAGTACTAGCTTTAGGTAAATTTTGCAGTTTACATGTTTGCTACTAATACAGGGCACTGCTAATTGACGCTGCACAGTGAGCAGCTTTGTGTAAACACCTTTACTTTACAGCCACAGAAAAAAAAAGCTGAAAACTAATTCCTATGCCATCTGGCCAATAAACTGCATTTTCAGCTCCCTGGAGTACTTTCCAATTCAAAGAAACCAGGCAAGCACCTTCTGCCACAGGATGGATGACCCTGAAAATTCTTAATGTAAAAGCACAGCAAGAGAAACTCTCAAGTGCAGACAGACACCAAACAACTAAGACCCTGGCTAGATCATCCTTCTGCAATGTAATTTTTAAATCAAGGCAGATCAGTAAACCAAAAAACTGACAGACAAGAATGGGGCATTTTTCAGGTAAACAGTTGCATAAATGCTTTGAAAATACCATAAATAGTAGCAGTCCTTTAAATTAGTAAGTGCAAGTGCAAAAAGAAAGAAAAAAAGCACAGCAACATTCCTTATCTCAGCCTTGATGGCTCTGGATGCAGTAAAAGCATCTTGGATTTACAGGCGAGGTCACCAAACATTGTTGAGCTCTCTGGGAATGAGCTCAGCAATAAACAGTTATACTCAGAGCCCTTCTGCATTTCCTAACTAGGATAGACCATGTTACAACCAACTGCAACTTGGTGATTAGACCAGTATTCGTACACTTTTTGTGTGCTTTTGCATTGTGTAATGCTATCCCAGTAATTTAAATGGCTAGCTAGTTACAGCTAATAAGGAGATTTAAGCAAGGTAAAACTCCACTACCAATCATGAGCGAACAGATGAAACGCTGTGGCGACCCCTAACCGGGAAAAGCCAAAAGAAGAAGAAGAAAAAGAAGCAAGGTAAATCAGTAGGCAAGTGAAATAAGGCATTACAAGTATACAGCAATGAAGAAAACCAAGCCACATGGATGAAGACTGGCTGCAGAAATAAAAACTTTTTGTTGCAAGAGTAGCATTCATTAGCTGAAGCTTTTCAAACAGCAACTACTATGATGAGGAAGAATTTCACTAGTCATTCAACTACTGCTTTGGAAAGACTGTGACCTCAGTTAAAAGATAGCAGTATCTCATTGATGTTCATCATGCGTACAGCTGCAGTCATAACAGATGGGGTTCTCCTGCCGTCAGGCGGGTCCTCGGTTGGCCGAATTCCAAAGTCTAGGTCCGGCGTCGGTTGTCGTCGCTTCTTCCCTGACGTCAGTGCGACAGGGGTATAAAAGAACCAGCCGACACAATTTTCTTAAGTCTTTCTTGCCGCGCGGTGCCCGAAGCAGAAGCAGTTCGCAAGTGCCGGTCGGCCAGCTCCTGAAATTACGAAAATTTTGCAATCAAAGTCTTCTTGAAAGCTAAGTACCCCGTTGGGGAAACTTTTCTTGCCTCAGACCGATGTCAGACAAAGTTAATAATTGCATTTCATGTGGGAAGCAAATACCACATAAGGATTTTCATTCCCTCTGCATTCCTTGCTTAGGCCCAGACCACGACATCTTGGTCTGCCGTTTTTGTGCTACATTCAACAAACGCACCATTAAGTGTCGGGCGGCGTTCGCCCAGCACTATTTTGGCAAAAAATTTAGCTATATTATGTCGTCGGATACTCCAACACCAGTTTTGTCTAAAAAAACGCAAAGATAAGGACCGACCCATGAGGTCCGCGGCCTCTACCGACACCACGCCAAAGCCGACTACAGGTGGTCCGGTTCTCAGCGAGGCGCCTACGCAGCCTCTGCCTACTGACGACACTTCATTGGCAGTGTCTTCTGTGCCCGAGGTCGCAGGCTCCTCGGCCCACACCTCGACTACAGATACCGAAGCCATTTTTGGTGGTGAATCTCAAAATGTAGACAGGTCTGCATCCTCTCAAGGTGTCTTCAGACCTTCCTCTTCTTTTTCCATCAAGGCTTTCACTAAGTCTAAAGCAGCCATGCATTCTAAGAGACAAGCTACGCAGGGCCCTTCTCCAGGCCCCATGCCTAAAAAACAGATGCTTAAAATGGCTGAGGATTTAATTACTCTTATCAGGGGTTCTCAACCCCCCCGGACAAAAGGCCCAGAGTGGAGGAAGAATCCCCCTCCTCTGACCAGGCCTCCATTATTTCAGAGCACTCTGATGAACAGGAACATTCTTACTCCCCTTTTGAAGATTCTGATGTAGAGGAGTCCATTCCCTCTGTCTCCCCCCCAGAGGATTACTCATTTGGGGAAACCTTGCATAACTTAAGGGAACACTTCCACTGGGAAGGCCAAGAGTACTCAGATTCCAAGAAAAGGCTTAGGGATTTTCTCTTGCTACCTCAGCACAGGCCTCTGGCTATACCTCCTGTCTTAGACATACTAGATGATGTGTACTCGGAGGCCTGCCTTACCCGGATTCCTTACCTCCAGCCCCAGTCAAGCCTGACAGGTACTACCGGGTTCCTGACTCACACCAATTTTTATACAAAAGCCATGCGGCTGACCCAGAAACTATCTCACAGGGCCCCAAGGGAATTAAGGCCTCCACTGCTAAAAATCCATTACCTTCCGAGAGACATTCCAGATCCTTAGAAAGGAGGGGAAAAAGGTATACACCTCGGCCACCTTAACCATGAGGGCAATAAACTGCCAGTTCCATATGCTAAAGTACCAACAGTTTCTGTTATCACAGTTGAGAAGCAAAATGTCACAACCTGAACATCCAGACTTGAAGGAGTTGCAGGATTTGTTGCATAGTGCAGAACAAGTGGGTAAACATACCTTGCAATGTGGTTTTGATGCTCTAGAGGCCTCATGTAGAGCTGCTGTTACAGGATCAGTCATACGTAGACATGCCTGGCTCAAGGAGCAAACCTTACCAGATCATGTCAAAGCTAAATTACTAGATGCCCCTCTACAAAAGGATGTATTATTTGGTGTTAAAGCTGAGGAGGTATTAAAGAAAATGGAGGAAAAGGCTAAATCAATGCAAACAGTGAAAGATTTTCTACAGGTACAACCACCACGCTTCAGTAGAAATTGGCCTTCCAAAAATTGGTCCTTTCCACCCACGGACAGACGCCAAAGAGGTAGATACAGGCGCCCGAGGGGCAGAAGGCAATCTCAAGGATCGTTTAGAGGCAGACAATGGCAAGCTCCTACACAAAGAGGTGGTGAGGATAGTTCGCAGCCATTCAGAAAGCAAGCCCAATGACTTTCCCCTTTGCATGCCAAGCAAGGCTCAAATGGCAGCACCCTTAGGCGGAAAACTGGCATTATTTTAAAAAAACTGGCATACTGTCACAAAAGACAAATGGATCCTGGACATTATAAACAGAGGCTACAGATTCCATTTTCACACCCTTCCAAAAATGAGAGGCATGCCAAACCTGCCACACAATCAAAGGGCAGAGGCACAAAGACAAATTTCAGATCTCATGAACATAAAAGCTATTCAAGAGGTACCTACTCACGAACAAGGTCAAGGTTTTTATTCCAGACTATTCCTGGTACCAAGGAAGGGAAAAGATTGGAGACCTATTTTGGACCTATCCATCCTAAACACATTTTTACTCGTACCAAAATTCAAGATGCTCACATTACAGCAGCTTCTTCCCATGCTGGGCAAGGAGTCTTGGCTGGTAACATTGGACCTCAAGGAGGCATACCTGCATGTCCCAGTCAGACAAAATTGCAAAAGATACCTCAGATTTCTTGCAGGTTCAACCCATTATCAATTCTCTGCATTGCCCTTTGGCTTATCTACTGCGTCCAGAGTATTCACGAAATGCCTGGCATCAGTAATTGCCTACTGCAGACTTCAAGGGATACAAATATACCCATATTTGGACGACTGCCTGATCCAAGCGGACAGCAAGCACATACTTCTGAAACATCTGGCTTTTGTAATAATGTTGTTGAATTCCCTGGGATACACAGTCAACAAAAAGAAATCAAGGCTAATATCCTCTCAGAAAATAATTTTCCTGGGTGCCAACTTGGACACAAACACCCAGATGGCATACCTCACGCCAGAGAAGCAGGGGCAACTAACTCAATACTTCAGAAAACTAGCAAATTTCACCAGGCTGACTGCAAGGAAAATCCTGCAGGCTCTGGGATTCGTGGCATCTTGCATCCTACTAATCCCATGTGCAAAGTTGCATATGAGGAAACTTCAGTGATACCTGAAAAACCTATGGTCTCAACACAGCCACAGTTTGGAAACAATAATACCACTAATTCCATGTCTTCAAAAGGAATTTCTGTGGTGGGCTCAAGCATGCCAAACAAACACAGGTCTCCCATTCTGCAAGCCTCAAGCAAATCAAGTCATCACAACAGACGCCTCGGACTACACCTGGGGGTGCGCACATGACAGATCGGTGCATTCAGGGCAAATGGTCCCAAAAAGAAAAGCACCTTCACATCAATCGAAAGGAAATGCTGGCAGTAATAAATGCTATTATAGCTTTCAAAGACCTTCTGCATCCAGGTCAACTATTGATAAGGACAGACAACACCACAGTAATGTGGTACATAAACAGGGAGGAACCCATTCATACCCCCTATGCAGGCTGGCCATGTCACTTTGGAACATGGCTCTGGAATTACAAATCGAACTTCAAGCACAGTACTTGCCAGGCAAGGAAAACACGCTGGCAGACAACCTAAGCAGAAATATGACAGATCCACACGAATGGAAGTTGCAGCCTCAAGTTTTTACAGAGATAATTCAAGCATGGTTAAGGCCAGACATAGATCTCTTCGCCTCCCACAAAAATCACCAATTGACAAAATTCTGCTCAAGGACTTTTCATCCACAGGACTGGAGAGTGTATGCTCTCTTTTAGTTGGACAACAATGACAGTTTATGCCTTTCCACCTCTTCCTCTGCTGCCCAAAGTTCTATTAAAAACCAGAGCAGACAGACTAAAAATGATTCTCATTGCTCCAGACTGGCCAAGACAGCACTGGTACCCACTCCTGAGGAGCCTGACGCATTCCCCTCCATGGACCCTACCTCTAATGCCTCTTCTTCTGACTCAGCACAGCACAGCTTCAAAACTCCTCACAGTCAGCTGAAAACACTCAATCTGGCCGCATGGAAGATTCCTTAACATCACAACAGGCCCTACTCTCCAAGGAGGTGCAGGATGTCATTTTGGAGGCCAGAAGGCCGTCTACTAGAAAAGCTTACTCCGCAAAATGGAAACAGTTTTGTGACTGGAATGAGAAAAAGGGCCAGAATCCTGGAAAACTGAATTTACCTCAAATATTACAGTATCTAGCTGAGCTACTAAGCAGTGGGCTTTCATTCTCCTCCATCAAAATCCATGCCTCAGCCATTCCTGCAGAATACAACACCGACCCACCTTTATTCTCTCACCCCTCTTAAGACAGTTCCTCAGAGGGGCTAAGAATATAAAACCCCCAAGGAAACAACCAATACCTGCTTGGGACCTCAATTTCATTCTAGAAAAGCTGACCTTGCCTCTTTTTGAGCCAGCTGCCTCAACAGATTTGCAATATTTGTCCTGGAAAACAGCTTTCCTTCTGGCTATCACCTCAGCTCGTAGGGTATCGGAACTACAAGCCCTCATGGCTATGCAGCCTTTTATCATCTTCCATCAGGACAGAGTTTCCTTACGAACCAACCCGTCCTTTATGCCAAAGGTGGTATCCAGGGTAGCTTTGAATCAGGCTATACACTTACCTACCTTTTACCCTAATCCTCAAAATAAAGGGGAGAGGCTACTACATTCCTTGGACATCCACAGACAGCTGCGTTATTATTTGGACAGAACAAAGCCTTTCAGAAAATCAGAACAGCTCTTTGTGTCCTATGCTATAGGAGCTCAAGGGAAGCCAATTTCCAAACAGACAATCTCAAAATGGATAGCCCACTGCATACACTTTTGTTATTCTTTTCATGGTAAAACTGTACCTGCAGGCATCATATCTCACTCCACAAGGGCCACAGCTACCTCTGCAGCTTTCCTCAGAGGAGTTCCTACCAAAGATATTTTGGAAGCAGCCATTTGGAGTTCTGTGCATACCTTCTCCAAGCACTACCACCTACCATTATACTCCAAAACTAGAGCAGGCTTTGCCACTGCAGTCTTGCAGGGCATCCTGGCTCCTCCTAGTTCCACCTAGTGCCTACCACCCCTTTCTTAGCTTTGGGATTCTACCCATCTGTTATGACTGCAGCTGTATGCACGATGAACATAGTACAGTTTTGTACCTACCATAAATGTAGATGTTAGAGTGCTAATACAGCTGCAGTCCAGGTTTCCCTCCCTCCTTCCCCTTTTGGAACAGGCCTATTGGCTAACGCCTCCTCATACAACCTGATTGGGGTATTCATTTATGGTGTATTTGCTTGCAACTACTGTATTTTGATTATATTGCATTGCTTTATTACACAAATTTATGTATTGCCTTCCTTCTGGGGGCACCTGACATCTGTGGCAAGAAAAACTGAAGAAAATGGCATTGGCTGGTTCTTTTATACCCCTGTCGCACTGACGTCAGGGAAGAAGCGATGACAACCGACACCAGACCCTGACTTTGGAATTCGGCCGACCGAGGACCCGCCTGACGGCAGGAGAACCCATCTGTTATGACTGCAGCTGTTTTAGCACTCGAACATCTACATTTATGATAGGTACAAAACTGTACTTTTCCCACCCACCCCACTCCCATGCACCATAGGTGAACCCATTGGTTCTATCCAGTAAAACAGCAGATACATTGTCTAATGAGAACTGTCTCAAGGAAAGAACGTCTACAAGCAGTTCTTCCAATAGAATTACTGATACAGATGTTTTTTTTAGAAGTACATCTTCTGAAGCCACTACCCCCTCATGGAGAAAAGAGGCCGCTCCCAGAGCAGAGGGAGACAGGTCCAGAAAAAAAAAACATTTCAGGCTGAAAAGCTCAAACTGGGACCGACAGTAAGGAGAAAGATGTCCTGGACCTGATAGTAAATATTTCTTCAGTCATCTTGACACTAGAACAACAAGTTTTAAATAAAGGCCTCTTTTTTTATTCCATCCAGAGGTTCTATTTTATGTGAAGTACTGGCAGACGTGAGGTTATTTGTAAGGAATATTTCCCCTAAACTGCTTTATGGACTTAATTGTTCAGCACAGAGCAAGGTATATAAGTTATAAGTCAGTTTGTACCTGCTAACCCCCCCACAAGTTGATGCATACTTTATGCTGTGTGAACAGGATATTCATGAATTTGTGCTGAGAAAGCACTGCAAAGACTTTATAACCTCAAATATTAAACACCAGAAATTTGCATGAGTAACTCGGATTAACGCCTCATTAGTCAAGTAAAACAAAAAAAACTACTGTTATTAGAAAATAAATGCTAGCGAGCCAACACACGGCCAGATTAAAATATTTGAATTTTTATTCGGTAAGCGCTTTCACAACATGAGGTTGCTTCTTCAGACCATTCAAAATATGTTAAAGGCATAACCTTATATAGCTAAAACAAATTAACAAAATATCCAGTAAGCAGCAAAAAACAATTAAAAATCACATTAAAATTTATAAAAATAGAAAAATCCAAACGGATATAACCAAACTTGTAAACAAAATAAAAAAAAATAAAAGCCACAAGGGACTAAACGAAAGACACAATGTTTAATACGCCACAGTACACATAGTAACCAAATGACTAAGCGCTTTCACCAGGCTCTAACCACTGGCTTCTTCAGAGTCATTTGGTAAAACACTCCCAGCTCTTTAAATATACAAACAGCTAATTGTTAAATTAATGAGTAATTAATTATTTGGTTGACTATCCAATCAAAAGTTAAATTAGTAAAAAACATCAATGACACACAGAAATCCACCTCATTTTAAAACTTCTTAAACTTTGGGGTCTTTAACGTTCCATTAAATTTTACTTAACATAGTTTATAGGCAGGTTAACCAAACTAAACACTTTTGTTAGGATAATATTTTGATGTTCTTCGTCTTCCATTGCTGCAGTCCTGACTATTGGGTATACCAGTTTCAGACCAAACAGAGTTGGGCCTCAGTATTTTACCGGATGTCAGAAAAGTGAATAACTGTATTTCTTGTGGGAAACAGATACCTCATAGGGATTATCATACCTTGTGTATACCTTGTTTAGTTGTTGGTTGCTCTTGTGCTAGGTTTAACAAACTATTAAGAGGAGGTTAGACTGTGCCAGGTTAGTGTTTGGGAAGCATAAAATGCCGCCGGATGCATAAAACAGTGAAGCCTAGGGTTGAGGAACCGCAGTCGGAAGGCTCAGTGGAGCGGAGGTTTTGCCAGGAGTTTCCATGGAGTCCCAGGCAGAAACTATACTCTTACAGGATGTGCCTTCTCAGGAGGTAGGCCAGGCTGAGGGGCTTCTCAGGTGACTGTTCTTCCCTCTTCCTTCTGTTGCCAAAACTTCTATGAGAGGTAGGCCTACTTCAGCTTCAGGGGGTGCTTCTCCTACCATTTCTGGTTCTGCACCTATGAATCTTATGCTTATGATGCCTGAAGATTTGATTACTATGATTAGGGGTTCCATGCCCCGCCTGATAAGAGGCCTAGGGAGGAACCGGAGATTGAGAGAATAGAACAGTGTTGTGAGGCTTCAGAATCTTCTGTGGAAGATTAGCAGGAGAATCCTACCTATTGTGATACTGATGTGGATGATTCCACCTGAGGATTTCTCATTTTCAGAGACTTTGCATTCCATGAGGGAGCACTTTAAATGGGAAGGCCAGGATTACTCTGACTCAGGAAAAGGCTTAGGGAGTTCTTGTTTTACCCCAGCATAGGCCTTTAGCTATTCCTCCTGTGTTGAATGTGGTGGAAGATGTTGCAGAGGCTTCCTGAACCCTGACTCTTTGCCTCCTGCTCCTGTTAAGCCTGATAGGTATTATGCTCATAAATATTTTGTTTAGTCTAGAGCGGGACCAGAAAACCATTATTCAGGGGGCCTAAGGGTGTAAAAGCTTCTGTGGTTAAAAATCCTGTCCCCACTGATAAACTTTGGATAGGTGGGGAAAGAAAGTGTATACTTCTTCCACTCTAGCCATGAGAGCTTTGAATTGTCAGTTTCACATGTTAAAATATCAGAATTACCTTCTTTCACAATTGAAATCTAAGCTGTATTGAGTGTAAAGAGTTGCTGGATTTGGTTCATGTGTCCGAACAAGTGGGTAAGCATTCTTTGCAATGTGGTTTTGATGCTGTACAGGCCTCCTCGAGGGTGGCTGCTACCAGCTCTGTTCTAGGCATGCCTGGTTGAAGGATCAGAATTTAGCTGAGCATGTTAAGACAAGGATTTTGGATGCTCCTTTACAGTCTGATGTGTTGTTTGGCTGTTTTAAAGAAAATGGAGGACAAAGCTAAGTCTATGCAAACTAAGATTTTTTGCAGGTGCAGCCACCAAGTTTTTAGTAGAAATTGGCCTGCTAAGGGTGGACATATCCTGCTTATGATTCTCAGTCTAGGGTAGGTCTAGACGTGGTAGGGGCAGGGCTCAAAGTTCTTTAGGCCTAGAACAGGAGTTCACCTGCTCAGACTTCTGGTGAGGGCAGGGTCAGTCCTTTCGTAAAAACAGACAATGACTCTGTTTTTTCAGCTGCCAGCAGATTCGGGGAAGACTGTCTCTTTTCAAAGAAAATTGGGATTTAATTACTCAAGACAAATGGGTGTTGGATATCATTCACCACCGGTTACAGATTTTATTTACATACAATGCCCCTTTCAAAGGCATGCCAGACGTTCCTCCTCTACAAAGAAAAGAGGCTCACAAGCAAGTTTTACAGTTACTTCAGCCAGTCCCTGTGTCAGAGAGGGCTAGGATTTTATTCTCGCCTGTTCCTTGTACCAAAGAAGGGAACACGTGGAGACCAATTTTGGATTTATCTCTCTCAACACGCTTTTGGACATTCCCAAGTTCAAGATGAACAGCTTTTCAAAGATCACTGGATGGTAACTTTAGATCTCAAGGAGCTTACCTTCATGTGCCTATAAGGCTAAGTTGCAGAAAGTATCTCGGTTTCGAGCTGGAAATTCTCATTATCAGTTCTCCCTTTGGCTTATCTATATTCACAAAGGTTCTGGCTCCAGTGATAGCTTACTTCAGGCTTCAAGGAATTCAAATCTATCCTTACTTGACGACTGCCTGATTCTGGCTCAAGAAAAGGAAGACCTTCTACAGCATCTGAATATGTTATAGCAGTGCTAAGATGCCTAGGGTATTCTGTGACGAATAAAGTCCAGTCTAGTACCCTCTCAAGACATGTGCTTTCTGGGTGTAAGACTGAATACAGCAGCCCAGATGGCCTTTTAACCCCGGACAAACAAATTCCATCAACTATCTCATCAGTTGACTGCAAGGACAGTCCTTCAAGCATTAGGGTTCATGGCATATTCTGGTGCTTCCCAATGCCAAACTGCATATGAGGAAGCTACAATGGTATCTCAAAATGTATGGACACAGCACTGCCAGGATTTGGACACTGTCATTCAAATAATACCTTGCATTCAAAAGGAATTTTGTGGTG
Organism: Protopterus annectens; assembly: GCF_019279795.1. Classification (NCBI taxonomy): domain Eukaryota; kingdom Metazoa; phylum Chordata; order Ceratodontiformes; family Protopteridae; genus Protopterus; species Protopterus annectens. Next base: position 1,530,747,140 of record NC_056746.1, read on the forward strand.
GGCTCAGGAATGTCACCTAAACAAGGATCTCTGTGACCGGCCAGAGGCAAGTAGCTCATCTAAATGGAAAGTGGATACAAGACAAGTGGCCTGCCAGACTACAGCATCTACATATCAACATGAAGGAGATGTTAGCAGTCCAGTTTGCATTAATGGCTTTCAAGGAGTTACTTTTCCAGGGCAGGTGTTGATTCTAACAGACAACACAACTGTCATGTGGTACATCAACAAGAACACATTCTTATCCTCTATGCAGGCAAGCAATGATTTTATGGGAGAAGCTTGCAACTAACTCTTCAGGCAAGGTTTCTGCCAGAGCACAGAACTCCTTAGCAGATGTGTTAAGCAGACAAATCATGGATCCCCACAGTGGAAACTGGATCTTCATGTATTTCAGAAACTGACAGTGTCATGGGGAACTCCAGACATAGATCTGTTCGCTTCTCCACTAAACCACCAGCTGCCAAAGTATTGCACAAAGGGTTTCATCACACAGCTTGGAAAGTGGATGCTCTGTCTTTCAGTTGGAAAACCTTCATGTGTATGCCTTTCCACCTTCTTCCAAAGGTACTATTAAAGGTCAGACAAGACAGGCCAAGGATGATTTTGATAGCTCCAGATTGGCCTCCGCAACACTGGTACCCACTTCTACGGAGTCTGGTAAAGAAGCCTCCATGGCCTTTACCTCTGATTCCTCATCTGTTATCTCAGAAGGACGGTCATCTGCTCAATGTCAACTCTTCATCTAACAGCCTGGCATATTCTGTGTTGAAACACAGCAGGTCTCAACTTCCTCAACAAGTTTTAAATGTGATTATGGAAGCTAGAGGCCTAGTACTAGGAGAGTGTAGAAAATGGAAGAGATTTTTATTTTGGAGTACAGCAAAGAATTTGGAGATTTCAGAGCCTAATTTGAGTGTGGCTCTTCAATATCTTACTGAATTATTGGACAAAGGTTTGTCCTTTCCATAAAGATTCATGCTGCAGCAATTTCAGCTCACTATGATTGTGACCCACCTTTGTTTATCCTTTGTTCAAGCAGTTTCTTAGAGGGCAAAGAATATAAGACCCAGAGCTCCTACTCCTGCTTGGGATCTCAATTTTGTGTTGGAAAAACTTACTCTACAACCTTTTGAGCCTGCAGCTACTGCTGAATTGAAATATTTGTCATGGAAGACTGCTTTTCTGTTGGCTATTACTTCTGCAAGAAGGGTGTCTGAGTTGCAGGCCCTTATGGCAGTAGAGCCCTTTTGATTTTCCACAAGGGCAGGGTATCATTACGTACTAATCCTTCCTTTATGCCTAAGGTGGTTTCTAGTGTGGCTTTAAACCAAACTATTCATTTGCCTTTTTGCAGATCCTCAAAATAAAGGGAAAAGATTTTGCACACTTTAGATGTACACAGGCAATTGCGTTATTATTTGAGCAGGACTAAGAATTTTAGGCAGTCTCAGCAGTTACTTGTTTCTTTTGCTTTGAGTTCACAGGGCAAGCCTGTGTCAAAACAAACTATTTCTAGGTGGATTGGCTTTGCATTGCATTTTGTTATTCCCACCATGGCAAGGAGATTCCAGCTGGGATCAGGCCTCATTCCACTAGGGCTACTGCCACTTCAACAGCATTTCTAAGGGGGGTGGCAACTAAGGATATTCTGAGCAGCTACTTGGAGTTCAGTGCATACTTTCTCTAGGCATTATCACCTTCCTATATACTCTAAGACTAGGGCTGGTTTTGCCACAGCTGTTTTACAAGGCATGTTGTCAGCTCCTACTACTTTATAATTTGCCAGCCTCCTTACCTCTGCTTTGGGATTCTACCCAATAGTCAGGACTGCAGCAATGGAAGGCGAAGAACATAGTACAGTTTTGTACCTACCATAAATGTAGATGTTCGAGGATTCCTCCTTCCCTCTGTGTTTAGGGGTGGTTGTGTAGGTGAGTTTACATGCTTATCTTTTATATATATATATATATATTGTTGTATATATTATACATGTTTTTGGTGCAGGTTGTTTTGGGACTTGTCTTTTGGGTCTTCTGACATCTGGGGCAAGAAAAGACTGAGGAGCCGGTCATGCGCCTGACCCGACTGGGACGCGGACTATACCCAATAGTCAGGACTGCAGCAATGGAATCCTCGAACATCTACATTTATGGTAGGTACAAAACTGTACTTTATACAATAGATTTTCAGATGACATGTTAATTTTGTGGAAAGGGGATGAGACCTCTATTGGGGAGTTTATTGATTATTTGAATAATACTACGGGATTTTTTATATTTACACATTTTTTTCATCAAGAAGAGATTAGTTTCCTTGACATTACTATTAAGAAAATGCCACAAGGCCTATGCAGTAATATTTATAGAAAGGAATCGTATTCTAATTCACTTTTACACTTCCACAGTTGTCACCCCTACCATCAAAGGAAAGGGATCATAAAGGGACAGATGGTAAGGACATCTAGGTTGGTTAGTGACAACTTAACATTTAAGGATGAAATGTTTAAGTTGATAGGAATGTTCCTAGAAAGGGGCTATCCTTTAAAATTATTATATAACATCAAAAGGGAGATTGAGAAAAAAAGAAACATTTTACACTCCTATATTAAGGAAAGTGACTCCGGTTGCAAATAGTGAAAAGAATGTAGAAAAATTAGGAGCTGCATTTATATTAAAATATAATGACAGGGCCCATGACTTGGTAGAAAGTCTGAGGAATGCATGGAAATTTTGCTTTAGTGACAATATTAAGTCAATTCTAGGAGCTGAACCATTGATTGTTTACAGTAGAGGAAACAACATAAAAGACATCGTTGAAAAATAAGTTAAAATTGGGAGAAAGTCTTCTATGAAGAAATGTGGGATGTGTAAATATTGTAGATATATCCATGAAAGTCCATATATTTGTGTACATGATTATAAATACACTATTCCATGTCCAGGGTTATATAACTGTAATACTAAACACATTGTTTATGTTGCTTTATGTACCTCATGTGAAGGATTCTACGTGGGTAAAACCATTCGTAGATTACATGACAGGATTTCTGAACATTTGAGAAGTATTAATAGAAAAGATGAGCACAATGCACTTTATTTACATTCAAGTAAACGTAAGAATTTTAAAACGTTTGTATTTTTTATCATTGATCGAGTAGTTATGGGTGAAAGGGGCTGTGACATTAATAACAAAGTTGGAGTCTTGGAAACAACTTGGCAACTTAGACTTAATGCCATACAGTCACCCGGTCTTAATGACGCAGTTTCCTTGAAGCCTATTTTAAAACTTAAGGCAAACTGTATTTAACTTGGAAATGGCTTCATAGAATTTATGGTGTTGAACAATATACAGTTAAAAACAGTAGGTTTACATATGTATATCAAGTGTTTTATATTGGCTGGTTAAATTTTATTTTTCCTAACAAAAGTGTTTAGCTTGGTTAACCTGCCTATAAACTATGTTAAGTAAGATTTAATGGAACGTTAAAGACCCCAAAGTTTAAGAAGTTTTAAAATTAGGTGGATTTCTGTGTGTCATTGATGTTTTTTTACTAATTTAACTTTTGATTGGATAGTCAAACAATTATTAATGATTCATTAATTTAACAATTAGCTGTTTGTATATTTAAAGAGTTGGGAGTGTTTTACCAAATGACTCTGAAGAAGCCAGTGGTTAGAGCCTGGTGAAAGCGCTTAGTCTTTTGGTTACTGTGTGTACTGTGGCATATTAAACATTGTGTCTTTCGTTTAGTCCCTTGTGGCTGTTTTTATTTTTTGTTTATTTTGTTCACTTTAAAATTAACTCTGCATAATTAATAAACTTGGTCGACTAACCTACCAGTCACAAAATAATGTCAGATCTTATCCTATCAAAGGCAGGTACGAGACTCTAGCAGCCAATCAAAAACTGTATAGTGAGTGACATGATTGTACAGCCCTACCATAGATAAAGTTATTGTATATAAAGCAAACAACCAGTAGCCACATCAATATACATACAAACATACTTGTCATCAAATAAAATCTAACCTAGTTCACTGTAATAGTAAAAAATACTGATTACTTATCAATTATAACAATATTGCATCTTTAAACTATAACTTAAACAAATGAGTTCCATAAGCAGATATTTAAATAACTCTCACAGTCTGATCGTTGGCCCTATGTCTGCCTTATACATGAAAGTAATATGCGGTGACATAAGCAAACAAATACTCCTAAAACTTTACAAAAGATGATCGCGAATAATTCGCATTAAAATGCCTCTCTATTGGTTTTATTTAATACCTCTCTCTCATGACTTTTGTATAGCAAACGCCTTTCAAGAGCTTCATAAAGTAATCATAAGCAACTTATAAAATGTAGCCTAAATATACAACATGTTATAGTGACTACACGATAGCAGCAAATGAAAACCAAGGATTTCCGATAGACACCAGTAGAGCACCTCTTCACTGATTCGCTGAAATATGCTCCTGTCCTCTGCAATTACTGAAAATATTCACCCTACCTCCTATGAGCTTAAGGTATGCGTACCAATGCAGGTATAACTGAATCAAAAATTCATCTCTATGGCTAAAAGTCAACTTATAAAATGTGCATAACACTAAATAGCTAGCCATGTTAGAATACACACCACATATGCCTATAAAAATCATATAGTTAATATATGAATAATGGTGCCTTGTGACAGTTCATTCTTAAACTAGAAGCAGTGATATTACTGTACCTGCCAATCAATAACAGGGACATAAGACTTCATTCGATTGAATGAATTCCCACCCACAATTACCTCCGTACCATCATGCACCAACTTCAAAACTTTATTAAAAGCGCACCTAAAAACATGCTGGCTATGCCCTTGCAACTCCCACTCTAATATCATCAACCCCATCCAACTACTGCCTTTCTTTCACATCCACTAACTACCTTGATGATAGCAAGCTCAGATGCTCATAAGCCTAGTACTTATTATACAGCAGGAACTTCTCATTGTTACATTTGTTAATGCCTGTTATGTACTTCACAGATAGTTGTCTACTGATGTACTATGTTCTTCATCTGTAAATATGTTGTAAGTAATTTCTATGTTAAATTGTTAATCACTATGTAATCCAATGTAACTACTGTCGGTTTATTTTACTGTGGAGCTTTTCTCCCCGGGCCTCCGCTGAAAATGGACCCACGTCCAGTCGGACACTCCCGGTCAACAAATTTAAATAAATAAAAAAGAAATAAATCATAATGTCTCACTGATTCATTTAAAGATCAGTTCAATAATGTATAATTGATAAATACTAAAAAAGAAACAACCAAGGAGTACCTTGTGTGAATAAAATCGGCCGATCAAAATGCTGATATATCTGCTAAAGAGCCTACAGCCGAGCCATTAAATACATTACTAATATGCCTTTAAAAAATAACTTCTTATCATAAAATAACTTTTACATGTTTCCTTAATATCTAGGCATGTACTTCAAATCACCTCCACCGCTTGCAACCAATGGCCTTATTAGCCTTAGGGAAAATCATGAAGCTAATAAGGACCAGCTTTACCTGAATCCAACCAATTGCTAAACAAGCGATTGGTTAAAAAAATCCTGTTTTAAGCCACCATTCATTATACAAAGCGCTCCAAACAGGTATATCAATGGAAAAAAAATCAACCTATCATCCTGTTAATCATGAGACATATAAGCCCATAGTTTAACCAAACTTCCCAGTAAAACAGACCACAACAACAGTGCTGGATCTCCACTAAGTACATTACTCATGTGCCTCTAAAAAAACAACTTGTAATCATAAAACAACCTTTACAAACCTCTGTAATAATGCCTAGGCATACACATCAAATCATCTCCTCTACTTATAACTAATAGCCGTATTATTATGAAAAATCATGGAGCCAGTATTAGCTAGTATTACCTGAATCCAACCAATCGCTAAACTAAATATATCAGTACAAAAATTCAGCCTGTCATATTCTCTAAACCTTGAGACATGTAAACCCATACTTTACGTTTCTCTATAAAGGACAACAGCGGTACCAGATTATGGTCCAGTCAGGGCACCCGTATATAGCAGGTACCATGGCCATAAACAGCAGGATAGCTCCCAGAATGGCCAAACCACTAGCACATAAGGCAGCAGAACTAGACAGCTCTGCAAAACATCAGCAATATCCATATTTGATTGCCCTCACTGATACTGGATGAAAGCAGCAACAACATCACACATCTACTAATCAAACAATTTATACAAGTAACCTAATGACAAAGCCTTTTAAGGGAGAGGCTGTGAAATACTTATCTGTGTATCAATAGCACCTCAACAAATAACACTGTGATAAGCAACAATCTCAGCTACCAGGTTCATTTAGCTAAGAACTTAACTTCAACTATAAACTAACCCACTGACATTAAATAAAACAGCAGCAGTATCGCACACCTACAAGTGATTCAGTAGCAAAACTTTTTAGAGGAGGGAAAGTGTGAGACATTTATCTGTATATCAGTGATTTTTAACTGTTTTTTGCTGCTTATTGGATATTTTGTTAATTTGTTTTAGCTATAAAAGGCTTTGCCTTTAATGTATTTTTTGAATGGTCTGAAGAAGCAACCTCATGTTGTGAAAGCGCTTACAGAATAAAAACTCAGATATTTTATTCTGGCCATGTGTCGGCTCGCTAGCATTTATTTTCTAATAACGGTACTTTTATAACTTCACAGAGGTGCAATATCGAGCCCTGATGGACATGGTCATGATAGAACACCTGTATATTAGACCAGCAGGTAAAGGAGGTGCCATTGTTTTAATGGACACCTCCCATTATGCTGAAAATGTTAGATATGTTTATCAGATGAGCTTATGAAATGTGTTCTAAAATGAAAGTTGAGAAGTTAATATTAGGTATACGGTCTGCTTCGTCTGATTTGTCCTTGTAGTGCAACATTTGGAATGACCCGCTTGAGTTTTTCATTGTTGAACACCCTACTGTTCCAACAATTGATGGCCTCTCAAAGATTCAGAAGTCTTTAAATAAACCACTGAAGAGGCCTATTGTTTCAGGTAGGGTGTGGGCTACTGAGCCCCTATCAATATATGTTGAAAAACAACTTTGACCTATGTTAGACAAGGTTAATTCAGTTTTAAGAGACACCAGGTATTTTTTGACATCACTGTACGAATGTTCTGGGTCCAAAAGTGATATTTTTTTTACTGGTTACAATGGAGGTGACCTCCCTGTTTACAGTAGTACCCAGTGATGTGAATATTGCATTTTACACTGCAAATTTTCTGATTATACAGCAACACGCATCCACTTGATAGGCTCTTTATTAGAGGTCATTCTGAATAATTAAGTTTTTACATATAATGATGTAGTTTATATACAGAAAGTATGTGTAGCCATGGGTACACCATGTGGCAGTGGTTATGCATACTTGGTTCTTGCGTACTGGGAGATGTTTTATATGTTAGACAATGCCAACTTATTTCGACATGTATTTTTTTTGTATGGCAGGTTTGTGGATGATGCCTTTTTCATCTGGGCAGGCCCCACACCCCTGTTATGACTGCTGAAGATTTACAACAGACAACCTATTTTTAAGATTTACTTTTTAAATTTTCAGCTGAGACTGTAGATTTTTTGGATGTGAATAATTACTAAAAAAACAACATACCTTAGAAAGAGAGGCTTATAAGAAACCATGTAGAAGATATAGAACAGTGATCAAAGTATGCACCCCAAGCACATTCCTAGGAATATTGTGAAGGGGCAGTTTCTTGGGTATGCTAGGTTGAATACTAATGATCAGATAATGTTATCTGCTTTCAGTGAACTTTCTAGTGATCTGCTTAGCAGAGGCTACTCTGATTGTGAGATAAACCAAGCAAAAATGATATGTCACATAGAAAAGGTTATGCTAGACCTTTTTTCTCATCGTAGGATGGTAATAAACAAACAGCATTGGTCCCACTGCTTAATACTTTAAGAATGAGTGTAACTTATTCTAATGATGTCAGCTGTATGCAATATTGTTAAAAGACACTGGTATGTCTTGACCTGTGATGACAGAAATAAATATAAATGTATTCTAGGAGACTACCCTAGGTTTTGTTTCAAGAACAACACCTTCGTTAAGAATGCGTTATGCTATAAAGCTTTTGTTAGGAAACAGCCTATAACGAATAGAAAAAACACACACTCCTGCAGAGACTGTAATGTGTCAGTATGTTAACAGCTGAGATTTATGAACATCCCATGACTAAGCATACGTATAAGCTTGACTTGTTTGCCAATTGCAAGTGCTGTGACTTGGTATGTCTTGCAACCTGTACAGCATGTAATGGTTTTTATATTTGTAAGACAAATAGAATGCTTAAAGATCGCATCCGTGAGCATATTTATATCTTCAAGAAAGACAAAAAAAAATGCTTTGTGTAAACATAACTTAAATGCTGGGGCTACACATAAATTCAAATTTCTTGTATTACAGCTATTGAATAAGAGCAGTAGGGGAGGTAATGTTAGTAACAAGAATGAATGTTTAGAAACTAAACGGATCCTAGAAATGTGAAGTGACAAAGGAAAAGGCTTGAATGAGTATATTCCCATAAGACCTCTGCTCAGATCACGTGATCTGAACAGGTAACTTCAGAATCTTTGTATCTTTAAATAGCTTCAAGCAGTGTTAATTAGCTCTGATAAAGCTCCAGGACTGGAGTGAAAGTGCTCATCTGTTTTACCTGGTGTTTTATTCTGCTGTTCTCATTTGTTTTACTGCTTTTTATTAAAACTGTTACATTTTATCTGCATCTGCCGTGTCTGAGTGGTTACTCTTGCATTGAAAGTATGCAGCAATGCCAAACAGTAGAGAGAGAATTTATAATCAGGGAGGTTTCTCAAGAGTAATATTGGTTGAATGGGTGGGCAAGTTAGTATTTGGATCTATGGAAAACCGTGGGAAGGAAGAAGTATTTAAATTACTTTTACAGCTGACGGTAGCAATGAAGGGGGGGGGGGGTAGTCAGATTACCATAAGGGGTGGAAATAGAGATGCTGTTTAAAACCGGAACAGAAAAGGGAGGTTTGGGAAAACCACAGCAAGAGATTCACTTACTTGATGTAGAGATACTCAACAGCTAGATTCCCTTGTTTATAGATGGTAACCAGGTGGTGATCCCAAAGTAGAGAGGCCACAATAGCTAAAACACCAGCTAAAACGCACAGTGATATATAGAATTAAGAAACCAAGAGCAGTCCAGTCAAGAGTAAAGCTGTTACAGACCAGTTAAAACTAGACGCCCTGTCTGCAAAGTGTGTATTTATTGCTGGGGTTAGTTTGCTAGTTTTAACAAATCTGATATAGCTAAGGAACAAAAATAATTAGAGGTAAAACAACAGAAAAAAATTAACTGTTACAAGACAGAGATTCACTTAGCTGGTGTGGATATAGTCAGCACTCGACCAATCCGCAGATGTCTGGCTAAACCTGATAGTGTTGTATCTGATTCAACAATTGGGGGTTATTGGATCCAACCTAGGTGCTTCTTCAAGACTTTGAATCCAGGGCTCTGACTCCACCCCTAGCCGTAATTTCCTCAGATCTCGTTCACCGCTTGATCCATCAAGAAACTTGAGGACTCCGACTTTCAACTAACGGTAATTGCCACTGTAGCTTTTGTGCTCTAATTTTTGCTCTGTCTCTACTAATATCCCTATATTTTGGCCTTTTAGTTATTGTTGGACTAGTTGGTGATGCTACTAGTGTTGTTGGTTATTGTATTGTAGACGTAAGCTGTTTAATGACTCATTCCCAGTGTGTCTGACAAGGCCACTGGTTTTAAAGAATGCTCCGACTGTATCCAAAAGATTCTGCCACAGGAGTCTGATTTGCTTCACGTCTACTGCCAAGGGGTCTCACACTTAGACTGTGAGGCATGTGCTTCGTTAGTGGCTAGGGCTTTACAAGGGTGCCAAGATAAACTCATGCTGAAGGGCCTTCTTCCTGCCCAAGCTGCAAGTTTGGCCACTCCTGTCCAAGAGGTTTCTTCTCCTTTGGCTAAAATGACAGTAAAAGCAAAAGTCCAAAACAAGGAGAGCGCGACAAAAACCTATGGTGTCAAGCAGAGAAAAAGAACAAGAAGAGAAGTCAGGAAATTCCAGGAAAGGATGCCGGATCCATAGGAGCTTTCTGACCTGGCCCAAAAGACATAGAGGCGTCTGGATACAAAGCTTCCTCAGAACCTATTTCTCACTCACTCACACCCCCCCCCCCGGATGTTTCTCACCAAAGCTGGTGAATCCAAGACTTCATTCCTCATTCTTGCAAGAGAAGCTGTCTTCTTGACAACCTCTGGTTGGCTTCATCATTTGGGTCTTTCAATTCATCAGTCTTTCAGAAGCTGATGTTGACAGGATAACGTCGAAGTTCCTTCAGGCACAGATTTGGTGGGGTTAATCTCGGCACTGTTTTCTTCAGTTGCTCCACGTATGACCCATACAACCCTACCACTCGTTTTTCCTATTCTGATTCGACTGTCCAATCCAAAGCCCATCTACCGGAGTCTGCCATGTAGAACACCTACGTCGGTGCAGACAGTGTTTTCTGTTTTGACCTTGACCGTGTCCCTTCACTTTCTTGACTCTGGCCATGTCGGGTCAGGATGAGTTTCTCTGCTAAAGAGCCAGAGCAGAAGCTTAATGATTGGGATAGACTCCAAAGTTTTTAGAGATGTCCCTTCCCCACAGCACTAGACAGCTAAGCATCATTGTCAACTTCAGAGCCAGGGTGAGTCGGCCTTGAGGCCACCCTACCCTTTCCCCCGCAACTGAGGTGGACAGTCCCTTGACCCTGATCTCATCATGGACTTCAAGGCATTTGAGAGGGTTCATTCCAGGTCCAGAAAAGAAAGGTGTCCACCACACACTGCTCCATCCTTATCTCCCATGGATCTTGTTTCCATAACTGCTCATTCTGATTGACAGCGACAGTCAGTCTCCTTCAGCTTTGAGGGTTCTTACCCAGGTGAATAACTGGGTCTATATTATAAGCACCAAACTCCTTTTCAGCGAATACGGAAACAGCGACACATATTGCGCGAACCGTGAAAACACTGAACGTCCTAAACCGCAAAATTCAAAATCTCGAATAGTTATAGTTGGCCAACCCCACTACCCGCTACATACTACCTACCCAAGCAAAATAAATAAACCACATGCATACACTAAACAAAACCCTACTTCTAACCCTAAAGTAAAGCTTGCATATACTACCATTTATGCACTTACCTTAACCCGCACCCTAACCCTAAGGTTCGTAACTATCGCACACTTACCTTAAGGAGCTGTACCGCAGAAGGGCCAACTATGACGATTCGACAATTCGAATTTCGCGCTTCAGGACGATCGTTGTTTTCACTGTTTGCTGAATATGTGTCGACGTTTCCATATTTGCGTAACTAGATCTTCGCGGTACTTATAGGGAACCGAATAACCCATCCAATTCTGAGCCTTCCCTGGAAACCCACACAGGGGATGTTCCAAGGAAACAGGCTTGTAAGAGGAGACATTTGGACTCTTCACTGAAGACAAAGATTTTGATGAGGGAGAGGGTTCCCCATGATCCCCTCTAGAAGACATCTCTTTTGGAGACATTGGAGTTAATGAAACAAAGATGGGTTGACCTCCGAAGCTCCCTTTCCTAAGATGTTTGTGTTCCTCGAGGTGTTTGGGGCTGGTTCTTCTACCTCCTGGGTAGTTCCTTTCAGTGGGTATAGAAGGAATCTGATATGGTGGAACCATTTCCAAGCAAGCCAGGTAAGACTTTGGTGCCCCGTAGGACTAGGTCCAGCTGGAGCAAGGGTCCCCCAGTAGATGCTGTGGTTGTTGCAGCAGCCACAAAGAAGGAGCACTCAGAAAAGAGCATATCTCTTCATCTCCCTATTACAGACTTTGGGACATTAGACAGATTTGGTAAAGGGACTTCAGAGACTTTTGCAATTAGAGCACTAAGCTACCTAGCTCATAAGACCCATTTTCAGAGAGACTTGATAAAGGAGTTGAGAAAATCCCTCTGATAAACACCTGCAGACATTGAAAAGTCAGTTGGAGGCCCAGTTATATCTACCCAATTACTGACTACTTGCGTTTACCTTGTCTCAGCTGATGATACAACCAAAGCAGCATGCAGTGGAATTGTTTTTCTTCGACATGTCTGGATGCACCTGTGTGACTTAACGAAAGGCTTCAAGATGTCCTTCATCAGTGCCCCAACCCTGTAAAGACCCAAGTTGAAGACAATACTTACCAGGACTGAGCAGGAAGGCAAACCCTGTCTGCAGTCGGAATATTCTTTACCACTCTCCCAAAATCAGGGGGAGCTATGGTTCCAAAAATCTTAGGGTTTTGGCAAGGAAGCTTCTGCAGACAGAGACTCCCTGGGGCAGAGGGGAGAGTCGTTTTAATGGATGTTGCCCCAAAAGCAGAGGTGGTCCCACAAAATCAGGGGTTTTACAGTCCTTTTGTGGAGAAATGCCACTATTGCTCCTGCACCTTTGCCTGGCAGTTGCACTCTGGAGGCAGTTGAGGGCGCTTATCCCTGCATCCTTAAACTTGACAGCCCATCATTCAAGATTCATGGGTACAGGGGATAATCACCAGAAGCTACATTATTCTCTTTGTTTACCCTTCTCAGGAAAAGAAGAAAATTCCCAACATACTGCCCGGTCAGATGGAATTTGCAACAGCAGAAGTAAGAAAGCTGCTAGAAGAGTCATCCATCAGGTCCCCCAGACTAGTCAGGATCCAGAGTCTATTCAAGGTCCTTTTTGGTTCCGAAGAAAAACGGGGACATAAGACCTATCTTGGCCCTAATCCACCTTAGTCAGTTTGTGAAACAGACAAAATTCCAGATGGTCATGGTTCAGTCCATTCTACGTCTTCAAAGGAAAGATCATTTGGTATAGTGGTATGTTGCTGTGACTCTAGTGGAAAGATGACTGGATGTGCTCTATAGATCTCTAGAATGTGTACTGTCATATCAAGATAGCAAAGCAGTCCAGGAGATTTCTCCATTTCCATCTGGGAACCAGTCATTTTCAGTTCAAAGCACTGCCCTTTGGCCTCAACACAGCCCCCCAGGGTATTCACCAAATGCATGCCAGTGGAAGCAGCATATCTCAGGCTGCAGGGGTTCCAGGTGATACCATGTTTGAATGATTGGCTCCTTACCACACCCGTCAAGGATCTAGTAGTTCAATACAGATACTTCTTGCTTCACATCTGGGTATTGCTCTCAATCTTGCCAAAAGTCAGCTAACACCAACACAGAAGACAGTTTATCCATTACCACCTGGATACAACTTCTCAAATAGCCAAACTCCCGCAATCCAGAATATTGTCCCTGCATCAGGTAGCTTCAGAGGTCATTTGCTACCCTTGTCCCCAGCAAGGCTTATTCTCCGACTTTTGGTCTTGTTAACTACTTCAGTTACACTGTTTCCTTAAGCAAGATATTACATCAGGGTCCTGCAGTGGACACTATCTGTTCAGTGGTCCTTAATATTGCATCCCAGTCTTACATCAATACATTTCACATCGATATGCAGGAAACACATCAGTTGGTGGCTGACCTCATCCATATTGTCATGGAGTCTCCCATTCTCCCCACTGCCCCTGGTAACCACAGTGACCATGGCTATTTCCCATCTGGGGTTGGGGGTGGCATTTTGAGGGGAAGACTGTTCAATGTTCTTGTCAGCAACAAAGACCAGTCTTTACATCAATGTCTTGGAGATGAGGGCAGTCGTCCTAGCATTGCAGGCCTTTCAGGACTCCCACCCTGAAGACTGATCATCGTCCAGGCAGACGACATGGCAGTAGTCTGGCATATCAACAAGCAGAGAGAAACCCATTTATATCTTGTGTGCCAGGAAGCCATGAGAGTGTGGCAGTGGGCGATGTCTTCTGCTGCTTTCTAATTGCAGTGCATATCCTGGGGGCTTCATGTTCAGGCAGACAAACTGAGCAGCTGTGTTCTCTGCCCATGAGTGGTCCCTCAATCCGTCAGTGGTGACTCAGATTTCTAGTCACTGGGGCCATCCTTTGTGTGATATTTTTGCTTCATACCTAAACAACAAGTGCAGCAGTTACTATGCCCTGATCCCTCCACAGGGTCAGTCTAGTACATAGTAGGCCCCCAAGTCTCCTTTATGCTTTTACAGCCTTTCCTCTGTTAACAAAGTTTCTTAAAGCCAAAAGGTGCAAGGCCAAATTTATCCTCATTGCTCCTTTTTGGTCCCATCAAGTTTGGTTCTCCTTCCCCTGGCCTCATCTAGTACATATGCATTGGTTGTTAGACCATCCTCTAGCCCTTCTGTATCACTTATCAGTCGACCTCACAAGGACCTAAAACCCTGAAAATGACCACATGGTTTCTCCAGTTTTAATGATGGCCATTGATGACAGGCTGTCTGCCCCAGTTATTCAAATTTTATCCTCCTCACAAAAAACAAGTACTAGAAAAGTTTACCTTAGCAAATGGAAGATTTGCCTTATCAGCTTGCTCAGAGGTTCAGACCTTTTTCTCAGCTCTTCTTCCATCAGTTTTGGACTTTTGGTAGAATTGATTCAGAAGGGGTCCTGTTTTTAAAGTACATTCAGCAGCCTTTCTGAATTTTCATGTGGGATGCAATCAGACCACTAATGCCTCTTTAAAGACTCCCAAAGCCTTTTTTGAAAGGAACCTTCCTTTAATACCTCCAGCCAGGGATCCCACCCCCCACCCCCTTGGGATGTTAGTGTCATACTACAGGCTTTGATTAAAGCTGCCTTTGAACTTACTTCCTCTTTGGATCTAAAATTTCTTTATTTCCGTTTCAGCCACCAAAAAGAATGTTTTCCGTCAACTCTGGAGGAGGACCTCTGAGTTGCAAGCCTCATCATGCAAACTTCCATGTCTGTTTTTTTCATAAGATAAGAGTATCCTTGAGAACAAATCCCCACTGTCTTCCAGAAGTGGCCTCTAAAGCAGACCTTAGTCAAACTATTTTATTTATTTATTTTATTTTACATTTGTTGACCGGGATAGTCCGACTGGATGCATGTCCATTTTCAGCGAAGGCCCGGGGAGAAAAGCTCCATGGAATAAATAACAAGTCATCATAACATGTCACATATTACAAATAACAAATATATTATTTACAGAGATTAGATGGGCAGACAATAAAAATTGCATATAGAATATTTTCAGTGATTAGAAGAGCAAGCATTATAACAAATAGTCAGGTAGTGTTATGCAGTGAGAGAATCTGATAAAATTACATAGTAGGCTACCTAGCAGATTTACACATTCCAGAGACAGATTAACCAGGCTTGATACAGTGACATAGCCAGTTTGTTCCAGGTGGTGTTTGAGCCTAGTTTTGAACTGACCAAGTGAAAAGAGTAAGGTAATATCAGCTGGTAGAGAGTTCCACGATCTACCTACAGAATTTACGAAGAGCGAGTCACTGGCTGAGTTATTATTATTAGTTTTACATATCTGAATAAGGAGTCTGTTGGAGGAGTGCAGCGGTCTAGGATTATTATAGAGGGTGACAAGATCTTTAAGTGCAGGGGTATTGTTAGGGTTATAAATGATTTTATGGGCCATAACCAATTGGTTATGTAGTATTAGACTGGGTAGTTCAAGCCATCCAAGCTGGATTAGATTGATGCAGTAATGTGTCCTAAAAGGCAGCCCAGTGGCAAACCTGGCAGTGTGACTATAACAGATTGAGAGTTTGTTCATGACAGTCTTGTTAACGTTAGAGAGAAGAGGGGATGCATACAGAAGAGTAGAGAGAAGGCGAGATCGAGCTATAGCAACTTTGGCTAGGGGGTTAGGAAGGCTTTTATTCTGTAAAGTGATCCTAGTTTTTTGTTGATAGTTTTGATCAATTGGTTAACATGTAGGTCGAATTTTAGATTATTATCTATAATGACACCTAATAGTTTCGTGGAGAGGTCAGAGGAGATGATTGTTCCATCATTTGCTTTTATTATAAAGTTAATGGCAGTAGACCTTTGTGTAGGTAATAATAACAGCATTTTAGTTTTTTTAGTATTTAGAATCAGATGTCGTTGGGAAAGCCAGTTTTCTGTTGTGTTAAAGGTGGTCGGGGTGGCTAACTGTAACTCTACTGGGGATGTGGCCGAGCAAATCAGGGTAGAGTTGTCAGCATATTGGATGCAGCTGACTTTTGGGATGACCGTATTCATATCGTTGATGAAAATGGAAAATAACAGGGACCCTAGTATAGAGCCTTGTGGTACCCCAAGGGTTTTGAGTAGTAGGTTAGAGAGTTTATTCTGCCAAAGAACAGCCTGCTGTCTACCACTTAGATAGGATTTAAACCATTGAAGGGCTTTAGGATCTAGACTGCGTGTTTGCATGGTATGGATTAATAGTTGGTGGTCAACCATATCGAATGCCTTGGAGAGATCCAAGAAGAGGGCTGAAGAAATATGGTTATTGTTTCAATTATGGTTTATGCTGTTGGTAAAGGCTAGTAGGGCTGAGGTAGTACTGTGATGAGATCTGAAACCATGCTGGGTATCTGCCATGAGGTGGTTATGGATTAAGTGGTGCATGAACTCTCTCTGAATGCATTTTTCCATAATCTTTGCAGGTGGAGAGAGTATAGCTATAGGCCTGTAGTTGGAGAATTCAGTAGAGCTACCTCCTTTATGGAGTAGGATTACATAGGATATTTTCCAGATAGTGGGAATTTTAGCTTCTTCTATGGTTCGATTGATAAGTATCGATACTGGGTATGCAATAGCATCAGCTGATTTTTGTAGGTATTCAGCAGGAAGTTGGTCAGACAATAGTGTGGTGGGTTTTAGTTTTTTGATTAGGGTACGGATAAGTGATGTGGCGACAGATTGAAAACGAAATGAGAGTAGGTTTCTAGAGGTAGTACTTTCTGGGCCAAGGGAGCTAGGAGGTAGTTGGCTGGATAGGGCCTGAATTGTCTCTGTAAAGAATTGGTTAAAACTGTTTGAAACATCCTCTGGGGGTTTATCAGTAGTGGCAACTGGGATGAGGGTAGTAGTTTGTCCAGGGTGTAATAGTTTATTCAAGCCTGCCCAAAACTTCTGAGGGTTATTTTGATTTTCTGTCTGCAATTTGCAGTAGTATTGTTTTTTGTCTTGTAGTATGATTTTTTTTAGTTTCGTTCCTAAGTTGCCTGTATATAATTTGATCTTGGGGGGTGTTTAGTTGAACACCATAAAGCCCAGGCTTTGTTTCTAAGGCTAATTTTGAGTCTAGTCTCTTTAGAAAGCCATGGTGCAGTTTTTGCCTTTGTTGTTTTTGAGCGAATAGGTGCGTGCAAGTCAAGGATCTCAAGGAATTTATTGTTAAAGTACACAACTGCTTCCTGTAAGGGGAGGAGTTTTAAAATAGACCAATTACATGATTTTAGTTCTTGTTGGAATTTGGCTGAGTCAAAGTTTTTGTTATTTCTAACATTTCTTAGTAAGGGTTGTTGGGGATTGATAGCTTTGTGCTTAATTATATATGTGAGATGGTGATCGCTTATCTGGGAGGGCACCAGAGGTGTACAGATAGGGGTGACTATTGACGAGTACCCAGTCAAGTATGCTTTCTTTTTGGTTTGGCTTACCTATCATAGTAGGGGTGTTAATGATTTGCATAAATGAGTGTAGGTTGATGTGGGTGGTTGGGGATTCTGATGAACAGGTGGCCCAGTCTCTATTGAAGTCTCCGAAAAGTAGGGTTTCTTGGGGAGTGGTGACTAGATATCCAGTGTAAGGTGTCTTCAAGTGTAGCTATATTGTTACCTGGGGGAATATACATGCAGATTATATAAATGCATTTACTTTTGTTAAGTTGCAGTTTGGTGGCTAGAATCTCTAAGTTGTTAATCTGAGGTGGTTGTACTACATCTGTGGTTACATTCAGCTCTGATTTATACCCCACCCCCCTTCCTGGAAGCACGGTCCAGCCTGTGTATGTTATACCCAAGGAGGTAGTTGTCTGTAGTGGTAGGTTTTAACCAGGTCTCTGATGGACAGAGAATCTCAGGAGAGTGAACAGCAAGGAGTGCATGCAGTTCATATACCTTGTTATTAATGCTTCTAATTAAGATGACTGGTTAGGAGAGAGTTAGATGGCCTGGAAATTGTAGGTTTGTAGCTTAGGTTATAGGTAGAGGGGGAGTATGTGTCTAAGGTAGATGGGCCAGGGTTGGGGTCTATGTCTCCACCAAGTAATAGGCTAGGCCTAAGCTTGGAGATGAGTTTCAGGAATTTGTCTACAGGTTTGTGGTAGAGTTTGATTCTAGTGCTAATTTTCCTAGAGTTGATGTGTAGGAAGTGTGAACAAGATGTTGGATATGTCCTGGTACTGTAAGTATGGTTGAAGGTGGGATGATGTCACTGTAACATATGACAGTATTACTTATAACAGAATATATAGTACAAGGCATTAGTGTTTTTCTCAAAGTTATTTAACAAAGGGGAATATACTTTAGATTTCCTAGATTCATTGCAAACTCAGGTTTTATTTACACAAGACAAATTATATCGGAAAGGCTGAATCAGCTCTTCCTTGCCTTTTCAAAGGCTAATTTAGGTTAGAGTTTCTAATGTAACACTGTCCAGGTGGCTGACTGTATTTCCTTTGTTTATGAAAAAATGGGACTGGCCTTACCTGGCAAACCAATGTGTTTCTACCAGACTGATCACTACCCTCACTGCATTTATGGGTAGGGTTCCCATTGATGAAATTTGTACTGCATTTGCTTGGTCTACTGTTCCTGCTGTTGTGTTGCACTGCAAATTAGACGTACAATCCAGATACAGTAGATCTTTTGGCTCGGTCATTCTTGAAACCACTCAAGTTTTGGGTAACTTTGGAGTCAGTCTCACTTGTTGAATCAGAAGAACATCCAATCTAAAAGTTATGTACTTATCATAATGATCATATGATGATTCTAGATCCATGTTGCCTTTTTTCATCTGGTTCAACAACCCTCCCTCCATCCTCCCCCATCCTAAATTGTCATTCTAATACTCCTGGTGGAATGGCTGAACCTGACCAGGACATTGTTACTTAGCAAGCCTTGTTTTACGCTATTTTTACTTATGTTCTATTTGTCAGATAGGGTGTCACTTTAGCCTGTGTTATGTTTTATGTTTTCTAATAGATAATTTGTAGTTGTTACCAGGCAAACTCCATCTGAGGTAATCTGGGGACCAGAGGGAATTACGGGTAGGGGGAAGAGCCGCAGTCCTGGATCCAAGCACTTGAAGTGCTAAGCTATGATGTAGTCGGATCCAGTAACCTCCAGTTGTTGAACCAGATAAAACAAGACATCACAGATCGGCGTTATCTAAGTACATAACTTTAATTTATGCTTGTGTATTTCAGAAAATGTAAATTATATCAGGGCATTTTTAGCAATGCTCTTGCTAGACAAAATTAAAATCAGGCCCCCTGGCCTTATAGCATTGAGAGATGGAGCTCTGACTGTGACATAGACAACCAGTGTTTGATTTAACAGCTTGAGCACTGGAAGAGTTGTGATGGGAAAGTGGAAATGAAAGACCTAAGTCAGCTCTTCCATTATGACTGGAGGAACTGGAGTTGTTCTTCTAGCACAGCACACACATACTGAGGCATAGACATGTTTTATTGATTGTAAGCAGGCTGCCATTCATTTGGCAGTCAGGTGGGGGGGGGTATGAGAGAGGTGACGACATGAGCAGTGATGTCTGTAATGTACTTATTGCCCTACTTAAAGTTTCTCCTTCCCTGCATACCTAAAATATCCCTGCCACCTAGCCACATATAGGATGCCAACTCAGCTGTCATCCCATTTAAAGGGAAAATGGCAGTCGTACAGGTCTTATACCACTAATGTCAATCTCGTCCTGGTGAGTAGACCCACCTGTGGGTTTACATTAGGATTCAACTGATTTCCCCTTCCTCTGCAGAGGATAGACAAACAAAGGGGTCCAATGAGGACTAAGGGATGGATGAATGTGGTGCAAGTTAATGGTGACCCAGAAAAAATAGTATCAGATCATGATGTAAAGTTTAAAAGTGTTACAGTATTTTCAGATTTTTGTTTTCTGCTTATGAAAACAAAATGAAGATTGTAACTAGATGAAAACTGAATATGAATTTAAATGAAGGTATTTTTGAAATTAGCATTTTTGAGTATAATTAAAATGACACAAGTTAATGGCATTTTTGTAGTGACTTCAGAAAGCATTACTTTTATCATAGTTTTTATAGTCCGACCTGATTAAAGCCAAGTTTAAAATTCTTTAGTTGTCTTATTTGCTGAGATTGGTGTTTCACACTCTATGTTCATTATTTGATCACTGCTTCAAATAGCCTTAACTTCTATAGGTTATACCCCACAAAGGATATGGCAACCATATAGCTTCCAGAGTGTAAGGGGACTTTCCAATTGCCCAAACCATTGGCAGCTTGAGCAAAATTTAAGAAAATCGATGGTTAGAGCACCAAGCCCTTCAGAGCTTTCTTGCTGCTGAAGAGCTGGCTTTAAGGATCGAAGGTCTGGCTAAAGGTTCTTCATTATTGGGCAGATAAGTTTCCTTTAAGGAAAAAGCTTTCCACACTAATATTCTTTTATCAGAAAAGTTACTTTTTTCTGTGAAATTAATTAAATTAAGCTAAGAAAACATAATGCCTTTTCCTAGGTCACTGTTTCAGTATTCCAAACTGTTGGGTTATCTTGCCAAATAACCTGGCTGGTCCGGACGGATACCAAAGCTAAAACCTTCCATAGAGCCATATGTCCAACATGTGACCTAAGCCCACTGGCGTAAGGGTAGATAAGTAGATGTTTGAGCATAAAAACCTCTCACAGCAAGTCCGAACACAGGTCTAGCATCTATTGGTCTGTTCTACATGTGGCTGATGGTATTGCTGGCCTTCACTGGTTCAGATAAGTGCCCCATTAAGGAACCTCCCTTGTTTTCACTTGAAAGCTTTGGTGTTTTCAATTTTTATTAGATGTCAGTTGGGGAAAGTGTGATTGTGGTAGGCATATTCCCTACAAGGATCTCCACTCCCCCAGTACCTTTTGTGTTTGAGTGCACAGCACACTTATAAAAATCGCAGTATTTGCTAGTCCTTCATACCTAAAACCTTATATATGCAACTTTATCTCCTAACATTTACTTAGAGACCCAGCACATTAAGCTTCTCACCCAAGAAAGATGGTGGATGCTTCCACCCCGATATCTTGTTCATCTGAAAGAAGGCCCAGAGTCCTAGACCTGCCATTATGACTTCCCTGTCAGATTTGGACATACCTGCTGAGTTTTTGGAACCAACAATATGTCCAACAGTGTCTCAGATTCCTGCTATTGTGATCCCACTGGATACTGGTGTGATGACTGTTTAATGCACTTCCAAACTGACTGATTTTTACCAATGCTGGTGAGAAGGGGGAACCCAGTCTAGTAATTTCTGAAGGAAACAAACATATTCTGTAAGTATTGGTAAGAGACAAAATACCCAAGTCATTAATTAGGGTATGTCAGGGGTCAGAAGGGTTGCTTCTTGTTAAAGTGGGCATCACTCTAAAATTCTCCTCTGGTGTCTAAACAAAAGGAGTGATGGATTACAGCACTCAAACTGCTATCTTTTGCATCCCCTGGTCTTACTCCTGTTGCACTTAAGAGACATCTGTAGTTATCCTCAGAGGATGATGATGATGTCGAGTCTGATTATCATTCTCTGATCTACTGTTCTCATATCCACTGCTCAGGCCAATTAGCCTCTGATGATAAAGGCTCCCTTTCTTCTTATTCTCCTGTAGAGAGCCACGACTTTTGGAGAAACCATTTCTAACATGTTGAAGGGTTTTGTCTGGGAATCCAGACAAATTTCAGATGTGCAAAAAAAGGTATTATAGCCTGCTGAAAGTAGGCAGTCCTCCACCTGCTCTAGTCACTCCTGTCCTGGAGGCCTTTCTAGGTGCCTTTGTCTGTACTTCACTGCTTCTAATTCTTAGCCGCCAGCCCCTAAATGGTCTGGTAGATCTTTGGGCACTTTGGAAAATCTAAAGTTTATGTACAGGAACTCTATGGCAGAACCTTCTGCTTTTTCCATTTCTATGATTTCTATGATAAGCTGTCCAAACTATTACCCCTTCCCTCTAATCGAGATAGAAGAGCAGTTGACAGATTTGGAAAGAAGTTGTATACCTCCTACACTTCAGATCTCAAACTTCTGCACTATTTGACTCAAATGACTAAATATTTAAAGTCTGTTCTGGGTAATTTAAATAAAGCATTGGCTTCTATGAAAGGGGCAGACATTAAGCAACAGGCCATGTCCATGGTGGCTGAGGTTTCACATGTATATATATTTCACAAATACAGCTATGATGCAGTGGAATCATCCCTCTTGAGCAGCTGCTACTGGCTGCGCTATTAGAGGGTACCCGTGGCTTTGCTCTCGGTCCTTACCTGAGGATGTCAAAGCCAAGCTACCAGATACTCTTTTGAATAGGAATCCGTTATTTGGCCCTGATTCAACCAGCTTTCTTAAAACTTTACAAGAACAAGGGAAAATTATGAATGATCGTAGCCCAGATATAAGAAACTACCCAGCAAAACCCATCTTCTTCTCTTGTAGGGAATCTAGACCCTTACATAAGAGCATGAAAATGCATAGGAAGAGATTTCAGTATAAACCAGATAGAGACTCCAACTCTGGGAGGCCTCTTTACCCACACATATCAGCCTGACTACCAGCCCCCCACCTGTTCCCCTCTGTCCATCCCTCCCCTTTCCAAAAGATTCACCTAATCTGTGGTGAAGTGGCAGCTCATTACAGGCAAATGGTTAATGTCTGTTATACAACACAGTTACAGAATGTCTTAGAAAGGGCATTCCTCCTCCTCCTCCCCCCTCCAGTCAAGTAAAGCTCTTACATCTTGTAATTCAGTCCTTAATTGACCAAGGTACAAAAGAACCTGTTCCACAACAGCACTTGGGGAGAGGATCTTATTCCAGACTATTTCTTGTACCAAGAAAAGGAGAATGGAGACCTGTACTGAGTTTGTCCCTTCTCAACGCCTTTCTCAAGGTTCCCTTGTTCAAGATGCTGTCACTCCAGACTCTTCAGCCCGTCATCCTTCCATAGGCTTTTCTCATTTCCTTGGATTTGAAGGATGGCTGTCCACATTGCAGTCCTAATTTCTGAGATTTCCAGCTTGTGCATCATACTTTCAGTTCTGTACTTTGTCTTTTGGACTATCTGCAGCCCCAGGGTCTTCACAGAGTACCTGGCACTAGTCATAGCCTTGTGTTAGACTCTGGGGAATTCAAATATTATTTTATCTAGACAGCCTTTTAATACAAGCACCCTGTCAGCAGATCATCTTATTTCATCTCAATTTCACTATTTCCCTCCTCCAGATTCTGGGGTTCATGATCAACTTCAAGAAGTCCACACTGGAACCCAACCAAGACTTAGTAGTCTTGGTCAGCAGACTAGACACCTAATGCATGTAGGCCTTTCTACCTTTAGACAAGGTACAGAGTCTGTCCAACTTCTTTCAGTCTCTTCTACCTCTTCAAACGTGCACTGCAGGAGAAATTTTCAGGACACTGGAATTTATGACAACAACCATACCCATAGCCTCCTTTGCCAGACTCCATATGAGAAAGATTCAGTAGTACCTGAAATCCATCTGGTCCCGAGCAGTAGCAGAGTTAGGGAACAGCAAAGGGAGCCAACATCCCCAGGCACAGTGTTAAGAGTGGGATCAGCTTATCATACCCCCTATCTGTAGTGCATACCGGCTTTTAAAAAGCCATTCACACCCCTTATCTGTAGTGCATACTGGCTTTTAAAAAGCCATTACTGCATTTGCAGTAAATCCTGACTGTTGTAGCACACATTGTTTGGTCCAAACTGTAGCAACTTGCTACATTTGTAGCAAGCACTTTGCTAAAGTTTAAAATAAAAAACAATTTTTTTTTTTTTAATTAAAACCTGAGAGCTGTTTCAGTCCACATGGGATATAAACAGTGGTTTACTACAGTTTATAAGAAAAAAAAGACCCCCCCCCCCACAAGAGTTGGGGGTAGGACATAGAAATGGCACCTGATTGGCTTCTGCATTTCAGGATCCTCGGGTTGTTCTTGTGTACTTGAAAAGAGGGAGAAGTGGGAGTGCAGAAACAGTAGCTGATTGACTCCTGCATTTCAGGAGTCACAGCTACCAGATCAGAGTTTTATTTTTTTTATTTGTTTAATTCTCTTCCATTAAAGAACTGGGACAGGTGGGGAGGGTTACCAGTACATGAAGTGGACCCTTTTATGCTGAGGATGTGGGCTGCCAGTACAGGTATCAGCTCCAGATGCTAAAAGAGCCAGGTACATCTGTGGATCGTAGCATTCTCATCTTCTGGATACCCAGATTCCCCTTCTGTGATTAAAGAAAGAAATGCATTGATGGATACCACAGGTAAACCTCAACCCAGGCCTGCCACTCAGAGTGCAGATACCTCTACAGGAGTTGTACACAGATGCTTCAACATTGTATGGGGAGCATTTGCAGGCTCCCTGAGAGTTCAGAGCCAGTGATCACCAAGTTACAGATCAGAACACATCGACCTGAAGGAGATGCAGGTCTTCATTCAGGCCCAGCAAGTTTTCTTCCACAACTATGTTCCAGGAGCCCCTCAACAGGCAACGCTAGAGTCCTTTGGTACATAAACAAGCAGGGGAGAACAAAATCTTATCAACTATACAGACCAGCTCTTATAGCTTGGGAACAGGCTACAAAAGCAGACCTGTCCCTCCAAGCAGTTTACATCTCTTCACAGGACAACTTGCTTGCAGATTTTCTAAATAGATCAAGGGAAGACTCATGAATGGATGCTGAACAGGCAGAGCTTCCTAGACATAGTCCATACATTGAGTGTTCCCACAGAAATCCTTGCTTTTGCCCCAGGACTCCTTGTCCTCGGGCATGGAGAGAGGATGCCGTGTTCTTTCCTTGGAAAAGGAGGATGCTCTTTTGTTTCTCATTGCCGCAGTCATCACCATTGGGTTATCCATGCTGTGGTAGCCCTCAGTCGGTCTGAATACCAGAGTCAAGGTTTTCTGCATCGGCTGCTGTCGCTTGCTGGGTGACGTGATGTCGTCTGAGCTATAAAGGAGAGCAGGCGATGACATTGCCTCAGTCTTTCTTGCCGTGGAGCCCGTAGCAGAAGCAATTCGCAACCGTAATGGTCGGCTGTTTCCAGATTTCAAACTTCAGCTGAAAATGTCTAAAGCTAAGTACCCCATTGGGGATCCTTCCTTTTTCTTGTACTAACCGATGTCCGAAAAAGTCAGTAACTGTCTCACCTGTGGAAAGCAAATACCACACCGAGAATTCCATTCTTACTGCATGACTTGCTTAGGCCCATATCACGACGTACCCCACTGTTGGTTCTGTGCCCTCTTTAACTCTAGAACTATTCGTCATAGAGCTCTGTTTGTAGCCAGTTATTTTTATCGCCCGTCTCTGATTACCGATATGGCATCCGTCAGTCAGCAAACCACAGATCTTCCAAAACAATGTAAAGATAAGGATAGAGACAGACTGCATAAGGCCAAGCCTTCCGACGACACCACCGCTAAACAGGTTGTCAGTTCTTTGGAATTCAGTGAGGCGCTTTCGCAGCTCCTGATGCCTGATTCCATTCGTTTGTAGGCCTCTAATGAGACCCTTTCGCAGTCCTGTATGCTGCAGATCCAAACTACATACCCAGTAGATTTTTCCTTTTATTAAAACACACCAAAACCTCTCTAGCGCCTCGGCTTAACAGCCTTCCAGGAGATCAAGCCGAGGCGCTAGAGAGGTTTTGGTGTGTTTTAATAAAAGGAAATATCTACTGGCTTTGTCGTTTGGATTTATTCAGTATAGATAGTGTGGTCTGTATGCTGCAGATGTCTGCATCGTCTAACGAGCCTTCGACTGTCTCGCCCTCGGTTTGGTCCGGAGCTGCTAAGCAGGCACCAGCTTCCGAGGATACCACTCGCACTTCGGATTTCACTTCAAGGCCTTCGCCCTCTCTTCCGACTAACACACCAACAGCACAGAGGGATACCCTTCAGGCCAGACTTTGACCCACTACCAAGAAAACAACAAACAGTCTCCATTCCAGTACTACTCCCCCTCCTAAAACTAGAATGCTTAAAATGGCGGAGGATCTCATCACTTTCATCTGGGGTAATCAGGCCACTCAGCCAAAAGGAGGAGGGAACCTTCTCCAGACATCCTATTGGATTTAGACTCCAAGGGAGCTGACTCCTCTGTTTTTGAAGAGGAAAGTCCTCTTACTGCCTGTGAAGACTCAGATGCAGAAGAATCTATTCCTTCTGCATCACCTCCGGGGGACTTTTCCTTTCGGAAAACCCTCCACACCCTCAGGGAACACTTCCAGTGGGAATCAGCGGATTTCCCTGTATCTAAGAAAAGACTAAGAGTTTCTGGACCTACCCCAGTGTAGGCCTCTGGCCATCCCACCCATTTTGGAGATGGTAGATGATGTTTATCAAGAATCCATCCTTACCCTTGACACCCTTCCACCTGCCCCCAGAAAACCTGACAGGTACTACAAGGGTACCTGACTCACATAAATTCCTCTACAGAAATCCTATAGCAGATCCAGAGATGATTACTCAGGGACTTAAGGGAGTTGAGGCTGCCTCTGTAATAAATCCTACTCCCTTAGACAAAGAATCCAGGGCTCTAGACTGATGGGGTAAAAAAAGTATATACCTCTGCAGCTTTAACTGTAAGGGCTCTCAACTGTCAGTTCCATATGTTAAAATGTCAGCAGCGCACTTTGGAACTTTTGAAACAGAACATTTCTGCTTTACCAGATTTTGCCAATAATAAAGAGTGAGCAGAATTGTTGCACTCTTCATCTCAGGTGGCAAAGCACTCCTTGCACTGTGGATTTGACGCCCTAGAAGCTTCCAGCAGTGACAGGATCTGTTATGAGAAGACATACATGGTTGAAGGAACAACCTCTCCATGATCATGTCAAAGCTAAAATCATGGATTCACCTTTTGACAAAGACCGCTTGTTCGGACAGAAAGCTGAAGAGGCACTTAAAAAGATGGAAGACAAAGCAAAATCGATGCAGACTGTTAAAGATTTCCTTCAAGCATAACCTCCTAGGCTCAGCAGAAATTTTCCCTCTAAACACTGGTCCTTTCCTGCACCAGACAGGCAGGCACAAGGCAAACCCATAGGGACAGATTCACCAGGGCTCAAACTCAAGGCCAGAAAAAGAACTCAACAGTGGCCCCCCTGTAACACTAGAGCATGGAATTCAAAAACAACCCTGTATGCTAAAAACTCTCCATGACTACCTTTCCCATCTCTGCCTGCCTCCACCACACCAAAAGCTAGGAGGAAGGCTGCCTCTTTGCAGAGAAAATTGGAACTTTATTACAAAAGATCAATGGGTCTTAAAAATCATTGCTCAGGGGTACAATTTCAGTTTCTGAGAACTACCACCTCCAAGAGGGTACCCAGACCTACCTCCAAACCAGTGGGCAGAAGCACTAAAACAAGTGCAGAACCTAACAGCCCTAGGGGCAGTAGAACCTGTACCTCCAGAACAAGTTGCAAAGGGATTCTATTCCAGACTATTCCTTGTATCCAGGAAAGAGGGAACTTGGCATCCGATCCTGGACCTATCCTTTCTCAATACTTTCCTGGTAATCACAAAATTCAAAATGCTTACCTTACAACAGCTTCTACCAATGCTGCCAAACAGCTTGGATGTTCACCTTAGACCTAAAGGATGCTTACCTGCACATCCCAATAAGAGCATCATGCAGAAAATTCCTGCGCTTCAGTGTAGGATCATTGCACTTTCAATTCTCTGCTTTGCCATTTGACTTATCTACTGCTCCCAGGGTATTCACCAAATGTCTAGCTCCTGCCATTGCCTTTTGCAGGCAAAACATTGTACAGATTTACCCTTACCTGGATGACTGTCTCATCCAGGCAGACTACAAGGAACAGCTCCTGCAGCATCTCTCATTTGTAAAAACCCTACTCACCTCTCTGGGGTTCACTGTCAATGTAAGGAAATCAAAACAGACACCTACCAGGAAAATCATATTTCTGGGAGTCTTACTGGGCACACAACAGCAAATGGCCTTTCTGTCCCCAGAAAAACAGTTTACTACCAAAATACTTCACTACTCTGACCTCCCAAACCCAGCTTTCTGCCAGGAAATTCCTGCAAGCTCTAGGGTACATAGCCTCATGCATCCTCCTGGTAGCTCTGGCCAGACTGCACATGAGGAAAATTCGGTGGTACCTAAAGAACCTGTGGTGTCAACACACACAACCTCCGGGCACCTCCCTGCCTGTGATCCCTTGCATAAGATCAGAGTTCCTCTGGTGGGCCTAGGCCTGTGCTCCGAACAAGGGACTTCCATTCACCCTCCCTTCATCAGACCAGACCATAACCACAGATGCTTCGGACGTAGCCTGGGGCGCCCACCTAGAAGGCAGATATGCTCAAAGTCTCTGGGATGCTCAAATACTACCCTTGCACATCAACCAAAAGGAAATGATAGCAGTGCAAAACTCTCTGGCATCCTTCAAAAACCCTACCTCAAACCAGGAGTTCTTCTCATAAAAACAGACATCACGGTCATGTAGTACATCAACAAACAGGGAAGGACTAAATCTTACCCCCTGTGCAGACTGGCCATCAGTCTGTGGCTAGCAGCCTCATCCATAGGACATCTTATAGCCCAATACCTACCGGGCATGAACAACACCCTAGCAGTCCACATTAGCAGACCACTTAAGCAGAAACCTGCTGGACCCACATGAATGACAAATCCACAGAGACATATTTCTGCAAATTACCCACACATGGGGACCCCCCCCCCCCAGGTGGACCTGTTTGCCTTTCATTTAAATCACCAAGTACAGAAATTCTGCACCAGGGACTGCCATCACCTGGCCTGGAAGGTCAATGCCCTGACCTTCTCTTGGAATACCTTCTTCGGGTATGCATTCCCTCCTATTCCTCTCATTCCAAAAGTATTAATCAAGGTCATTCCAAAAGTATTAAGGTAAGGGTGGAAAAACCAGTACTTATTGCCCAGATTGACCCAGACAGCATTGGTACCCAATGCTGCGCAGCCTATCTATCCAGCCCCCCTTGCAGCTACCTCTGATACCTCACCTGCTGTTCCGGGGGGGAGAGATAATGCTGAACCCAGATCTTCAGACACTCAATCTCTCAGCATGGCTTATTCTACCATAACCAACAAGGAATCTATGCTAAGCAAGCAAGTCCTTGACATCATCACAGAAGCCAGAAGGCCCAGCACCAGAAAATCTTAGCTGGAAAATGGAAAAGATTCTGGTTCTGGAGCCAGTCCAAGGGGACAGACATTCATCTGCCCTCCATTCCTCTTATTCTAGATTATATCTGGCTGAGCTTCTTAATAATGGTCTCTCCTTCTCCTCCATAAAGATCCATGCTGCTGCCATCTCAGCACACTTTGGTACAGAATAGCCACTGTTCCCCCACCCTCTTATCAAACAATTCCTTAGAGGAGCCTCTAATATCAGGCCTACCAGAAGACAGTGCATCCCAGCCTGGGATCTGAGCTATGTTTTAAAAAAAGCTTACTGTGCCCCTCTTCGAGCCTGCAGCATCCTCAGAATTAAAGTACCTCTCTTGGAAGACTGCCTTTCTCCTGGCTATCACTTCAGCCAGGAGAGTGTCAGAGCTTCAAGCTTTAATGGCCATTGAGACATTTATCATCTTCCATGCAGACAGGGTCTCCCTGAGAACCAATCCCTCCTTCATGCCAAAGATGGTTTCAGATGTTCCCCTCAACCAGGCCATCTACCTGCCCACCTTCTTCCCTATCCCTCAGAACAAGGGGAAAAGGATACTGCATTCTTTGGATGTGCACAGGCAGTTAAGATTTTCTCTGGATCGTATAAAGACATTCAGGAAAACTGACCAGCTCTTGATCAGCTTTAAAACAGGGACACAGGGGAACCCAGTATCCAAACAGACCATTTCCAAAAGGATAGCAGTCTGCATCCAATTTTGCTACTCCTTGCATGGAAAACCACCCCCTAGGACCATCAAAACCCATTCCACTAGGGCAACCTCTACTTCCACAGCATTCCTTAGAGGGGTACCCACCAAGGACATCCTGGAAGCTGCCACATGGGACTTCAGTCCACACCTTTACCAAGCATTACCATCTGAATCTATTCTCAAAAGCTAGGGCTGGGTTTGCCACTGCAATTCTGCAGGGCATGCTCTCCCAATCTTAAGTTTATATCAACCTTCCACCCTTCTCCTCAGCTTTGGGAATCTTCCCCAGTGATGATGACTGCAGCAGTGAGAAACAAAGAACATAGCCCAGTTGTGTACACTTACCATAAATGTAGATGTTCGAGTGTTCTCACTGCTGCAGTCATGCTTTCCCTCCCTCCTTCCCCCTGATATCTGCTGTTCTTAGAGAGACTCATATTTTTATAGGTTCATAGGTAGATACTAGGCTATCGGCCCAAGGGCCTACGTATGCCTAGCCAGCAAGGTTCCATAGCTTACGCCACCCAAGAAAGTTATTTTCCTGTGCCACTGTCCAGCAGAGACACAGAAGTGATCCCCATGGTGTATTTCCTATTTCCCATCTACTCATCAAGATTTTTCTTGAAGACTGCTAATGAAGAACTTTGCTTGACATATATTGGTAGCTTGTTCCTGAGTATAGGAAGTCTCTGGGACATGAATCTATCCCTCCAGCGTGTCCTGTTTATTGTGGTGACAAGTTTTAGGTCCCTAGAGCATGTAGCTTGGAGGGATTGGGATTTTTTTAGGTGTAGCATGTCCAACAGCTCTGGGTTTGACATAGCTTTATATGTTAGGCAGAGATTGCCTCAGAGGCGATATGCTATGGAGTAAGGCTGGAGTTTTTTGAGGCGGTCAGTGTAGGGCATTTGTTTGAGGCCAGTTATCCTCTTTGTGAGGTACTTCTGTGGCCTTTCCAGCTGCTGCAGATGTCTTGTGAGGTACATTCCAAAAGGGGCGTTCTACTCTATAATAGGTCTAATGAGTGACGAGTAGAGGGGAACAATGACCTCTTTTTTCCTTGGATGGAGAACCCTTTTATGATGAGGTGTGCCACGTAGAAGGACTTCCTGACTACTGTGGCGATGACCGCAGAACTACTAATAACTGTTAAAATTGGACTTCTTTGGTTGGTTAAGGCAAGAACAACTGAGGTAATGGTGTCGCCTGCTCTCCTTTATAGATCGGACAACCTGACGTCACCCAACAAGTGACAGCAGCCGACACACAAAACCTTGACTCTGGTATTCGGACTGACTGAGGGCTACTGCAGCATGGATAATCCAGTGGTGATGACTGCAGCAGTGAGAACACTCGAACATCTACATTTATGGTAAGTGTACACAACTGTACTTTCCTTTACACTTTCACTCCCCAGTAACTTCTCCCAAAGATTTTGCTAAAGATCAAGAGATGCAATAAATGAACTTACTGGTGACTGCCTTTTAGCCAAGGCAGCATTGGTTCTCCCTTCTCTACCACTTAGCCAGGGCTCATCACCCCAAGTTACCTCAGAGTGGACTTTTAAACACAACGCAAGTGCTCATTTCTTTACTCTGACCTCTCATCCTTCAACATGACTCTATGGATGATGGGATTCTGATCCTTTTTAGACAGTAATTTTCTAAGGACTTGCTGCAGCTTCATCGGGAGGTAAGGAAACCTAGTATCAGGAAGTCTTGTATGTCTAAATGGAAGAGGTTTTTGATTTGGTTTTATGCCAAAGAGGAGGACCTGTACAAACTGGAGTTCCCACCATTCTGTCCTATTTGTATGAACTACTAAAATCGATCTTGCATACTCTTCATTCAAGGTGCATCTATTGGCCATTTCTGCAAGCTTATTTCTAGACCCCATTCTTCTTTCGAAGCTAGAGGTAAACAGTATTCTCAGTGGTGTCCTTCACCTAAAACCACCTAGAAAAGATATTCTGTGTTTTTGGAACTTCATTTTTGTCCTTGAAAAAGTCACTCTTCTCTCTTTTGAAACAGCAACTTCGACCTCTATCAAATTCTTTACTTGGAAAACCATACATCTATTACATAGCTAGAAGAGTATTTGAGCTCCAAGCCTTGATGTGGCATCACCTCCCCTATTTATTTTTCATAAGGGCTGTGTGTGTTTGAGGACTAACCCCTCATACCTAAAGTGGTCAGTGAGATATCCATCAACCAGGCCATCAGCCTCCCTACCTTCTTTCTTAATCCTCAGCATAAGGGAGAGAGAATGACATTCCATGGATATTCACAGGCAACTCAGATTTTACTTGGACAAGATGAAATCCATCCTCAAGACTGACCAATTTTTCTTTCCAGGAAGAAAGCTGGTTAACCCAGTTTCTAAACAAGCTGTTGCTAACTGGGTTTCTAAATCCATTTCTTTTTGTTACACTCAACGTGGAAAGTCTTTGCCTTTGTCAGTAAAAGCACATTCTACCAGAGCAGTGGCATCTTCTGAAGCTGTAACTTGGTTCTCTGTACATACCTGTACCAAACATTACAGGGTAAATATTTTCTCTAGATCAAGAGCTTCTTTTATCAGAGTAGTTCTCTCTGGATTGGTTGAGAGCTCTCCCTTGTTGCATCCATTAACCCTTAAAATCACTAAGCTTTGGGAATTGCACACCAGTTTGGAATACTGCCCCAGTGATGATCTAAAGGAGGACATAGAACAGTTGTGTAAGAACTTGACGTAACAGTCAATGTCCTACTGATCACTGTTGCAATATTTCTTTCCACCCTTTTCCCCTTATCTATCTTTCTGTAACTACTTTTTATGGACCAAAGGTGAGCAGTTTTCTTGCTTGTCCCCACTTAGCTGACTTTTATTTCTAATTTTGAAATTTTTTACGCTCATACATTCACTTGTGTGCCCTTACACCCAATGGCTTAGGTCATACATCAGGCTTGTGGATTATGGAAGGTTTTGGCTTTGTTACCCTAGCCAGATCTCCCAAGTTGTTTGTTGAGATAACCCAACAGTTTGGAATACTACAAGTTATCAGTAGGATGTCCGTTGTTATGGTAAGTTCTTACACAGTTGAACTTTTTGTGGACTGTCATGTAACTTTCAGTCAGTTTTTCTGTGAAGTGTAACTTCTTATTTTTGTGGAAAAAATTGTTAAACCTAAGTTTTTCTTTGTTTTTCTAATTAAAATGTGTAAATTACTTTCGTGGGGGGGGGGGGGGGGTTAAGTGTTTGAAGTGCTTTTCACTGTATTTTTTGGCGGAGGAAAAACTGTTTTTTAATATGTACCTGTTTCACTTACTATGTCTTCTCTAGACTTCAGGCTTCATTTTCAGTTTCACCATGGAACAACATACCAGTTCCCCAGTTCTTCTTCTTCTTTCAGCCACAAAAAGAAAAAAAATTCCTAACAGCCTTTGTTCTATCAGCGAGCTGCAAATTTGCCTCCTCCACAGATGGAAAAAACTGTTGTGGCCATTAATGGTTCTTAAGACCATTTATCTTTTAACTTTGCTTCCTCTGATGATGTCCCTTCAGCCACCATGAACCAGGGGTTAGAAATACCTTCTCTGTCTGTTGAAGTGCCCTTGGCAGACAAGGGAGAACCACTCTTGCCAGTCTCAGAGGTAGGTAGCAAGAAATGCCTGTCTGCTTTAGCTGGCCTGGGATGCCTGTCCCTAGGGATGATTTTCCTGACAGGAATCAGTCAGCTTCTAAAGAAATGCCTGTCCAAAAGAAGCAGAAAGTTAACATTTGTCTTCCTTTGTCTGTGATTTATTGTCTTAGCTCAGGGCTTAGATGTTCATCGTGTTACCCTGCTGCAGTCATCACACTTGGGTTATCCTGTCGTCAGGCGGTCCCGCAGTTGGCCGGATTTCCAAAGTCTTGGACCGACGTCGGTTGTTGTCGCCTCATCCCTGACATCAGTGTGCCAGGGGTACATATACTGCAACCGACGCCATTTTCTTTAGTCTTTCTTGTCGCGCGGTGCCCGAAGCAGAAGCAGTTCGCAAGTGCCGGTCGGCCGACTCCTGAGATTATCGAATTCGAATTTCAGACCGAAGTCTTCTATAAAGCTAAGTACCCCGTTGGGGAAACTTTTCTTGCCTCAGACCGATGTCAGAAAAAGTTAACAATTGTATTTCTTGTGGGAAGCAAATACCGCATAAGGATTTTCATTCTTATTGCATACCTTGCCTAGGCCCTGATCACTACATCACTTCTTGTCGTTTTTGTGCTAGGTTTAATAAGCGTACTATTAAAAGGCGTTTTGATTTCGCACGACACTTTTTTGGTAGAAAATTTAACTATAACATGCCGTCTGAGCTACCGACTACCGGCATGCACAAAAAACGCAGGTACAAGGACCGACAGCCAAGGCCTCAGTTGATCCGGTCTCCGGTTATCAGTGAGGCTCTGGCGCAGCCCCTGACTACCGCAGTCCTGGAACCCGAGACCACTACGGATATTTTGACGGAATGTACTAGGCCGATGCAGCATTTTACTTCAGGCCCTTCCGACGATATAACTTCTAAGGACGTCGGTGCTTCGGAAACGCCATCGGTTTCTGAGGGTGTTTTCAGACCGACGACTCTCACAGTCAAAACGTTTTCTAAGTCTAAGACTCCTTCTAAAGCTAAAAAGACTAAACTTCAGTCTCCTGTTCAAGGCCCTATGCCTAAGAAACAGATGCTCAAAATGGCTGAAGATTTGATTTCTCTTATCAGGGGTTCACAGCCTCCTCCTGATAAAAGGCCTAGAAAAGAGGAAGATTCTGCTTCTTCTGAGCAACTGTCTATTTCTTCGGATTCCTCTGAAGACCAAGACTATTCCTACTCTCCTTATGAAGATTCTGATGCTGAGGACTCTATTCCCTCAGCTTCCCCTCCTGAAGACTACTCTTTTGGGGAAACTTTACACACTATGAGGGAACATTTCCAATGGGAAGGTCAGGATTTCTCTGATTCCAAGAAAAGGCTCAGAGAGTTTCTTTTACTCCCCCAACACAGACCTCTAGCCATCCCACCTGTTTTGGACATTGTGGATGATGTCTATTTAGAATCCAGTTTCAACCAAGACTCTCTACCTCCTTCTCTGGCTAAGCCTGACAGATACTACAGAGTACCTGATTCCCACAAATTTCTTTACAAAAGCCCAGTAGCTGACCCAGAGACTATCTCCCAGGGTCCCAAGGGGGCTAAGGCTTCCATGGCTAAAAACCCAGTACCTTCTGAGAGGGACTCTAGAGCACTAGACAGGTGAGGGAAAAAGGTTTACACCTCAGCCACATTAGCTATGAGAGCACTAAGTTGTCAATTTCATATGCTCAAGTATCAGCAGTTTCTAATCTCTCAGTTAAAGCAAAAGATAACCTCCCTTCCCCAACAATCTGAATTGAAAGAAGTACAGGATTTGTTGCACGCCACTGAGCAGGTGGGCAAACATACCTTACAATGTGGGTTTGATTCTTTGGAGGCCTCCTGCAGAGCAGCTGTCACTGGATCAGTTATATGTAGGCATGCCTGGTTAAAGGAACAAAGTCTACCTGATTATGTCAAAGCAAAACTACTGGATGCACCCTTACAGCAGGATGTTCTTTCTGGAGTTAAAGCAGAAGAAGTGCTAAAGAAAATGGAAGATAAGGCAAAATCAATGCACAGTCAAAGATTTCCTACAGGTACAACCCCCTCGCTTCAGCAGAAACTGGCCAACAAAAAATTGGTCCTTTCCAGCCACTGACAGACCTCAGAGGGGTAAATACAGGCGCCCAAGGGGCAGAGGACAACCACAAGCCCAGTATAAACCTCGCCAATGGGGCACTCCAACCCAGAATGGAGGAGAAGACAGGTCTCAACCCACCAGAAGGCAAACTCAATGACTTGCACCTCGACTGGCCAAACAAAGCTCTTTTGTTAGCCCCCTTGGGGGGGAAACTAGCACTTTTGCATACAACTGGCACATGGTCACAAAGGACAAATGGGTCCTAGACATTATTTTACGAGGATACAGATTCCACTTTCACACCTTGCCAATGAAAAGAGGAATGCCAAACCTGCCACTAAATCAAAAGGCAGAGGCTCAAAAACAAATTACAGCTCTCATGGTCATGAGAGCCATTCAACGGGTACCGATTCAAGAGCAAGGCCAAGGATTTTACTCAAGGCTCTTTCTAGTACCCAGAAAGAACAATGCTTGGAGACCAATTCTAGATCTTTCAATTCTAAACACTTACCTACAAGTCCCAAAATTCAAGATGTTAACACTACAGCAGCTACTTCCCATGTTGGGCAAGGAAGCATGGCTGGTAACGTTGGACCTCAAGGAGGCATACCTGCATGTCCCTATCAGACAAAGTTGCAGACGATACCTCCATTTCATTGCAGGTTCAACCCATTACCAGTTCTCTGCACTGCCCTTTGGCTTATCTACTGCGCCCAGAGTTTTCACAAAATGCCTGGCACCAGTAATTGTATACTGCAGACAAAGAGGAATTCAAATATATCCATACCTGGACGACTGCCTCATCCAAGCAGAAAGAAAAGACATTCTCTTACATCATCTGGCTTTTGTGAAGCATCTACTAAATTGTCTGGGGTACACAGTAAACGAAAAGAAGTCAAAACTAGTACCCTCACAAAAAATGACATTCCTGGGTGCCAGCTTGGACACAATAGCCCAGAAGGCTTATCTTACACCAGACAAGCAACTACAACTGACTCAATATTTCAAGACAATGGCAACAAAGACCCAATTAATTGCAAGAAAAATTCTGCAGACTTTGGGCTTCATGGCATCTTGCATTCTGATAATACCATTTGCAAAACTGCATATGAGGAAATTACAGTGGTACCTAAAAAGTGTATGGTCTCAACACAGCCACAGCTTGGACACTGATATCTCTCATTCCCTGCCTTCAACAAGAATTTCTGTGGTGGGCACGTCACCTCAACAAGGGTCAGCCTTTCACCTTGCCCCCAACCAGGCAAACTATCACAACAGACGCATCAGACTATGCCTGGGGGGCACACATGGCAGGGCAATGCATTCAAGGCCTATGAACTGCACATAAATCAAAAAGAGATGCTAGCTGTACAGAAAGCTCTGACAGCCTTCAAGGATCTTCTACATCCAGGGCAACTTGCAATAAAGATGGACAACACCACAGTAATGTGGTACATAAACAAACAAGGGGGCACACATTCCTACCCTCTTTGCAGGCAAGCAATAATCTTATGGAACACAGCTCTGGCCTTACCAAGTCCAGTTACAAGCTCAATTCCTGTCAGGACAGAAAAACACATTGGCAGACAACCTAAGCAGAAACATCAAAGATCCCCACGAGTGGAAGCTAGACCCACAAATATTTACAATGATAACTCAAAAGTGGGGCCTACCAAATATAGACCTGTTTGCCAGTCCTCAAAACTACCAACTGACAAAATTTTGTACAAGGACATTCCACCATCAAGCTTGGAAAGTGGACTCTCTCCTTCAGTTGGAAAAACCTGACAGCATATGCCTTTCCTCCATTACCTCTTCTCACAAAGGTTCTTTTGAAGGTCAAAAAGGAGAAACCTCGACTGATTCTCATAGCCCCAGACTGGCCACGCCAGCATTGGTACCCGCTATTGAAGAATATGGCTCACAGCCCACCATGGAAATTGCCTCAGATACCTCATTTGCTCACGCAGCAAAACAAACAGATTCTACACAGCCAGCTAAAAACCTTAAACCTGGCTGCATGGCGAATCTTTTAAACATCCAACCAGCCCCTCTTTCACAAGCAGTTCTGGATGTTATTCTGGAAGCCAGGAGGCCAAGCACCAGGAAGGCTTACTCGGACAAATGGAAAAGGTTTTCTGCCTGGAACCAAGCTAAAGGCCAAGACACAACTCAGCCTCATATGCCTCACATTCTGCAGTATTTAGCACAGATGTTGCACAAAGGACTTTCCTTCTCCTCAATTAAAACCCATGCTTCAGCTATTTCAGCTCACTACGACACAAATCCACCTTTATTTTCACATCCTCTTCTAAAGCAGTTCCTCAGAGGGGCAAAAAACATTAGACCACCTAGAAGAGCTCCTACACCAACATGGGACCTCAACTTTGTTCTGAAAAAACTAACGATCTGAAGTAGGAGATTCATTTGTCTGCAACCCTGTGGGTTATGGATCCGATATCGGATCCGAACCGGCATGGTTTACCAGCTATGGATCTGAGCTCTCAGCTCCTCCCCTCACCCATAATGCCCTGCTCTCCCTACATGACCTCAGATCTAGTTTGCCGCGCTGGTGACCAGATTAGTGTTCTCGAGCTCTTCAGCTAAGTGGTGTTTTCAAAGTTTTTATAATGTTAAAATTTTAAATTTTTGTGAAAGTTGTGTGAAAGTTTAGGATCCTCTTTTGATAGTTTTACTTAGTGATTTAAATTTATTTTTACTTAATTTCCCTCCCCTCGCTGGTAACGTAGTGTGTGTTTGGGCCTGTTGTGTGTGTTTAGTTACTTTTACTTTGCTCTTTTAGTTTAAGTAACTTTTTAGGTTTTAGGATGTCAGAACAACCTAAAGCTGTTTTCTCTAAGTGCTCCGAGTGTGGCCATAAGCTTTCCCCTGCTGATGGCCACACTCGCGCTGCTCGATGCTGGGGTTGAACACCTCACATCTGGATGTTCCATTTGTGCAGGGTT
This sequence comes from Protopterus annectens, assembly GCF_019279795.1. Lineage (NCBI taxonomy): Eukaryota > Metazoa > Chordata > Ceratodontiformes > Protopteridae > Protopterus > Protopterus annectens. The sequence goes on from NC_056746.1 coordinate 1,530,785,992, forward strand.
CAACCCCAGGGCATTGAAGGAGCGGAGGTCTAAGCTTGTCCTGGCGGGACTTTTGCCCCCGGATTCGGCTCTGGCTTCCGCTCCTTAGGGGGAGCCGTTTCGACGGTTACCTCCTCTCCGGCTCCCCCTCCTCCTCCTGGGACTCAACCTCCCTGTAGTGGTTCGGAGGAGAGGGAAGCTAGAAAGAGGGACCGGAGGGAGAAGCACCATAAGCGGCGGGCCGAGACCTCTGTTTCGGCCCCGCCTGCCAAGCGGGCTTCTCCTCCGGCCTCCTTGTCTGCTGGTTCTCCCCCTCCTCGGCTCCGGTCACCCGTGTGCTTTTCACCGGGACCTGAGGAGGAGGAGACCCGATCTCCGTCGAGGCTATCCAGGAGGCACTCAAGGCCTACCTCGGTAGCCTCGTCGAGATCAACCTATAGCCTGTCAGACGCTGATCTGGACTGGATGATGAGAAGGTTCATCCAGGCCCAGATGCAGATGGGAGTGCTCTTGCCTCACCCCCCTCTGAGGGGGAGCTCGACCCCCTTTTTTTAAACCTATTGCTCCTTCTCCGACCCGCTACCCGGGTTCGGAGCAGTTGGAGCCGAGCAGCTTCGGAGCCGGGGGTGGGTCGGCGCCGGTAGTACTTGGTACTTCGGATCCGACCCTGCCCTCGAGTGCTTCGGATCCGACCTCTCGGAGCCTGGATCCGAGCTTTGGATCCGGGGGGATCAGTGCTCCTTCGGCGCCATCGGTGTCAGAGCGCACTGTCCCTTCGGATCCGAGTGCTTCGGCGTCGGCTCCGATCCACTCCTCGGATCCGAGGGGGAGCCGATTGTCGGATCCATTGGTCGAGGTCGGCTCCCCTTCGGCGTTTGATGTAGTGGAGAGGGCCCTGTTGAGGGTCTCCGGACCCCCGGCACTTGCTTCGGCTCCGTCCCGCGCTCCATCTGTACTGGGTCAGGCTTCCACCATCCGGCCCTTGGGACAGCCCGCTCCTTTGCCCCAAGCTGTTCCCTTGGAACAGGTCGCTGTTTGCGAGGAGTCCTCTGACAGCCCCCCGGAGGATGTTCCCTGCAAACATACATGCAAAAGGAGGCACATTGACTCCCCCGAGTCTCTCACAGAAGACACGGACTTGGAGGAAGGGGAAGGCCCCCCAAGATCACCCCCTGAGGATGTCTCATTTGGAGACATCATGGAAATGCTCCGCATAAGGGGGGGGGTGGTCTGCCCCCAAGTCTTCCTCGGACGAGTCCGTCTTCTTGGAGGCATTTGAAGCGGGCCCGTCTACCTCTTGGGTGTCCCCTCCTGCCGACCCCCTGGTGGACCTCATTACCACCAGGGCATGGAAGGAACCGGACACCGTGGAGCCAATCCCAAAAAGGCCCAACCGTATTCTCAGTCCCCCGGCTGACCGTGCCCATTGGAGTAAGGGGCCTCCGGTAGATGCCATGTTGACGGCGGCTGCCACCAAGAGGGAACTTGCTCAGGAGAGTCCCTCAGTCCATCCCCCGAGCAAGGATTCTCGGATGATGGACCGCTTGGGGAAGCGGATGTTTAGTTCAGCGACCTTCTCAGTGAGGGCGCTGAACTACCTGGCACATGTGATTAGGATGCAGCGCGATCTTATAAAAGAATATGCTGCATCCCCCCCAGAGTCCATGTCGGAGGAGGACAAAGTGCTGCACTCCACCCGTATGGCCACTCTCAGGTCCGTCACTAATACCTCTATGCGGCTACTGTCCCATGCTACGGAAGGTGCCGCTAGAGCCGCAGTGGCAGGCCTAGTTACCAGACGTCAGGCCTGGCTCCGTCATTGCGATTTCACGGAGCCCTTCAAGGCGTCATTTGCGAACGCCCCTTTCGATGGTTCTGCCCTCTTTGGGAAAACTGTTCGTGACACCTTGACCCAGAGCGAAAAGGACGGGAAGACGCTGTCTGCCATCGGAATCCGCTTCTCTGTACCCCAGAGGCCCTATTCTAGGAACCAAAAGGGTCAGAAGAAGATGTGGTTCCGGAAGTCACAGCAATCCCAGCCTGCTCCGGACAATCAGTCCTTCCGTGGCAGAGGAGGACAGGGAGGACGCCGCCCTAGGGGCAGTGGGGCTCCCAGGAACTTCGGGTCCAGAGAACCCTTCTCTGAACAGCCCGCGCAGCAGCCCTGAAGGGTTGCCCAGCTGCTCCACTCTGGATGCAGTCGGGGGACGTTTTTCGGAGCACCTAGCGGCATGGGAGTCCATAACATCAGACCGCTGGGTCCTCCAGATCATATCCAGAGGATACCGTATCCCTTTCCGTCACATGCCAAAATTGAAGTCCCTCCCCGACGTTCCACCCGGTCAGTGGGAGGCCGCTTTGGCAGAAATTGGCCATCTGCTAAAGAAAAGAGCCATCCAGCCTGTCCCCCCAGACCAGATCGGATCAGGGTTCTACTCCAGGTTCTTTTTAGTGCCAAAAAAGACGGGGGATCTAAGACCAATTTTAGACCTTTCTCTCTTGAACCTGGCAGTTCCCAAGGAGAAATTCCGAATAGTTACATTGCAGTCTATTCTCCCCCTGCTGGGAGAAAACCACTGGATGTGCTCCATAGACCTCAAGGATACGTACTACCATATACTAATGGACAGGCGCTCCAGGAGGTTTCTCCGCTTCCGGCTGGGAGCCAGTCACTACCAATTCCGGGTCCTTCCCTTTGGTCTCACCACAGCCCCCAGGGTGTTCACCAAAGTATTAGCAGTGGTAGCGGCCCACCTGAGGCTTCAGGGGGTGCAGGTCTTTCCCTACCTGGATGACTGGCTTCTCACCGCCCCAACAAGGCATCTACTTCTCTTGGCGCGAGACTCCTTTCTCCATCTTGCTCCTCGTCTGGGCATCACGATAAACACAAAAAAATCCAACCTAGCACCCACACAGTTCATAGATTTTATAGGTGCCAGGTTAGACACGAGGAGATTGAGAGCCTTCCTCACTGCGGACAGAGTCCAAAACCTGCAGCTCCAGGTGCGGGCCATTCTCCACTCAAGCTCAGTTCCGGCGGAGTTGGTCCTGAGGGCCCTAGGGTCCATGGCGGCAGCGATAGCGCTTCTTCCTCTCGCCAGGTTCAATATGCGCATACTTCAATGGACACTCCTAGTTCAGTGGTCATATCTTGCTCTTCCTATGCATCATCCCATTGCGATCAGCAAGGCTTGCAAGCGGTCCCTCCTGTGGTGGCTACACTCTCCAGATCTCCACGGAGGCCGCCCCTTTTGTGCCTCTCCCCACGGTGACCACTGACGCCTCCCGCCTCGGGTGGGGGGGGCATTTTGCAGGCCGGACGGTCCAAGGCACGTGGGATGATTCAGAGACCTCACTGCATATCAATGTTCTAGAGATGAGAGCAGTGCTCCTAGCGTTGCTAGCACTTCAGGCCTTTCTTCCCTTGGGAACAATTGCGATTCAATCGGACAACATGTCTGTTGTCTGGTATATCAACAAACAAGGAGGAACCAGGTCTTACCCTCTTTGTCGAGAAGCCATGAGAGTGTGGGAATGGGCAATCTCCACCAACCGCTTTCTCATAGCAACGCATATTCCGGGTCGGTCCAACATCCTGTCGGACAAACTCAGTCGCACCATTCTCACCCCTTACGAGTGGTCTCTCAATACTCAGGTAGCGGAATGCATCTTCGCACGGTGGGGAACTCCTTGTTGCGATCTTTTTGCGTCTCCCTCAAACACCAAGTGCGACAGTTTTTTCGCTCTAATACCTCCTCCTAGAGGTGCCCCAAGAGACGCTCTGGTGCATGCTTGGCCACCCGGTCTTATTTATGCTTATCCCCCCTTGCCTCTGATGCTCCAAGTTCTTCAGAAAGCCTCTCGGTTGGGGTGCAGAATGATTCTCATTGCTCCATTTTGGCCTCGACAGATCTGGTTCCCTTTCCTAAGGTCTCACTCAGTGAATCCTCCTTGGATTCTAGATCCCATTCCGGATCTGATATCTCATCCATCCCGCTTATCTCCCCCGAATCTGGACAACCTGAAGCCGACCGCTTGGCTGCTCCAGTTCCACTCCTGATCAGGACTCCCGGTATTTCGTCCCCTGTTAAGGCCATCCTGGTGGCAGCTCATAAGCCATCCACTAGGAAAGTCTACCGCAGTAAATGAAAACGGTTCTCCTTGTGGGCGGAGCGGCAATGCCTAAACCCCTTCACAGTTCCTCTCCCTTTGGTGCTTGACTTCTTAACCACTCTTTTTAATGATGGTGCCAGCAGTTCCACGGTCAAAGTACAACTTGCGGCAATTTCTCATTATCATATTGGTCATGACTCCAGTCCTCTGATGTCTGCCAAATTGTGTAAGATTTTCCTAAAAGGTACTTTCCTTCTCAGGCCCCCTGTAAAGCAAGCGGTTCCTCCTTGGGACCTTTCTTTAGTCCTCCAGGCCTTGACCACCCCCCCTTCGAACCGGCGGCTACGGTAGATCTGAAATTCTTATCTTTCAAGACCGCCTTTTTAGTAGCCATTACTTCGGCCAAGAGAGTCTCAGAACTTCAAGCATTATCAGCTAAACCTCCTTACTTGGTCTTTCATCCTGATCGTGTTTACCTCAGGACCAACCCGTCCTTTCTGCCTAAGGTAGCTTCTGAAGCAAACATTAATCAATCCATTAAACCTCCCTGTTTTCTTTCCTAAATATCAAAACAAGGGTGAATACAAGCTTCATTCCTTAGATGTTCACAGGCAACTTAGATTTTATCTAAACAGGACGGCTGGTCATAGGCAATCCGACCAGTTGTTCATTTCCTTTGCTAAATTTAATTTGGGCAAGCCAATTTCTAAAGTCTCATTATCTCGCTGGATTTCACAATGTATCTTATTGGCTTATCAAGCTTCTGGAAGGCCCGCACCGGAGGGTGTACATGCCCATTCAACCCGGTCAGTCTCTACCTCGGCCGCCTTTAAGGCTAGGATTCCTCTAGATGATATTTGTGCAGCAGCCACTTGGGCTTCATCTCATACCTTTATTTCCCACTACAAGTTGGATCTTACATCTAGGTGTAGAGCATCCTTTGGCTCAGGTGCTCCGGAATATCCTTCCATGATGGCCGCCCAAGATTCAGGTAGCTGGGGACTCTGTCCCACAGGTTGCAGACAAATAAATCTCCTACTTCAGATTTAGAAGTTATGTACTCACCATAACGTTCCATCTGAGTAGGTGTATTCATTTGTCTGCAACCATCCCGCCCTCCTATCCCCCTGGCCTTTTCAGTTTCCTGCATATGATGTGTTACCCTTTCAGGGTGTTCATGCTGTTGGCAAACTCGATCTGAGGTCATGTAGGGAGAGCAGGGCATTATGGGTGAGGGGAGGAGCTGAGAGCTCGGATCCATAGCTGGTAAACCATGCCGGTTCGGATCCGATATCGGATCCATAACCCACAGGTTGCAGACAAATGAATACACCTACTCAGGTGGAACGTTATGGTGAGTACATAACTTCTAATTACCTCCCTTTGAACCAGCTTTCTCTACAGACCTTCAGTTCCTGTCTTGGAAGACTGCCCTGCTCCTGGCAATAACTTCTGCTAGGAGAGTCTCAGAATTACAGGCACTAATGGCAGTGGAACTTTTCCTCATTTTTCATCAAGACAGAGTTTCTCTACGAACTAATTCTTCCTTCATGCCTAAGGTGGTTTCCAGTGTAGCTTTAAATCAAACCATCCATCTACCCACTTTCTTTCCCAATCCACAGAACAAAGGTGAGAGACTCTTGCATTCCTTGGACATTCACAGGCTTTCAGAAAAACTGACCAGCTCTTTGTATCCTATGCTACAGCTTCTCAAGGGAGGGCTATATCCAAACAAACCATTTCTAAATGGATAGGCCATTGCATATGGTTCTGTTATACCCATCATGGAAAACCAGTTCCTACTACCATTAGATCCCACTCTACCAGGGCAACAGCTACCTCTACAGCCTTTCTCAGAGGGGTCCCTACCAAGGAAATTTTAGAAGCTGCAACTTGGAGTTCAGTACACACCTTCACCAAACACTATCACCTACCTCTTTATTCTAAGTCCAGGGCAGGCTTCGCCACTGCAGTTCTGCAGGGCCTCATTGCCTCCACTAACCCTCTATGATACCTCCACCCTGCCATAGCTTTGGGACTCAACCCAAGTGTGCTGACTGCAGCAAGGTAACACGATGAACATAGTACAGTTTTGTACCTGTAGATGCTGCAGTCCAGGTTACCCTCCCTCCAACCCCTCTGATCTTTTGGCTAAATCTCTGATATGCCTTACTGATGTATTTGCTTATAGCTGAAAGGATTTTGTGTTTGTACAGTGTTCACACCATTTGGTACTAATTTTGATCACCTTTTTTGGGGGCACCTGACATCTGGGGCAAGAAAAACTGAAGAAAATGGCGTCGGTTGCAGTATATGTACCCCTGGCGCAGTGATGTCAGGGATGAGGCGACAACAACCGACGTCGCACCAAGACTTTGGAAATCCGGCCGACTGCGGGGACCGCCTGACGACAGGATAACCCAAGTGTGATGACTGCAGCAGGGTGAACACTCGAACATCTACATTTATGGTAGGTACAAAACTGTACTTTTAGGCTCTTGATCCTTTTGTACATTTTTGAAGACTTGCAGTACAGTGGATATAAAAAGTTTACACATCCCTGTTAAAATGCCAGGTTTTTGTGATACAAAAAAATGAGACCACAATAAATCATTTCAAAACTTTCCCCACCTTTAATGTGACCTATAACCTGTACAATTCATTTGAAAAATCTGTTGGGGGAAAAATATAAAAAATAAAAAAACGTACAATATGCTGGTTGCATAAGTGTGCATACCCTTAAACTAATACTTTGTTGAAGCACTTTTTGATTTAATTACACCATTCAGTCTTCTTTGGTACGCGTCTGCCATCAATTAAAGAGACTCTGATTAATCCCAAATAAAGTTCAGCTGTCCTTGTAGGATTTTCCTGACATTTACTCAGTTGTGTGCTACAGCAAAAGCCATGGTTTGCAGAGAGCTTACCAAGCATCAAAGGGATCTCATTGTTGAAAGGTATCAGTCAGGAGAAGGGTACAAAAAAATTTCGACAGCATTGGATGTACCATGGAACACAATGAAGAAAGTCATCAAAAAGTAGAGAAAATATAGGACAACAGTGACATTGCAAAGAACTGGATGTCCCTCCAAAACTGATGAAAAGACGAGATGAAAACTGGTCAGGGAGGCTGCCAAGAGACCTACAACACTGAAGGAGCTGCAGGAATTTCTGGCAAGGTACTACATGTGACAACAATCTGGCAAGTACTGGTTGTGTACTACATGTGACAAAAATCTGCCATATGTCTCGACTATGGTGTAGAGTTGCAAGACGGAAGCCTTTTCTTACACAGAAAGACATCCAGGCCCAGCTAAAATTTGCAAAACAATACATCAAGTCTCCCAAAGCATGTGGGAAAATGTGTTGTGGTCTAATGAGACCAAGGTTGAACTATTTAAACACAATTCCAAAAGGTACGTTTGGTGCAAAAACACTTCACCTCACCAAAAGAACACCATCTCCACGGTGAAGCATGGTGGTGGCAGTATCATACTCTGGGGTTGCTTTCTTCAGCTGGAACTGGGGCTTTAGTCAAGGTGGAGGGAATTGTGAACAATTCCAAATACCAGTCACTTTTGGCCCAAAACCTTCAAACGTCTGCTAAAAAGCTGAAGAGGAATGTCACCTTTCAACATGACAATGACCCCAAGCATACATCCAGATCAACAAAAGAATGGCTTCACCAGAAGAAAATTAACATTTTGGAATGACTCAGCCCAGAGCCCAGATCTAAATCCAATAGAAAATCTGTGGGGTGACCTTAAGAGGGCTGTGCACAAAAGATGCCCTCGCAATCTGACAGACTTGGAGTGCTTTTGCATGGAAGAGTGGGCAAATATTGCAAAGTCAAGATGTGCCATGCTTGTAGACTCCTACCCAAGAAGCCTGAATGCTGTAATTAAATCAAAAGGTGCTTCAACAAAGTATTAGTTTAAGGGTGTGCACACTTGTGCAAGCAGCGTATTGTACTTTTTAATTTTTTTATATTTTTTCCCTTAATAGATTTGTTTGTTTTTCATTTGAATTGTACAGGTTATAGGACACATTAAAGGTGGGGAAAGTTTTTTTAAATGATTTATTGTGGTCTCATTTTTTTATATCTCAAAAACTGGCATTTTAACAAAGGTGTGTAATCTTTTTATATCCGCTGTATATTGAACCAAAAAATGATTTGGTGGGGACATCTGTTTCCAGTCTTTGGTGTGACTGAGTCTGATTTTCAGGAGCATGTTTCTTTTCCTAGTCCATTAGAAGAATTTTTCTTTTTCTGAAACCATATCCAATTCTTTCAGTGGGATTATAGTTATGTTCCACTGACCTTCAAAAAATTATTATAGCTCAAATTTCTTGAACCCACTGCTGTTCTTCCTGTATTGGAGGGTGTATGTTACACCCTGTAATTTCCTGACAGCTAGCCTGCTTGCTTCTAGGAAAGCAGATAGATTGTATAACGTTCATCAGTTGTACACATTTTTTCTTTTCCAATCCAGATCTTACCCTTTAATGATTTCTTTGGTAAATCCTGCTGCTAAATGTCTGGTAAATGCTAGTCCCATCCTCTAATGAGGATGGAAAAGCCTTTGATAGGTTTGGGGAAAAGTATATACTTCTGCTACACTTACTTTTAGAATTCTTAATTGTCAGACTCATATGTTAAAGTTTATGCTTGCATCATTTGAGAATATAAGGAATATTATAGGCACCTTTCCCTTTTTATGAGGAAAATGTTCTACGAATACTCTTGCTTCTTTGTTTCGGGTGACTATAAACACTGTTTGAATGATGCCTCTTCAGAGCAATTCCTACTAGAAGTGTTATAGAAGTTTGTATGATTACAGTGTCAAAATTTATCAGGGTGAGAGTTTTGATTTACTTTTTTTTTTTAACCAGTCATTGACCTCTTTCAGGGCTCTAGCCTCCCCCTCTCAGTTGGCATGAAAGCTTTGAAGGGCTTGTCACCCAAACCATTGATTGTCTTCAGCTGTGCTTGAGCTACCAATGGCTTGGGCAGATGGAAACTACCCTTAAGCTCTTGAAGCTGACCAGCTGTTTTAATCTATGCAGGCTATAACCTATACAGCTAAAGCTACTGCAGCAGTGATCATTTGAATCTCTACTATTATGGTAGGTTTACTTACATAGCTGTACTTTTGCATTTATTTAATTGTGTATTTTGTTGCCTTTTAACCATTGAAGAGTATTTGAAATGTACCTCATTTATTTGTTTATGTAGTACAGTATAAATTTAATTTGTCTGTGCTGCTGCTGCAGTATAGTCACAGTTGTCGACTACATAGCCCTGTAATAATAAACTGTAGTTTTTTTGTGCATAAAACTACCTTTTAATGACTCTTTTGCTCAGATATTTCTTACTTTATCCTTTAGAATCTCACTGAGCTATTACAACTGCCAGGTCTAGAAGACGACAAGAACTTTCAGAAAGAGATTGCTTTAAAGACCTTAGTCTACAAAGCTTACAGGTAAGTCTTGAACTTGTTTTACTAATCTCCCTTACTGGTTTCATTGCTTTAATATTCATAATGAATGAATGAAAAATGGCTGCAGGTTGGTATCCACCATCTGGCTTGACATCCTGAGGTTTGGTTCTCCCCAGTGTGGAGGTACTGTCCTCCCAGCACAGAGGATATCAGTAGGATGCTCTGTAGAAAAAGAGAACAAGCTGTGCAACCTTTATTTCTTTAGGAAGACCTAGATTAGTGGGTAGTTTGCCAACTGGCTCATCCAGGCAACTACAATAGAGACAGAAGTTGCCCCCGCAGGATTTGCATGACTGATGCATGTACTGCCTGGGGTGGTTCATGTTGATCACAATTGCTAGACCTGTGCCTTTTTTGGCTCAAGGACTTTTGCTGATAGGCATGACAGGCTTAGCTTTCTTGCTTCTACTGCTTCAGTGTCTCCTTCCACCGTTTCTTCTTTTGCTGGGAAGAACTTGGAGAAGGCTAAGAAAGACAGAGATAAAGATAGAAATTGGAGAGCTGCACAGAAAGAAAAGGATAAAGACCAAGGAAAATTCTCAAGAAAAATTTCATGTGAGTGCTTGGCATCAGATGAGCCAGTGTAGGTCCCCAGGCCCTCTTTCTTTAGCTACCACCTTGAGTCCAGCATAAGCACTATCCCAGTCCTGATACCTTGCTTCTTTGATGCAAATATCAGAGCCACATAGGTCCTGGCTTTTGTGGAAGTTCAAAGTCCCTTCCTGGCTGTTTCACTGGAGTTGTCTTAGTACTGTTCACCAGTCCTAGCTATCATCCTGAATCCAGTGTTCTCACTAGAGCAGTCACCCCTTCAGGTCCATCTTCCTTTGATTAGAATCTAGGAGTTGGACATACCCTTGAACTGCTTTTAGCAGCATCCTCTAGGTTTGCAAGGTCCTCTTGGAGCATTAGGGAGAAGATTTGGACAAGATGATGTGGACCGCCTTGAAAGTGCGGATGTAGTGGAGGAGGAGGGAATGATCCTCATGTCAGTGGGTTGTCCGTGCTGACCCCACTGATATCTTTCTGGTTTCCCTTTCATTGGTCCACCTTTCAGATCCAATGGATGTTCTTCATTGTTATAGTTGCAATACTGATTCTTGCATCTTCCTGCTTTGCAGAAGTCAGTGACTGGCCTGATTTCCAAAGTTTTTGCATCGTCCCTAGCTGACAGACATCCAAAGACTGATGTATGGATGTCAGGGTGTATGAAGTGATTCTGTCAGCGCCATCTTCAGACAATGTCCTTCTATTCTCATGTTGTAGCATTCATAATTATTGGGTTAGCCTCCGCCTATTGACCAGAACTTCTGGCCAGTATAGAAAAGCTTTAGTCACTGCAAGGTACGTGGGCCATCTGACATTGGCCGAAGGGTATGTGGGCCATAAAAGTGACGTCTGCATGTGCCTTCCTTAGAACTTCTCTGCCACCGATCGAATGTCAGCTCATCCTGCCTTTTCTGCGAGTTAAGATAAGTACCCCGTTTGGGCCTTTTTTCTTGTTCTTGATATGGTCATTGCATGCCTGCCCAGGTTCATGTCATCCAGGAAAGGAAAGTGTAGGTGCGGACATCAGATCCCCATAAGGATGCCCACGAATTGTGCTTGTTCTGCCTAGGGCCCAACCAATAAAGCCTGCGCAATTTGTCGGGCTTTTGTTCCAAAGACCCTTCGCAGCCATCTGCATGTGCTTAATATCTATTTAAAAAATGAAAGACTTAAGCGTTTAGCTTTTGCTATGGAAGGGCCATCCTGTCAGATTGTGAGCCTACTGCTGCACCTCATTTACCTGACATTCCCCTTGTGGCCAACGTATGCCTGGAGGAACATATGGAATCAGCAGACACTGGTATAGCAGGTACCGATGTTCATCGTGCATACAGCTGCAGTCATAACAGATCGGTTCTCCTGCCATCAGGCGGGTCCTCGGTCGGCCGAATTCCAAAGTCTAGGTCCGGCGTCGGTTGCCGTCGCTTTCTTTCCTGACGTCAGTGCGACAGGGGTATATAAGACACAGCCGACGCCATTTTCTTCAGTCTTTTTTGCCGCACGGTGCCCGAAGCAGAAGCAGTTCGCAAGTGCCGGTCAGCCAGCTCCTGAAATTACGAAAATTTGGAAACCGAAGTCTTCTTTAAAGCGAAGTACCCCGTTGGGGAAACTTTTCTTGCCTCAGACTGATGTCAGACAAAGTTAACAATTGTATTTCTTGTGGGAAGCAAATACCGCATAAGGATTTCCATTCCCTCTGTATACCTTGTTTAGGCCCAGACCATGACGTCTCGGGCTGTCGCTTTTGTGCTACTTTCAATAAACGCACTATTAAGCGTCGGGCGGAGTTCGCCCAGCACTTTTTTGGTAAAGCTTTTGATTATAAAATGTCGTCGGAGACTCCGACTACAGTTTTGTCCAAAAAACGCAAGGACAAAGACCGACACACGAGGTCCGCGGTCCCCACCGACACCACGCCAAAACCCGGCTACACATGGTCCGGTTCTCAGCGAGGCACCTACGCAGCCCCTGACTACCGACAACACTTCTCTGGCGGTGTCTTCTGTAACCGAGACCGCAGGTTCCTCGGCCCATACCCTGACTACAGCTACCGAAGCCACTGTGAGTGTTGAGCCTCTTAATGTGGACAGGTCCACTTCCACCCATGGTGTCTTCAGACCCTCATCTTCCTTTTCCATAAAGGCCTTTACTAAGTCCAAATCAGCCATGCATCCCAAGAGGCCTGTTGTACAGGGCCCATCTCCAGGTCCCATGCCTAAAAAGCAGATGCTCAAAATGGCTGAGGATTTAATTACTCTTATAAGGGGTTCCCAACCTCCTCCGGACAAGAGACCCAGAGTGGAGGAAGATTCTCCCTCTTCTGACCAGGGCTCCATTATTTCAGAACATTCTGATGAAGAGGAACACTCGTACTCCCCTTTTGAAGATTCTGATGCAGAGCAGTCCATTCTTTCTGTATCTCCCCCAGAGGATTTTTCTTTCGCGGAAACCTTGCATACCTTGAGGGAACACTTCCATTGGGAAGGCCAAGATTTTTCAGATTCCAAGAAAAGACTTAGGGAATTTCTTTTGCTACCTCAGCACAGACCTCTGGCGATACCTCCCGTCTTGGACATACTTGATGATGTTTACTCGGAGGCTTGCCTTAATCCGGATTACCTGCCTCCTGCCCCAGTCAAGCCTGATAGGTACTACAGAGTTCCTAACTCACACCAATTTCTTTACAAAAGCCATAATGCTGACCCTGAAACCATTTCTCAAGGCCCCAAGGGAATGAAGGCCTCTACTGCTAAGAATCCATTACCTTCCGAAAGAGTCTAGATCCTTAGAAAGGTGGGGAAAAAGGTATATACCTCGGCCACCCTAGCCATGAGGGCCTTAAATTGTCAGTTCCATATGCTTAAATATCAGCAGTTTCTGTTATCACAATTAAAGAATAAAATGTCACAACCTGAACAACCAGATTTGAAGGAGTTGCAGGATATGATGCATAGTGCAGAACAAGTGGGTAAACACACCTTACAATGTGGCTATGATGCTCTAGAGGCCTCAAGTAGAGCTGCTGTTACAGGATCAGTCATTCATAGACATGCCTGGCTTAGGAACAAACCTTGCCTGATCATGTTAAAGCTAAACTACTAGATGCTCCTTTACAAAAGGATGTATTATTTGGTACTAATGCTGAGGAGATACTACGGAAAATGGAAGAAAAAGCTAAATCTATGCAAACTGTCAAAGCTTTTCTACAGGTACAACCACCACGTTTTAGCAGAAATTGGCCTTCAAAAAACTGGTCCTTTTCAGCCACGGACAAGCCCCAAAGAGGTAGATACAGGCGCACAAGGGGCAGAGGACAATCTCAAGGATCATATAGAGGCAGACAATGGCAAACTCCAGCACCAAGAGGTGGCGAAGACAGTGCACAACAATACAGGAAACAAACCCAATGACTTTCCCCTTTGCATGCCAAGCAAGTCTCAGCTGGCAGCACCCTTGGGAGGAAAGCTGGCATTATTTTCAAAAAATTGGCATATTATCACAGCAGACAAATGGATCCTGGACATTATAAACAGAGGCTACAGATTTCATTTTCAGACTCTTCCAAAAATGAGAGGCATGCCGAACCTGCCACACAATCAAAGGGCAGAGGCTCAAATACAAATTTCAAAGCTCATGGACATGAAAGCTATTCAAGAGGTACCTACTCACGAACAAGGTCAAGGTTTTTATTCCAGACTATTCCTGGTACCAAGGAAGGGAACCGATTGGAGACCCATTTTGGATTTATCCATCCTAAACACATTTCTACTCGTACCAAAATTCAAGATGCCCACCTTACAGCAGCTTCTTCCCATGCTGGGCAAGGAGTCTTGGCTGGTAACATTGGACCTCAAGGAGGCATACCTGCATGTCCTAATCAGACAAAGCTGCAGAAGATACCTCAGATTTCTTGCAGGTTCAATCCACTATCAATTATCTGCATTGCCCTTTGGCTTATCTACTGCACCCAGAGTATTCACAAAATACCTGGCATCAGTAATTGCCTACTGCAGACTTTAAGGGATACAAATTTACCCTTATTTGGACGATTGCCTGATCCAAGCGGACAGCAAACACATACTTCTGGAACATCTGGCTTATGTAACACGGTTATTGAATTCTCTGGGATACACAGTCAACAAAGAGAAATCCAGGCTAACACCATCTCAGAAAATAATTTTCCTGGGTGCCAACTTGGACACAAACACCCAGATGGCCTATCTTACGCCAGAAAAACAGGGGCAACTAACTCAGTACTTCAAAATACTAGCAAATTGTACCAGGCTAATTGCAAGGAAAATCCTGCAGGCTCTGGGCTTCATGGCATCTTGCATTTTTCTAATCCCATGTGCAAAGTTGCATATGAGGAAACTTCAATGGTACCTAAAAAACCTATGGTCTCAACACAGTTTGGAAACAATAATACCACTAATCCCATGTTTGCAAAAGGAATTTCTATGGTGGGCCCAAGCATGCCAAACAAACACAGGTCTACCATTCTGCAAGCCTCAAGCAAATTAAGTCATCACAACAGACGCCTCAGACTACGCCTGGGGGGCACACATGACAGGTGCATTCAGGGCAAATGGTCCCAAAAGGAAAAGCACCTTCACATCAATCAAAAGGAAATGCTAGCAGTGATAAATGCAATTACAGCTTTCAAGGACCTCCTGCATCCAGGGCAATTATTGATAAGAACAGACAACACCACAGTAATGTGGTACATAAACAAGGAGAAACACATTCATACCCCTTGTGCAGGCTGGCCATGTCACTTTGGAACTTGGCTTTGGAACGGCAAATCGAACTTCAAGCACAGTACCTGCCAGGTTTGGAAAACACACTGGCAGACAATCTAAGCAGAAATATGACAGACCCGCACGAGTGGCAGTTGCATCCTCAAGTGTTTACAAAGATAATCCAAGTGTGGGGAAGGCCAGACATAGATCTCTTTGCCTCCCACAGGAATCATCAATTGACAAAATTCTGCTCAAGGACATTCCATCCAAAGGCCTGTAGAGTGGACGCCCTTTCTTTCAGTTGGGCAGCACGGACAGTTTACGCCTTCCCACCTTTGCCTCTTCTGCCCAAGGTGCTCTTGAAAGCAAGAGCAGACAGACCGAAGATGATACTGATTGCTCCAGACTGGCCAAGACAACACTGGTACCCACTCCTGAGGAGCCTAACACATTCTCCTCCCTGGACCCTACCTCTAATGCCTCTTCTACTGACTCAGCACAGCTACAAAACTCTTCACAGTCAGCTGAAAACACTCAATCTGGCTGCATGGAAAATTCCTTAACACCACAACAGACCCTACTCTCCAAGGAGGTGCAGGATGTCATTTTGGAGGCCAGAAGGCCATCTACTAGAAAGGCTTACTCCGCAAAATGGAAACGGTTTTGCGGTTGGAATGAGAAAAAAGGCCAGGATCCTAGAAAACTGAATTTGCCTCAGATATTACAGTATCTAGCTGAGCTGTTGAACAGTGGACTTTCATTTTCCTCCATCAAAATCCATGCCTCAGCCATTTCTGCAGAATACAACACTGATCCACCCTTATTCTCTCACCCACTCTTAAGACAGTTCGTCAGAGCGGCTAAGAATATAAGACCTCTAAGGAAACAACCAATACCAGCCTGGGATCTTAATTACATTCTAGAAAAATTAACATTGCCTCCCTTTGAACCAGCTGCCTCAACAGATTTGCAATATTTGTCCTGGAAAACAGCTTTCCTTCTGGCCATTACCTCAGCTCAGAGGGTTTCGAACTACAAGCCCTCATGGCTGTGCAGCCCTTTCTCATCTTCCATCAGGACAGGGTTTCCCTACGAACCAACCCGTCATTTATGCCTAAGGTAGTATCCAGGGTAGCTTTAAATCAGGCCATACACTTACCTACCTTTTACCCCAATCCTCAAAACAAAGGGGAAAGGCTGCTACATTCCTTAGACATCCATAGACAGCTACGTTACTATTTGGACAGAACAAAGCCTTTCAGGAAATCAGAACAACTCTTTGTGTCCTGTGCTGTAGGAGCTCAAGGGAAGCCAATTTCCAAACAGACAATTTCAAAATGGATAGGCCACTGTATACGGTTTTGTTACTCCTTTCATGGTAAATCTGTACCTGCAGGCATTAGATCCCACTCCACAAGGGCCACAGCTACCTCTGCAGCCTTCCTCAGAGGAGTCCCTACCAAAGATATTTTGGAGGCAGCCACTTGGAGTTCTGTGCATACCTTCACTAAACACTACCACCTACCTTTATACTCCAAATCTAGAGCAGGCTTTGCCACTGCTGTGATGCAGGGCATTCTGTCTCCTCCCAGTTCCACCTAGTGCCTACCACCCTGTGCGTAGCTTTGGGATTCTACCCATCTGTTATGACTGCAGCTGTATGCACGATGAACATAGTACAGTTTTGTACCTACCATAAATGTAGATGTTCGAGTGCTAATACAGCTGCAGTCCAGGTTTCCCTCCCTCCTTCCCCTCTGGGTACAGACCTAGTGGCTAACTCCTCATCTTACAACTTGATTGGGTTATCCTTCTATGGTGTATTTGCTTGCAACTACTGTTTTTTGATTATATTGCAATGCATGATCATATATTATATATATATATATATATATATATATATATATATATATATATATATTGCCTTCCTTCTGGGGGCACCTGACATCTGGGGCAAGAAAGACTGAAGAAAATGGCGTCGGCTGTGTCTTATATACCCCTGTCGCACTGACGTCAGGAAAGAAAGCGACGACAACCGACGCCGGACCTAGACTTTGGAATTCGGCCGACCGAGGACCCGCCTGACGGCAGGAGAACCCATCTGTTATGACTGCAGCTGTATTAGCACTCGCACATCTACATTTACGGTAGGTACAAAACTGTACTTTCCGGAGGCCGCAGAACCAAGGGCAGTAAGCACATCCATGGAGGTTACGCAGATGTCTAGTATCAACAACAAGGGGGAAAACCTCTGCTCATTATGGATGTCCAGACTGGTCCTTCTGCTGTTAGGGAACTACCTGAAACTAGGCCTTACGCCCTCTAGGCCTATTCCTCCTTTAAAAAGAAAGCAAAAAACTAAACATGCATCTCCACCATCTGAAAGCTTGCCTGATTGGCAAGCTTTCTCTGCGTCCGTTCAATGTTTTCATGACCCTCAGGCCCTCCATGACTGCTTCCCCACTAACTGTCCCTCCTGTTTTCAGCCCTAGGCCTCAGACTTAAGATCTCCTCCCAGTTGAAGCTGAAGATTCCTACGATTTCTCTTCTGAGGATTCCCTTTCTTATGTTTCCTAAATGCCATCCCCTGTAGGTTGTGCCTCACCAGAAGAGGACTATACTGAAGCAGATTCCCCTGGAGAGGTCCTTACTTTTGGAGAAACCATCTCTTGGATGAGAGGTTTTCAAATGGGACTCTGCTGAGATGACAAAGTCCAAAAGAGTATTATGAGCTTTTACGAATGGATACTCCTTCACCATCTGCCATCTAGCCAGTATGGCCAGCCTTCTTGGATGTCTTCAGTGCAGCTTCACAAAATCCTGAATCCCAACCTCCTGCTCCTAGGCGCCTGACAGATTTTATAAGGTCCCAGAAGGGGCTAAATTTCTAATAAAATGTCCTATTGCAGACTCTGGTACTGTTTTGGTCTCTGCTGACAAGCCTTCAAGACTATTACCCTCAACCTCTGTCCTTCCAACAGATAAAGACAGTAAAATTATGGAGCACTGTATTCCTTGCCTAGGCCTTGACCACGACGTTGCTAGTTGTCGGTTTTGTGGGGAAAAAGGTATACACCTCTGCCACCTTTATCTTTTAGGGCCATCAACTACCAGACTCACATGTCTAAGTATTCCTTGGCCCTTTTGTCTCAGGTTTCAAAACGCTTGGCTGATCTCCCAAATTCGCCCAAATTCGCCCAGTAAGTCCCAAATCTCTAACCCGATCTCCCTGTCCTCTCAAGTAACAAGGCACTCAATCAGATGCAGTTATGATGCTGAGAGGCCTCCGACATATCTACAGCTTCTGCCTCCGTGCTCAGAAGGTACTCTTGGCTGAGGCTTAAACCCCTACCTGATGATATCACGGCTAAATTCCTTGATGCCCCCTGGAAAATCTTGCCCTGTTTGGGGCCAAAGTGGAAGAGCTTTTCAAAGTGCTTCAACAAAAGGGAAAAGAATTACAGGATATGAAGCATTCGCTTGTGTCACCAATCCCTAAATTCCACAGGAATTGATCAACTAAGACACAATTCATTAGAAAACATTCTGCTCCTACTCCTCATACTAAGGGAAAGAAGAGCTCCAGGAAACAGCAGACATCTTCCAGGTCTGCTCAGACTTCAACCCAGAAAACTCCTTTTCAGGACAAGGCAGGTAGTCTGTGACTACCTGCCTTCTCCTCCACCCCTTACAGAATCCATACCCCCTTTTCCAGAGGCTCTCTCACTGTTTCCCCATCTGGAAAATCATAACCCAAGACAAGTGGGTCTTATCCCTCATAGAAAAGGGTTATTTCATGACTTGGATCATCGCCCCTCCTTAAGCGGCATCCCTCAGCAACCAAAGGACCAGCTGCCCCTTATCCAAACAGTCTTGGACAATCTCCTCTCCTAAGGGACTATCCAGCTAGTCCCTCTGTCAGAAGAAGGAAGGGGATTTTATTCCAGACTTTTCTTGGTTCCAAGAAAAGACTGCCATTGAAGACGCATCCTGGATCTATCTCACCTCAACCTTTTTCTTCAAGTACCCACTTTTTATGATGTTCATCGTGTTTCTCTGTTACACTCATTACACTTGGGTTATCCTGCTGGCAGGCTACCCGCAGTTGGCCTGAATTCCAAAGTCCTGGTCCGGCGTCGGTTGCTGTCGCCTCTTCCCTGACGTCAGTGTGCCAGGGGTATAAAAGATGCGGTTGACACCATTTTCTTCAGTCTTTCT
This sequence comes from Protopterus annectens, assembly GCF_019279795.1. Classification (NCBI taxonomy): domain Eukaryota; kingdom Metazoa; phylum Chordata; order Ceratodontiformes; family Protopteridae; genus Protopterus; species Protopterus annectens. Next base: position 1,530,805,091 of record NC_056746.1, read on the forward strand.
TGCCGCGCGGTGCCCGAAGCAAAAGCAGTTCGCAAGTGCCGGTCGGCCGACTCCTGAGATTTTCGAAATCGAATTTCAGATCCGAAGTCTTCAATAAAGCTAAGTACCCCGTTGGGGAAACTTTTTTCTTGCTCCAGACCGATGTCAGAAAAAGTTAACAATTGTATTTCTTGTGGGAAGCAAATACCTCATAAGGATTTCCACTCTTACTGTATTCCTTGCCTAGGCCCTGACCACAACGTTGCTAGTTGTCGGTTTTGTGCTAGATTAAGCGTCGGTATGATTTTGCTTTTCATTATTTTGGCAGAAGGTTTGACTACATAATGCCGTCGGAACAACCGACGACCGGAATTCATAAAAAACGCAAGGATAAAGACAAGGACAAGCATCCGAGTTCCAAAAGTGACGACGAAGCCTCTTCTAGGCCAGTCGCCGGTTCTCAGTGAGGCGCTTTCGCAGACCCTGACTCCCGCTACCTCAGAGCCACAGGCCGTCTCCGACTCCCACGTGGAGACAGTTAGGCCTCTGGATACTCAAGGTATTGGCCCTTCGGAAATTAACCCCTCAGATGGGTCCGGAGCCGCTGAGCAGGCATCGGCTTCTGAGGGTGTCTTCAGACCTACACAACTTTATATAAAGCCTACTTCAGCATCTAAGACAAAGTCAAAAACAGTTTTAAAGACAAGGAAACCAGTACAGCATTCTCCAGGACAGGCTTCTATGCCTAAGAAACAGATGCTCAAAATGGCCGAAGACCTAATTACTTTGATCAGGGGTTCCCATCCCCCTCCTGATAAAAGGCCTAGGCAAGACACTGAATATGATTCCTCTGATCAGGTTTCCATTTCCTCTGATTCCTCTTCTGATCAGGGGTATTCTGTTCCTCCCTATGATGATTCTGATGCTGAAGATTCTATTCCTTCAGCTACTCCTCCTGAGGACTATTCTTTTGGGGAAACCCTGCATACCATGAGGGAGCATTTCCATTGGGAGAGCCAGGATTATTCCGATTCTAAGAAAAGACTTGGAGACTTTCTTTTACTTCCTCAGCACAGACCCCTTGCAATTCCCCCTGTTCTAGACATAGTAGATGTTTTTTCAGAGTCCGGCCTGTCTCCAGACTCTTTACCTCCTGCCCCTGTTAAGCCAGACAGATACTACAGGGTCCCAGACTCCCATAAATTTCTTTATAAAAACTCTGCTGCTGACCCAGAAACTATCTCTCAGGCTCCCAAGGGGGTCAAGGCTGCTTCTGCCAAAAACCCTGTCCCCTCAGACAGAGATTCTAGAGCTTTGGACAGATGGGAGAAAAAAGGTTACACTTCTGCTACCTTGGCTGTAAGGGCTTTAAATTGTCAATTTCATATGCTCAAATATCAGCAACACTTAATGTCTTTGTTAAAACAAAAAATGTTGACAAATTCTGAATGTTCTGAGAAAAAAGATTTGCAGGATTTATTGCATGCAGCTGAACACGTGGGAAAACATACTTTGCAATGTGGCTATGATTCACTGGAGGCCTTGTGCAGGGCCGCTGTTACTGGTTCTGTTATTAGAAGGCATGCTTGGTTAAAGGAACAGAATCTGCCTGATCATGTTAAAGCAAAATTATTGCATGCTCCATTACAGCATGATACTTTGGTGTTAAGGCAGAGGAGGTGTTAAAGAAAATGGAGGATAAGACAAAATCTATGCAGACAGTAAAGGATTTCTTTACAGGTACAGCCACCCAGATTTAGCAGGAACTGGCCCTTTCCAGTGTCAGACAGACCACAAAGAGGCAGATTCAGTTACCCTAGAGGCAAGCAACAGCCCCAGGGATCATACAGGCCCAAACGATGGGGTGCTTGTACCTCCAGAAGCAGAGAAGACAAATCACAACCTTATAGAAAACAGTCCCAATGACTTCCTCTGCCAATGCCAAGCACTTATTTTTTGGCAGCACCCTTAGGGGGAAAGCTAGCACTCTTTTCACAAAACTGGCACAAGATCACCCAGGACAAATGGGTCTTAAATATAGTCTCACAGGGTTACAGGTTCCACTTCCACACCCTTCCAAAGGCAAAAGGCATGCCAGACCTGCCACGCAATCAATGGCAAGAGGCACAAAGACAAGTTTCATCTCTCATGGACATGGGGGCTATTCAGCCAGTGCCACACCAAGAGCAGGGACAAGGATTTTACTCAAGACTTTTCTTAGTACCAAGAAAGGACAAAGCCTGGAGACCAATTCTGGACCTGTCTATTCTAAATACTTTTCTGGACGTCCCAAAATTCAAAATGTTGACTCTACAGCAGCTTCTGCCCATGCTGGACAAGAAGGCTTGGCTTGCAACTTTGGACCTGAAAGAGGCATACCTGCATGTCCCAATCAGACAATCTTGCAGAAGATACCTCAGATTCATAGCTGGCTCACTGCACTACAAATTCTCTGCACTGTCCTTTGGCTTATCTACTGCGCCCAAGGTCTTCACAAAATGCCTGGCACCAGTAATTGCATTTTGCAGACAAAGAGGAATTCAAATATACCCCTACTTGGATGACTGCCTTATTCAAGCAAAGGACAAAGATATTCTACTACAGCATCTGGCTTTTGTAAAAAGATCACTAATTTGCCTGGGGTACACAGTAAACGAAAAGAAATCAAAACTAGCACCCTCTCAAGAGATAATATTCCTGGGTGCAAGCTTAAATACAACTGCCCAGATGGCTTATCTCACGCCAGACAAACAAAGGCATCTGACTACTTACTTCAAAAACATGGCAACAAAGACCCAGTTATCTGCAAGAAAAATTCTGCAGGCTCTGGGCTACATGGCATCCTGCATTCTACTAATTCCTGTATGAGGAAACTACAGTGGTATCTAAAAAGTGTTTGGACTCATTGCCACTGCCTGGAAACAGTAATTACTCTCATTCCATGCTTGCAACAGGAATTTCAATGGTGGGCACAGGCCTGTCACCACAACAAGGGACAGCCATTCACCTTACCCACTGCCAGGCAAACACTAACAACAGATGCATCAGATTATGCCTGGGGGGGGGCGCACATGGCAGGAAAATGTATTCAGGGCACGTGGCCCACAAACCAAATGCATCTTCATATCAATCAAAAAGAGATGCTAGCTGTACAAAATGCCCTGACAGCCTTCAGGGACCTACTTCATCCAGAACAACTGCTGATAAAGACTGACAATACTACAGTCATGTGGTACGTAAGCAAGGGGGCACACATTCCTACCCCCTCTGCAGGCAAGCCATGACTTTGTGGGACACAGCATTGACTTTTCAAGTACATCTGCAAGCACAATACCTGCCAGGAAAGACAAATACATTGGCAGATGAACTAAGCAGAAACCTCATGGATCCTCATGAGTGGAAACTGGACCCAAAAATATTCAACATGATAACAGGGAAATGGGGATGCCCAGACATAGATCTATTTGCTTCCCCTCACAACTGCCAGCTACAGAGATTCTGCACTCGGACTTATCACAAGCAAGCATGGAAAGTCAGTGCCCTGTCATTCAGCTGGAAAGCCCTTACAGTGTATGCCTTCCCTCCTCTGCCTCTCCTCTCCAAGGTACTCCTAAAAGTCAGACAAGAGAAGCCAAAAATGATACTGATTACCCCAGACTGGCCACGCCAGCACTGGTACCCAATCCTAAAGAGCTTGTCTCAAGGCCCAGCCTGGACATTGCCTCTAATACCTCATTTGCTGACCCAACAGAACAATCAGATCCTGCACAGCCAACTCGGAACCCTAAATCTGGCCCAGCACCAGAAAATCTTATTCAGAAAAATGAAAGAGATTCTGTGCTTGGAACCAAGCGCAGGGAATTGACTCGCTTGAACCAAATATTCTTCAGATTTTGCAATACCTAACTGAGATGCTGGACAAAGGCCTATCCTTCTCATCAATTAAGATCCATGCCTCTGCCATTTCAGCTCATTACAATACGGAACCACGTATTTTTTCTCATCCACTACTAAGACAGTCAAAAACATAAGACCTCCAAGGAGAGCTCCAGTTCCTACATGGGACCTCAATTTTGTCTTGGAAAAGCTCATTCTGCCTCCTTTTGAGCCTGCCAATACAGCAGAGATAAAATACTTGTCATGGAAAACCGCTCTTCTCCTAGCAATAACTTCAGCAAGAAGAGTCTCAGAGTTACAGGCACTAATGGCTGTGGAACCTTTTATTATTTTCCATCAGGACAGGGTTTCTCTAAGGACAAACCCGACATTTATGCCTAAGGTAGTGTCCAGCGTGGCTCTTAACCAAACCATACATTTGCCTACCTTTTATCCAAACCCACAGAATAAGGGAGAGGGACTTCTGCATACTTTGGACATACATAGCTCCGCTTTTACTTGGACAAGACTAAAGCCTTCAGAAAGACTGAGCAACTCTTAGTGGCATATGCTGCAGGTTCCCAAGGAAAAGCCATTTCAAAACAGACCATTTCCAAGTGGATAGGCCACTGCATTCGTTTCTGCTATTCACAGCATGGCAAATCAGTGCCCAAGGGCATTAGGCCACATTCTACCAGAGCAGCAGCCACTTCAGCAGCCTTCCTCAGAGGAGTACCAACCAAGGATATTTTGGAGGCTGCAACATGGACTTCAGTGCACACTTTTACAAAGCACTACCATTTACCTCTCTACTCTAAATCCAGAGCAGGCTTTGCCACTGCAGTTCTGCAGGGCCTCATAGCCACTCCAAACTCTATTTAGGCCCAGCCGCCTAACCTCAGCTTTGGGATTCAACCCAAGTGTAATGACTGCAACAGTGAAACACGATGAACATAGTACAGTTGTGTACCTACCATAAATGTAGATGTTCGAGTGTATTCACTGTTGCAGTCCAGGTTACCCTTCCACCATCTCCCTTTTTCTTTGCTGGGACTCCTCTGTACCTATCTATTCTATACAACCTATGTGGTGTATTTGCTTGTAGATGAAAGTTATGTGCATGCTTTTTTATGATCATAATTTTTACAGCCTATCCTGTTGGGGGCACCTGACGTCTGGGACAAGAAAAACTGAAGAAAATGGCGTCAACTGCATCTTTTATACCCCTGGTGCACTGACGTCAGGGAAGAGGCGACAGCAACCGACGCCAGACCAGGATTTTGGAATTCAGGCCGACTGCGGGTAGCCTGCCAGCAGGATAACCCAAGTGTAATGACTGCAACAGTGAATACACACGAACATCTACATTTATGGTAGGTACACAACTGTACTTTTACTCTCCAGATGGTATTCCCACTCTTAATGCCCCAGGCATTGCTTGTCCCCTTGGACATCAACGATGCATATCTGCATATCCCCATAAGGCCCCAGACAAAAAATATTTACATTTTCCTGTCCCTCACGTTTTCAATTCTGTGCTTTACCCTTTGGACTATCTACTGCTCCAAGGGTATTCACCAAGTGTCTGGCTCCAGTAGCAGGGTCCAAGAGATGCAGTGTTTTCCATACTTAGATGACCTCCTGATCCAGGCAGATTGCTACAGTTCTCTACAGAACCATCTCCAGACATCAGTGGTGTTCTGGAGTCCTTGAGTTTCACTGTCACTTTCCTCATATTCAATCTAAACCCTTCCCAGAACCAAATTTTCCTGGTGTGCAGAATCAGGACAGATATGAGGACATTCCTCCCCACCCCAAAAGGTGGAAAGCCTGAAGGAATACCTATTGTCTGTCTTCAACACCCCTGCAATGACAGCAAGAGAATATCTCAGACTCCTGGGTCATATGGACTCTTAATATCCCCATGTTGCCACTCGCAAGACTCGACATGAGGAAACTTCAGTGGTACCTGAGGTCCACTTGGACCCAGCACTCCCTTCCCTTGGACCATTCCATTCCCTTCCTGCCATGCTTAAAGAAGGAGATCCTTTGGTAGATGGATCAAGTCTTCCTCAAGCCAGGATTGCCCTTACAACACCTCACTCCAGTCCAGGACATGTACACAGATGCTTCAGACCTGGGTTGGGGGCTACTGTGGGCAGCTTGAAGGTGCAAGTCACATGAACAAGCCCCTTCAAGAGGGAATACATCAACATCAAGGAGATGAGGGCCCTCATCTTTGCACTGAGGGCCTTCCAAAACAATCTGAAGCAAGGGCCCCTGAAGTTAACAGATAGGTTCATAGGTTCATAGGTTCATACTAGGCTATCTGCCCGAGGGCATTTACAAGCCTAGCCCATAGTTTTGTGGCTTACGCCACCCCTTTAGTATGGGGAACTATACCCATTATTTTGCTGTGCCTCTGTTGAGCAGTGACACTGAGGTAATCCCTGGGGTATATCTGTGATCTCCCATCCATTGGTCAAGATTTCTCTTGAACAAGGCCAGCGAGGTGCTCTGCCTCACATATACCGGGATTTTATTCCACAGCATAGGGAGTCTTTGGGTGATGAATCTATCCCTCAGGCACGTCCTATTAATAGCCGTGTCGAGGTTTAAGTCTCCGCCTTGTGGCTCTGACGGATCTAGATTTTTGAGGTGAAGCATATTCATCAAATCTGGGTTTGACATGGCCTTGTATGTTAGGCAAAGGTCACCTCTGAGCAAGCGTGTTTACTGAATAGAGCTGGAGTTCTTTCAGTCGGGCAGCATAGGACAGATGTTTGAGACCCTTTATCCTTTTGGTGAGGAACTTTGTGGCCTCTCCAGCTGCTGCAAGTGTCGGGTCAGATACATTCAATGGGGCATTGTACTCAATCATTGGTCTGATGAGTGATGAGTATAGGGAGACTATGACCTCCCTTGATCTAGATGAGAATCCCTTCATGATAAGGTGGGCAATGTAGAAGGTCTTCCTAACTACTTTAGCTACATGGGTGTCGAATGACAGACTACTATCAACCTGGGTCCCCAGGTCCCTGATAACTTCTTCTGTACTCAGTGGATTGCCACCTATTTGGTAGCTAGGGGTAACCTTGTTTTTCCCGAAGGGTATGACTATGCATTTTTGGCATTTAACTTTAGGCCATGGCTCTGGCACCAGTTATCCGCTTCTGTGAGACCCTTCTGAAGGATATCTGTGTCAGATGTGTTTTCTACTATGGCCCAGTTTGCAGTCATCTGCAAACTTTGTCAGCCATAACCCTCCTGTGTTTGCTTGTACTCGGAAAAGTAGATGCCAAACAAGAGTGGGCCCAGGACTGAGCCCTGTGGTACACCACTTGTGACAGGCTTTGAGTCTGACATGGCGCCAGCAACTCTGACCCTGTGGGTTCTGTCACTCAGCCAGTTTGCAACCCATCTTGTGATGTATGGGTTAACATTTAAGCTGATGAGTTTTTCAATGATACCCGAGTGGGGTATTGTATCAAAGGCCTTCGCCAGATCGAGGTAGGCTGTATGGACTGCCTTTCCTCATCAATGGCTTTGGTGACTGTTTCAAAAAGTCAACCAAGTTTAGAAGGCATGATCTGCCTTTGACAAAGCCAAACTGGGATGGATCCAAAGTCTGCAAATTCCCTATGTCTTTATTTATGAGGTCCATTATGATCCTCTCCATGGCTTTGCAGATAAGGCTTGTCAAGCTAATGGGCCGGTAATTTCCAGGGTCGGTGGAGGCACCGCCTTTGTGAAGTGGGACCACAGTTGCAGTGCGCCACTCCTGGGTAATGATCCAGAGGTAAGACTATGATTAAACAGCTGTCCTAGCTGTGGGTTTAATTCCTCGTTGAGTTCGTGGAGCACACAGCCGGGACACCATCAGGTCCCATGGATGCTGTGTTTTTGCTTTGGAGAGAGCAGTTCTCACTTGGGCTTGGAGATGTTTGGGGGCTGCAATCGCTGGTATAGATATCTCTCCTTTGGGAGGGGAGAAGTTTGCACTGAACCTGTCAGCCAGTATGTTGGCAATGTCTGTAGGATCAGTAATCTTCACATCATTTTGAACTAGTTCTGAGCATATCTGGGAGTTTCCTCCCAGGTTTCTAACATAGCTAAAGAAGGCCTTATGATTGTCTTTTGAGTCTTTAGCTATTTTTCTCTCAAAATTTGCTTTGGATGATTTTATGAGAGCTCTTAGTTTTTTACTTATAGTGATCAAGGGTGTCTTACCTTTTAAGGATTTTGCTCTATCTTGTAGTAGCTTCCTCCTTTTGTTGTAGAGTTTGTTTATGGCTGGGGTCCACCAGAGTGGACGCTTGCCTTTGGTACAAAGAGTCTTTATTTTGCTTGGGATTGCCTTATCCATGCAGTCCTGCAGGTGCTGGTAGAAGGCATTTGTAAGTGACTCAGCGGCTTGAGTACTGTTTTCCGGCTCGGGGCCTTAAAGGAGACCACACTAGTCTTTAGAAGTGTGAAGTCGGCTTTCGAAGTTCTTTACTGTGGTCTTTTATTTCAGGTGGGGTGGGATGAGGACCTCCAGCGAGATTAGTTTGTGATCTGATCTCACCAGTGAGGGGTATACTTCCGGTGTTGAACATTGTGCTCCCATGTTCGTGATGATGAGATCAAGTATGTTTTCTCCTCTTGTGGGATGGTGACTAGTTGTTCCATGGCATTTGAGTTTATGAATTCCAGGAACTTTTGGGCTAGGGTGTTTGGGCTTGAGTAGTGTTCCCAGTCTATATTAGGGTAATTGAAGTCACCTAGTATGATGGTGTTTGGTGATACATTTATCCCTCTAGTGTTTTCAGGAAGGCCATGTGAGGTTCCTGAGTTTGTGAGGGTGGCCTGTAACATGCTACAATTTGCAGAGCAGTCTTGCCTATGGTTAATTGCACCTGGATGGTCTCCGATGCATCGTCGTTGCCACCAGTCTTGAGGTGTGGGTGCCTTTGATGAATATGGATACCCCTCCTTTCTTGGTATTGTCCGGATTTTGGGGCCGAACTCATGATAAGAGGTAAAACCTGATAGTGCTGGGGTGCTCTCAGGAGCCTTGAACCAGGTTTCTGTCACTGCACAGACATCGATGTTCTCCATACTGAGAAGGGCCTCGAAAAGTGCATTTTGAGATTTAGACTTCTGGCATTGAGCAGCATTACCCTTAGTTTTTTTCCTTTTTGTGTTCTAGGGTGGTAGGTTTAGAATTTGAGCCTTGCCTAAAAAGGCACTATGGGGTGGCAAGAGCCTTTGCCAATATCCGGAATCCCAGGGTGACAGGTGCAAGCTGTCCCTCATGGCAGCGTGGCTTGTCCAGCATGTCATCCCAGGCAGACAGACATTGATCCCCTTTGAATGACACCAGAGTTTAAGCCAATTGTTAAAGCTGATCATCTTATCTCTGTATTGTGGCATCATTCTTGGTGAAGGTAGGATACTGCTCAAGGTCAGGGTCATACCTGCCTGGGCTACATAATCAGAGAGCTCCTCAATGTCTCTTTTCATGTAGTCCAAGGAGGTACGCCTCAGGTCGCTTACACCAGCGTGGACAATGACTGAGTCATATTTGTATCTGCTGTTGAGAGACCTGAGTGCTTGCTATGTGGCGGATTCTAGCGCCCGACAGGCAGCTTACTGTGACCTTCTCCTTACTCAGTCTGGTGAGCGGGACGCCAGTGTGTCTGACTATGGAGTCACCAATGACTAGTGTGTCTGGCATTGTGTTTGGCCTTAAGGGCTGTGACTGTTTGACACTCTGACTGTGAGGTCTATGTGTTGCAGGTGTTGTGTTCTGAGGTGGTGGTTGTTTGGGTGTCTGCTTTGGTGGCCTCTGCTGTTTTGGTAGATTTTTGATCAGAGCCGCGAGTATGTCTTTGTGTGTTTATGTGTATGATTTGAGGTTGTGATGGTACTATGTGAGACTGGGTCTATAGTGTGTGTGTGGTAACCTTCTCCTCCTGACTGGTCTTGCCAGTCCTATGTTGAGAGAGCTCAGCCTCCAGTTTGGCCGTATAGTTGCATCTCGCATGTATTTGTGTTTTGTGGGAGGAGGAGAGGGTTGTTCAGTGTACATGAGGCAATTGTAACATTGCCTCAATATTCCCAGGTTCACCAGCTGAGCAGGAGAGGACACTAGCAACTGATCCCTCGACATGCTAGAAGGACTAGACAAAAAAACTTTAAAAGAGATTCCGGGGACGGAGTGACCGAGAAATGGGGGTTTGCCTTTTGGGGTGCTATCTATAAGAGTGCCGTATCAAGGTAATAAGTACTGTAGGAGCAAGTGCTAGGTTTAACAGATAGAGAAAAGTCTACTTGGAGTCAAGTAGAGATGATCTTTTAGGTATTAGAGAAAGTGCTAGTAACAGGGATGCTTAAAGGTAAGATTGAAAAGAATGCACTCTGCAGTGTGCACTAGAGAAGTTAGATATGAAAGTAGGTAACTTGAGTTTTACCTGTTTAAAAAGTTAAGGTTTAGTGGAGAGTTACTATTTTTAAAACAGCAAGATGGACTGAAAGGGGTGGTTACTTTTGTATTTTGGTACTATGAAATACTGTAGGATGGCCAATAAATTTAAATAATTGAAGGGGTGGGATTTCAAAAGTGATGGTTTTGTGATTACTCACATAAGCCAGTGAAAGTAGAGAGAAATGAGATATATGGTCAGATTAACATAAGAGGCGGGCAACTAGAAAGACAGTGGTATTTAACAAGACAACTTACATGGGTGGGAGGAAGGGGAAAAATTCTGCCTGACTCAGAACAGAGAGAGCTGTGGTCTCTTTTGAAGTTTTAATATGCTGTTAAACAGAATGCAAGCAAAACACAAGGTAAAGAAAACAAACTACAGTATTCAAAATATAGCACTACTGTTCCCTGTTATGTGAACTAACAGGGTGGAACAGCATCTTACTTGCTACGCAGACTTGCACTCCAGGCCTGGGAATTGGTCGTCTAGCACGGAGTCACCAAGCACTCGGTCTAAATTTCCTCAGCTCAGAGTATTCAGGCAGACACCTTCAGCAGGTCCATGTCACCATCCCAAAAGTGGATGCTAAGCAGGGATGTGTTTCTGGACATAGTCCACAGGTTGGTATGCCAGAAATAGATCTGTTTGCTTCCCCTCTGAACAGAGAACATTCGCAGTTTCATACCAGGACAACCAGCCCTCTAGTGAGGGCGACAGATGCCTTCTCAAAGATGTTTCTCTTCGCATTCTCCACCTTCCCACACTTACAAAAAGTCCTACTGAAAATTCAGCAGTTCAAACCAAAAATCTTGTTGGTGACTCCCTTTTGGCCAAGACAACATTGGTTCCCCCCTTCTCCTGTATTTAGCCAGAGGCAATCATCACAAGTTACCTCATAGAGTGGACCTACTCACACAGGGCAGTGGATCCCTAATCCACCCCCACTTGGGATCTCTGAACCTAATCCTGTCGGTGATAGGGTTTTCATCCCTTTCAGACACATTTACACCGAGGACATGCTTAATGTTTTGCAGTTGGCCAGAAAACCTAATACTAGGAGATTATTTCTGTTCAAATGGAAAAGGTTCTGTATTTGGTTTCTTAAGACAGCTAGACGCTTTTCAAGGAGAAGTCCCCTTAGTGCTGTCCCGTCCCGTCTGTGTGAATTGTTGCAGGCAGGGTTAACATATTCTTCTGTTAAGGCCCACCTTGCTGCTATTTCAGCTTGTCTGCCTCTTGACCCTCCACTTGCTTCCAGACTTCGAGTGAAGTTATTCTTGAAGGGAGTACTACATCTCAGGCCCCCCAGGAAGACAGATGTTCTTCGTGTTTCACTGTTGCTGTCGTTACATTTTGGGTAATCTGCTGGCAGGTTGCCCTCAGTCGGCCTGATTAACAAAGTCTTGGGTCCTGCTTCGGTTGCTGTCCCTTCTTCCATGACGTCAGGTCGTCAGGGGTATAAAACATGCAGCCAACATCATTACCTCAGTGTTTCTTGCCGTGCGGTGCCCGAAGCAGAAGCAGTTCGCAAGTGCCAGTCGGCCGACTCCTGAAATTTTCGTTTTCAAGTTTCAGAACCGAAGTCTTCAACTTAAAGCTAAGTACCCCGTTGGGGAAACCTTTTCTTGCTCCTTACCAATGTCAGTAAAAGTTAATAATTGCATTACTTGTGGAAAGCAAATACCTCATAAAGATTTTCATCTGTACTGTATTCCTTGCCTAGACCCTGACCACAACGTAACTTGCTGTTGGTTTTGTGCTTTATTTAATCAGTGCACTATCCGTCGTCGGTACATTTCTGCCTCTAAATATTTTGGTTCTCTGTTTAATTATCCATAAATGACGTAGGGTAGCAGTCAGACTACCGGAATTTTGAAAAAACGCAAAGATAGACAGAGACAGGCTGTTGAGGTCTAAAACTGCCGACGACGCTTCTCCTAAGTCAGTCGCCAGTTCGCCGTACTCAGTGAGGCGCTTTTGCAGCCCCCGATACCTGCTACTTCTGATTTGCAGGCCTCTACTGAGACCCATTCGGAGTCCGGTATGCCGCGAGATACTTCAACTATGGAACCCGTGGATGTCTCTACCTTGGATGGGTCCGGAGCCGCTGTGCAGGCACCGGCTTCTGAGGGTGTATTCAGGCCTACAGACTTGCATATCAAGCCAACTCCACCTTCAATACTAAGGCCTAAATCTCGATCTATGTTGAAAAAACTGACGCCCAGGCCACATGTTCAGGTCCCTATGCCTAAAAAACAAATGATCAAAATGGCTGAAGCTGTAATTACTCTAATCAGGGGTAGTCAGCCCCCCCCCCCCCTTCTAAGAGACCTAGGCCTGAGCTTGACTATGAATCTTCTGATCAGGATTCTGTTTCTTCTGACTCTTCTAATGACCTGGATTTGTCCATACCTACTTATGAGGATTCTGATGCAGAGGATTCTATTCCCTCTGCTTCCCCCCTGAGGATTTCTCTTTTGGTGAAACTTTACATACCTTAAGTGATCATTTCCACTGGGAAAGTCAGAAATTCTCCGATTCAAAAAAGAGGCTTGGGGATTTTCTTCTTTTACCTCAGCATAGGTCTTTGGCTCTACCTCCTGTACTAGACATTGTTGTTGATGTGTTTTCGGAATCCAGTATGGCCCCTGATTCCCTGCCTCCAGCTCCTTGTAAACCTGACAGATACAGGGTTCCTGAGTCCCACAAGTTCCTTTTCAAGAATCCTGTTGCAGATCCTGAAACCATTTCTCAAGGGCCTAAGGGCATTAAGGCCTCTACTGCTAAAAATCCTACCCCTTCTGATAGAGACTCTAGGGCGCTGGATAGATGGGGTAAAAAGGTTTATACTTCTGCAACCTTGGCTATCAGGGCTTTAAACTGCCAATTTCATATATTAAAATACCAACAGCATATTATTGGACTGCTTAAACAGAAAATGATGTTGATTTCTGACTGTGTGGAAAATAAAGACTTACAGGATTTATTGCATTCTGCTGAACAAGTTGGAAAACATACTTTGCAATGTGGTTTTGATTCTTTAGAGGCCTCTTGCAGGGCTGCTGATGTTCTTTGTGTTTCACTGTTGCAGTCATTACATTTGGGTAATCTGCTGGCAGGTTGCCGTCAGTCGGCCTGAATATCAAAGTCTTGGGTCCTGCGTCGGTTGCGGTCTCCTTCCATGATGTCAGGTCGTCAGGGGTATAAAACATGCAGCTGACGCCATTTTATTCAGTCTTTCTTGCCGCGCGGTGCCCGAAGCAGAAGCAGTTCGCAAGTGCTGGTCGGCCGACTCCTGAAATTTTCACATTCAAGTTTCAGAACTTAAGTCTTCAATTAAAGCTAAGTACCCCATTGGGGAAACTTTTTCTTGCTCCTTACCGATGTCAGTAAAAGTTATTAATTGCATTACTTGTGGGAAGCAAATGCCTCATAAGGATTTTCATTTGTACTGTATTCCTTGCCTAGGCCCAGATCATAACGTGCCTTGCTGTCGGTTTTGTGCTAGATTTAACCAACGCACTATTAAGCGTTGGTATATTTTTGCTTCAAAATATTTTGGATCCAGATTTAATTACCCTGAAATGTCGTCTGATAGCAATCCGACTACCGGAGTTTACAAAAAACACAAAGAAAAAGACCAAAACCGACAACGAAACTTCTCCTAAGCCAGTCGCCGGTTCGCAGGTACTCAGTGAGGCGCTTTCGCAGCCCCTGATACCTACTACTTTTGAGTCGCAGGCCTCTGCTGAGACCCATGCGGAGTCCGGTACGCTGTGAGATTCTCAGAGTATTGAACCCGCGGATGTCTCTCCCTCGGATGGGTCCGGAGCCACTGAGCAGGCATTGGCTTCTGAGGGTGTTTTCAGGCCTTAACATTTCTATATAAAACCAACGTCAGCTTCAAAAAACAACTTCTAAGTCTAAAAAACCGACGCATGAGCCACGTGCTCAGGCCCCTATGCCTAAAAAACACGTGATCAAAATGGCTGAGGACTTAATTACCTTGATCAGGGGTTCCCAACCCCCCCCCCCCCTCCCTGCTAAGAGGCCTAGACAAGACACTGATTATGAATCTTCAGATCAGGTTTCTATTTCTTCTGATTCCTCTTCTGGTCAGGAATTTTCTATACCACCCTATGAGGATTCAGATGCAGAAGAATCCATTCCATCTGCATCTCCTCCTGAGGGTTATTCTTTTGGAGAAACCTTGCATACTTTAAGGGAACATTTTCATTGGGAGAGTCAGGTTTTCTCCAAATCAAAAAAGAGGCTTAGGGATTTCCTTCTTCCTCAGAAATAGACCTTTGGCTGTACCTCCTGTATTCAACGTTGTTGATGATGTGTTTTCGGAATCAAGCATGGCTCCTGATTCCCTACCTCCGGCTCCTAGGAAGTCTAACAGAGCCTCACAAGGCAAATGCAGGCGCTCAAAAGGCTCTAGATACCAATCACAGGGTTATTACAGGTCAAAGCAATGGGGTGCCTCTACCTCCAAATCTGGAGGAAACAAAATACAACCCTACAGTAAGCAGTATCAATGACTTCCCTTTACCATCACCAAGCACTTATCTTTTGGCAGCCCCCTTGGGGGGAAATTGGCACTTCATGCTCAAAATTGGCAGTTAATTACCCAGGACAAGTGGGTATTAAGCATAGTATCCCAGGGGTACAGATTTAATTTCCATACTTTGCTAATTCCAAAATCAATTGGCAGAGGCTCAGAAAAAGTTACGTCCCTCATGGATATGGGGGCTATTCAACCCGTACCAGAACAGGGAAAAGGATAAGGGTTTTATTCAAGACTGTTCCTGGTACCCAGAAAAGACAATGCCTGGCTTCCAATACTGGACTTATCGATTTTGAACATGTTCTTGGACATCCCAAAATTCAAAATGCTGACTTTACAACAGCTACTGCCCATGCTGGGCAATAACGCTTGGTTAGTGACACTAGACTTAAGAGGCATACCTGCATATCCCAATAAGGGAATCGTACAGAATATACCTCCGCTTCAAGGCAGGTTTATGCATTACCAATTCTCTGCACTGCCCTTTGGCTTATCTACTGCGCCCAAGGTCTTTACAAAGTGTCTGGCACCAGTAATTGCATTTTGCAGACAAAGAAGCATACAGATCTATCCTTACTTGGATGACTGTCTCATTAAAGCAGAAAACAAGGACATTCTTCAACATCTGGCATTTGTAAAAAGGCTTCTTACATGCCTAGGGTACACAATAAACGAAAAGAAATCACAACTGGTACCCTCTAAAAAAAAATTACATTCCTGGGTGCAAGCTTGAATACAACTGCTCAGATGGCTTACCTTATGCCAGACAAACAAAGGCAACTGACTATATACTTTAAACAGATGGCAAAAAAAAAAACAAGTTATCTGCAAGACAAATTCTGCAGGCTTTGGGGTTCATGGCATTCTACTAATTCCATATGCAAGACTGCATATGAGGAAACTACAATGGTATCTAAAAAGTATATGGAGTCAGCATTGTCACAGTCTGGAAACAATGATTCCTCTTATTCCCTGCCTACAACATGAGTTTCTTTGGTGGGCAGAGACATGTCACCAGAACAAGGGACGGTCTTTCACTCTACCCCCTGCCACCCAAACCCTAACTACAGAAGCATCAGACGATGCTTGGGGGGCTCACCTGGCGGGGAGATGCATTCAGGGCATATGGAGGCCAAAACAAATGCATCTGCATATCAGCCAGAAAGAGATGCTAGCTGTTCAGTATGCCCTGACAGCCTTCAAGGGCTTACTTCATCCAGGACAACTACTGATAAAGACGGACAACACCACAGTTATGTGGTACATAAACAAGCAGGGGGGCACATATTCCTACCCCCTTTGCAGACTAGCCATGACATTGTGGGACACAGCCTTGACTTACCAAGTACATCTTCAAGCTCAGTTCCTGCCAGGAAAACAAAATACTCTGGTAGATGACCTAAGCAGAAATCTTATGGACCCTCATGAGTGGAAACTGGATCCACAAGTCTTCAGCATGATAACACAGAAATGGGGGAGCCCAGACATAGATCTATTTGCCTCTCCCCAAAATTATCAACTGGACAAATTCTGCACAAGGACTTATCAGAGACGAGCTTGGAAAGTGGATGCGCTATCCTTCAGTTGGAAAAACCTATCAGTCTACTCCTTTCCTCCTCTGCCTCTTCTCCCCAAGGTCTTACTAAAGGTCAGATAGGAAAAAACAAAAATTATCCTAATTGCCCCCGACTGACCTTGCCAGCACTGGTACCCAATTCTAAGGAATATGTCTCAACTCCCTCCTTGGTACTTGCCTCAAATACCTCATCTACTGTCTCAGCAGAGCTATCAAATTCTGCAGACTCCGCTCCAAACTCTGAACCTGGCAGTATAGCTGATCATGTAATTTTTCAAACGCCTTTCAGTAAATCTGTGATGGATGTCATTTTGGAAGCCAGAAGGCCTAGTACTAGAAAATCTTATGCTGATAAATGGAAGAGATTCTGTGCTTGCAACCAAGCACAAAGAGCGGACACAGCAAAGCCAAATATTCCTCAGATTTTACAATACTTGACTGAGATGCTTGACAAGGGCCTGTCTTTTTCTTCAATAAAAATCCATGCCTCTGCCAGCTCGGCTCATTACAACACGGAGCCTCCCATCTTTTCTCATCCTCTGCTAAAACAGTATCTTAGAGGGGCCAAAAATTTAAGGCCGCCCATAAGATCACCAACTCCTGCATGGGACCTCAATTTTGTGCTGGAAAAACTCACCCTGCCTCCTTTTGAACCAGCAGCTGCTGCGAATATAAAGTTTTTATCTTGGAAAACAGCTTTCCTTTTGGCAATCACTTCAGCAAGAAGGGTTTCAGAACTACAGGCCCTCACGGCTGTGAAGCCTTTTATTACATTTTACCTGGACAGGGTGTCCCTCAAAACCAATCCTTCCTTTATGCCTAAGGTGGTATCCAGTGTGGCTCTTAACCAAATTATTCACCTGCCAACATTTTACCCAAATCCGCAGAACAAGTGGGGGCGGATTATGCATTCATTGGATGTACACAGACAACTAAGATTCTACTTAAACAGGACCAAATCTCTAAAAGTCTGAGCAACTACTGGTGGCATTTGCTGCAGGATCAGAGGGGAAGGTTATATCAAAGCAGACTATTTTTAAGTGGATAAGCCACTGCATTCGTTTCTGCTACTTGCATCATGGTAAACCGGTGCCCAAGGGAGTCGGGTCACATTCCACCAGGGCTGCCTCTACCTCAGCAACCTTTCTCAGAGGAGTTCCAACCAAAGACATTCTAGAACCTGCTACTTGGAGCTCTGTTCATACTTTTGCAAAGTATTATTATTTGCCTCTCTCTAAGTCCAGAGCAGGCTTTGCCACTGCAGCTCTGCAGGGCCTTATAGCCGCTCATAATGCTATTTAGTTCCATCCTCCCATCCATAGCTTTAGGATTCTACCCAAATGTAATGACTGCAACAGTGAAACATGAAGAACATGGTACAGTTGTATACACTTACCATAAATGTAGATGTTCGAGTGTATTCACTGTTGCAGTCTGGGTTACCCACCCGCCATCCCCCTTTTTTCTAGAACTTCTCTTTCCTTCACTGTATTCTAAAGCCTTCGTGGTGTATTTGCTTTTAGATGAAGGTACAGTTTATGTTGCTAAAATTGCATTTACATATATATTGCTATTTATTTATATATTTATATTTATATATCTATCTATATATATATATATATATATATATATATATATATATATATATATATATATATATATATATATATATATATATATATATATATATATATATATATATATATACTATCATATATTCGAACATGGAAGGTTGTAATGGTATCGAAGGCAAAATAATCAATCTAGGAATGGTTTAACATGGATCGAGGTAGGTGTTCAGTATTATTCCAAACTACAAACATGTCCCCTACCTCACCCATGTTAAAACCATTCCTAGATTGATGATATATATATATATATATATATATGATATATCCATGTATATATATATATATATATATATATATATATATATATATATATATATATATATATGTATATATATATATATATATATATATATATATATATATATATATATATATATATATATATATATATATATATATATATATATATATGTATATATATATATATATGTATATATATATATACATATATATGTATATATATATATATGTATATATATATATATATATATATATATATATATATATATATATATATATATATATATATATATATATATGTATATATATATATATATATATATATATATATATATATATATATATATGTATATATATATATATATATATATATATATATGTATATATATATATATATATATATATATATATATATATATATATATATATGTATATATATATATATATATATATGTATATATATATATATATATATATATATATATTTGCTCCCCATTTGGGGGGCATCTGACATCTGGGGCAAGAAAAACTGAATAAAATGGCATTGGTTGCATGTTTTGTACCCCCTGACGACCTGACGTCATGGAAGAGGAGACCGCAACCGATGCAGGGCCCAAGACTTTGATATTCAGGCCGACTGAGGGCAGCCTGCCAGCAGATTACCCAAATGTAATGACTGCAACAGTGAATACACTCGAACATCTACATTTATAGTAAGTGTACACAACTGTACTTTACTGGGTCGGTGCTTAGAAGGCATGCTTGGCTTAAGGAGCAATCTCTGCCTGATCATGTTAAAGCAAAATTGTTGGATGTTCCTTTAAATCAGGACCGCCTGTTTGGCAAGAAGGCTGAGGAAGTTTTAAAAAAGATGGAAGATAAAGATAAATCTATGCAAACTGTAAAAGATTTCTTACAAGTACAACCTTCAAGATTTAGTTGGCACTGGCCTACTAAGAACTGGTCCTTTCCAGCTCCTTCCAGATCCTCTCAAGCCAAATCCAGACACACCAAAAGTACTAGGTTTCAGTCCCAGGGGACTTTCAGAACTAAGCAATGGGGGGGCCTTCACTTCCAAATCTGGAAATAATAAGACACACCCGTATGGTAAACAATCTCAATGACTTTCCTTTAAAATTACCAAGCACTTACCTTTTAGCCGCCCCTTTGGGAAGAAAGATTGCTTTTCATGCAGAAAACTGGGAACTCATAACCCAGGACAAATGGGTTTTAAATAGTGTCCCAGGGATACAGATTTCATTTCCACACATTGCCCACACCAAACAGGTGGCCAGACCTGTCCCCAAATCAGTGGGCAGAGGCTCAGAAACAAGTACTTCCCCTCTTAAACATGGGGGCTATTCAGCCGGTACCCGAAGAGGAAAAGGGACAAGGTTTCTATTCCAGGCTTTTCCTGGTACCCAGAAAAGACAAGTCATGGTGTCCAATTCTGGACGCGCCTACTCTAAACACCTTTCTAGACATTCCAAAATTCAGGATGCGGACTGTTGACCAGTTACTTTCTATGCTAGGCAAAGATGCCTGGTTGGCAAATTCTACATTTAAAAGAAACTTACCTGCATGTCCCAATCAGGGAATCTTGTAGAAGATACCCATGCTTCAAAGCAGGCTACTTGCATTATCAGTTCTCTGCACTGCCCTTTGGCTTGTCTACTGCGCCCAGGGTATTCACAAAGTGCCTGGCTCCAGTAATTGCATTTTGCAGGCAAAGAAATATTCAACTATATCCATACCTGGATGATTGTCTAATTCAGGCAGAAAACCAGGCCATACTTCGAAGTCATCGGGCGTTTGTAAAAAGGGTTCCAACTTGTCTAGGGTGCACCATAAATGAAAAGAAATCACAACTGGTACCCTCTCAACAGATTACATTCCTGGGTGCAAGCTTGAATACAACTGCCCAGATGGCTTTCCTCACGCCAGAAAAGCAAATTCATTTGGTAACTTACTTCAAACAAGTGCCCACAAAAACCCTGTATCTGCAAGACAAATACTGCAAGCCTTGGGGTTCATGGTCTCCTGTATTCTTCTAATTCTATATGCAAGACTGCATATGAGGAAACTTCAGTGGTACTTAAAAGTCTATGGAGTCAACATTGTCGCAGCCTGGAAACAATGATTCCTGTCATACCTTGCCTACGACTGGAGTTCTTATGGTGGGCAGATGCCTGCCACCAAAACAAGGGACTGCCATTCACGCTACCCCCTGCCGCCCAAACCCTAACTGCAGATGCATCAGACTATGCATGGGGGGCTCACCTGGCAGGGAAGTGCATTCAGGGCAAATGGAACCCAAATCAAATGCACCTACATATCAATCAGAAAGACATGTTAGCTGTACAGAATGCTCTGACAGCCTTCATGGACTACATCCTTCCAGGACAACTAATGGTAAAGACGGACAACACTACAGATGTTCATCGTGCATACAGCTGCAGTCATAACAGATGGGTTATCCTGCCGTCAGGCGGGTCCTCGGTCGGCCGAATTCCAAAGTCTAGGTCCGGCGTCGGTTGTCGTCGCTTCTTCCCTGACGTCAGTGCGTCCGGGGTATAAAAGAACCAGCCGACGCCATCTTCTTCAGTCTTTCTTGTCGTGCGGTGCCCGAAGCAGAAGCAGTTCGCAAGTGCCGGTCGGCCAGCTCCTGAGATTTACGAAAATATTTCAGCCGAAGTCTTCTTGAAAGCTAAGTACCCCATTGGGGATATTTTTCTTGCCTCAGACCGATGTCAGACAGTTAATATTTGCATTTCATGTGGGAAGCAAATACCGCATAAGGATTTCCATTCTTTCTGTATTCCTTGCTTAGGCCCAGACCACGACGTCTCGGCCTGCCTTTTTTGTGCTAGATTCAACAAACGCACTATTAAGCATCGGGCGGAGTTCGCCCACCACTATTTTGGTAAAAATTTAACTACATTATGTTGTCGGATACTCCGACTCCAGATGTCCTTCAAGGATGCAACTGCAGTCATCACATATGGGTTGTCCTGCCTCAGGCAGCCCTTCGGTCGGCCGGATTCCAAAGTCTGGGTCCGGCGTCGGCTGATGTCGCCCCTTCCCCGACGTCACAGTGCCTGGAGTATGAAAGCGTCAGCCGACGCCATCTTCCTCAGTCTTTCTTGCCGCGTGGTGCCCGAAGCAGAAGCAGTTCACAAGTGCCGGTCGGCCAGCTCCTGTAAATTCTCTATCCGAAGACTTCAAAAGCTAATTACCCTGTTGGGGACTCTTTCTTGCCTCAGCTGATGTCAGAAAAAGTTAATAATTGTTAAACTTGTGGGAAACAAATACCTCATAAGGATTTCCACTCTTATTGTCTTCCTTGCTTAGGCCCAGACCACGACGTCTCTGCCTGTTCTGCCTGCACTTCCTTCAACCGACGCACTCTTAGACATCGGTCGGAGTTCGCTGACGAGTTTTTTGGGGATAGTTTTGCTTACAAAATGCCGTCGGATACCCCAACATCACATTTAATTGAAAAACGGAAAGACAAGGACCGACACACGCGGGCCGCGGTTTCGGCTGAAACCGCGGCTAGGCCTACCGCGAGTGTCTCGGTCTCGGCTGATACCGAGTCCTTGGAACTTCCGAACCCTGAAATATTACAACCGACAGCCTCGGCCCTGGAGGCTCCTACTGAGTCGGTTACAGGATTGCCTTCCGAAACTGGGGTATTGGAATCTTCCGACACCATACCTTTAGACAAAGCAACACCAGCATGTGGTGCAGCCAGGCCTCCTGCATCCATGTCTATTAAGGCCTTCACCAGGGCTAAAGCTGCAAAGCACTCTAAAGCCATGCCTCCCAGAGTTATTCCTCAGGGACCTTCTTCTAGTTCACAGATTCTAACTTTAGCAGAGGACCTTATCTCCTTAATTAAGGGCTCTCAGCCTCATCCGGACAGGGGCTCCCAACCCCCTCTAGACAAAAGGCCCAGGATGGATCCTCCTGATCCCCCTTTCCTCAGAGGAGGCCTCTGTTGGCTCGGATCACTCAGACTACCAGGAGGAGGCTTATTCGGCCTACGAGGATTCGGATGCAGAGGAATCTATTCCCTCGGCCTCCCCTCCTGAAGAGCTTTCCTTTGGGGAGACCCTTCACTCTGTGCGAGAGCATTTCAAATGGCAGGGCCAGGAATATTCTGTTTCCAGGAAAAGACTAAGAACTTTTCTCCATTTACCTCAGCATAGACCTTTGGCTATTC
This sequence comes from Protopterus annectens, assembly GCF_019279795.1. Taxonomy (NCBI): domain Eukaryota; kingdom Metazoa; phylum Chordata; order Ceratodontiformes; family Protopteridae; genus Protopterus; species Protopterus annectens. Next base: position 1,530,827,658 of record NC_056746.1, read on the forward strand.
CTCCTGTTTTAAATGTGATTGATGATGTATACTCTGACTCTAGTATGACCCCTGACACTCTGCCTCCGGCCCCTGTTAAGCCCAATAGGTATTACAGAGTCCCGAACACGCATAATTTTCTTTATAAGGCCCACTCTGCTGACCCTGAAACTATTTCACAGGGCCCTAAAGGGGTTGCAGCTGTTACTACTAAGAACCCACTCCCCTCTGCAAAGGAGTCCAGGGGATTAGAGAGATGGGGTAAAAAAAGTGTATACTTCTGCCACTCTTGCTATGAGGGCATTAAATTGTCAATTCCATAGAAAAAGTTCCTATTTCAAAACAAGGCCAAGGATTTTACTCAAGGCTATTCCTTGTTCCAAGAAAAGAGCATCAATGGAGACCAATTCTCGACTTGTCCGCACTGAATACTTATCTCATTGTCCCAAAATTCAAAATGCTGACTCTACAGCAACTCCTTCCCATGCTGGGCAAGGGGTTTTGGCTGGTTACTCTAGACCTCAAGGAGGCATACCTGCATGTCCCTATCAGACAAAGTTGCAGAAGATACCTCAGATTTCTTGCAGGGTCAGAGCATTATCAATTCTCAGCATTGCCCTTTGGCTTATCTACTGCACCCAGAGTATTCACGAAATGCCTGGCATCAGTAATAGCACACTGCAGACTCCAGGGGATTCAAATCTACCCATATCTGGACGACTGCCTTATACAAGCGGACAACCAACAAACTTTGATAAAGGACTTAAATTATGCCATCAATCTTCTACAGGCCTTGGGATATACAGTCAACATGCACAAATCAAGACTTGTTCCATCCCAAAGAATAACCTTTCTGGGTGCGGATCTAGATACAACCACCCAAATGGCTCATCTCACAGAAGAAAAATAGTCAACTACCGGATTACTTCAAGAATCTGACAAGACAAACCCAGCTGACTGCAAGGAAATTCCTGCAGGCCCTGGGTTACATGGCATCCTGTATTCTTTTGATTCCACAAGCAAGGCTACATATGAGAAAGCTACAGTGGTACCTAAGGAGTTTATGGACTCAGCACAGTCACAGTTTGGAAACGTTAATCCCACTCATTCCATGGCTTCACAAGGGATTTCTGTGGTGGGCTCAGGCCAGCCAGTCCAACAGAGGGTTGCCCTTCACAAAGCCAAAAACCTCCCAAACTATTACAACAGACGCTTCAGACCTTGGTTGGGGAGCACACATGGAGGGCAGAGGTATCCAAGGACAGTGGTCACAAAAGGAGCTACGCATGCACATAAATCAAAAAGAAATGCTAGCAGTGATACATGCAATCGAGGCCTTCAAACTTTTTCTGCATCAAGGCCATCTACTAATAAGGACAGACAACACCACAGTTATGTGGTACATAAACAAGCAAGGAGGGTACCCATTCTTACCCACTTTGCAGACTGGCAATGAATCTATGGGATCTTTCCTTGAAACTCAATATACAGCTACAAGCTCAGTTTGTGCCAGGGAAGGACAATACACTGGCGGACAGCTTAAGCAGAAATATCATGGATGCACACGAATGGATGCTGCACCCAGACATTTTTCAACAGATAACACAATCTTGGGGGAGCCCGGACATAGATCTATTTGCATCCCCCCACAATCATCAACTGAAGAAATTCTGCTCAAGGACATACCACCCACAAGCGTGAAAAGTGGATGCCCTCTCGTTCAGCTGAAGAAATCTGACAGTGTATGCATTTCCTCCTATTCCATTAATGACCAAGGTGTTACTGAAGATCAGGGCAGAGCAGCCAAAAGTGATTCTGATAGCTCCGGACTGGCCAAGACAGCACTGGTATCCACTGCTAAGGAGCATGTCACATACGAAACCATGGCTCCTACCTCTATGGCCACTTCTACTGACACAGCACAGATACAAAACTCTACACTCCAACCTGAAAACATTGCAACTAACAGCGTGGAGAATACCTTGACTCCTCCTCAGGATAAGCTATCCCAGAGAGTGAAGAATATTATTATGGAAGCTCGCTGCCCTTCCACAAGGAAGGCATATTCATCAAAATGGAAAATATTTCTCATCTGGAACACCACAAAAGGCCTAGATGCGACAATGATGCACACATCCTGGAATATTTGGCAGAAATGTTCCACAATGGGCTGTCTTACTCTTCTATTAAGATTCATGCTTCAGCAATTTCAGCTGAGTACAATACTGATCCACCTGTCTTTTCTCATCCTCTCCTAAGACAGTTTCTAAGAGGAATTAAAAACATCAAACCTCCTAGGAAACCACCTCTACCTGCTTGGGACCTTAACTACGTGTTGGAAAAACTAACACTGCCTCCATTTGAACCAGCAGCATCTGCAGATCTACAGTACCTTTCATGGAAGACTGCTTTCCTTCTGGCAATAACCTCAGCAAGAAGGGTTTCGGAATTGCAGGCCCTGATGGCAGTTCAGCCATTTATTATTTTTCACCAGGACAGAGTCTCATTAAGAACTAATCCTACTTTTATGCCAAAGGTGGTATCCAGGGTTTCATTGAATCAAGCCATTCACTTGCCTACCTTCTTCCCAAATCCACAAAACAAAGGGGAGAAGCTGCTGCACACCCTGGACATTCACAGACAGTTGCACTACTACTTGGACAGAACTAAAGGTTTCAGGAAAACTGACCAGCTGCTGGTAGCATATGCTGCTGGTACTCAAGGAAAAGCAATTTCCAAACAGACCATTTCAAAATGGATAGGAAATTGCATCTGCTTTTGTTACTCATTTCATGGAAAGACTGTACCAGCTAACATTAGACCTCATTCTACGAGAGCCACAGCCACCTCCACAGCCTTAAGAGGGGTGGCTACAAAAGACATTTTAGAAGCTGCCACATGGAGCTCCGTGCATACATTTGCCAAGCATTACAATTTACCTTTATATTCCAGATCTAGAGCAGGCTTTGCTACGGCTGTCCTGCAGGGTATCTTAGCTACACCATCCTTTTCCTAGTACCTCCTCCCCCAGATTGGCTATGGTATTCTACCCATATGTGATGACTGCAGATGCATCCTTGAAGGACATAGTACAGTTTTGTACCTACCATAAATGTAGATGTCCGATAGGTATGCATCTGCAGTCAGGTTTACCCTCCCTCCTTCCCTCTGTGGTATTCCTAGGGTGCTTACCTCTCTATTAGCTAGCTGGGGGGATCTATTATGGTGCATTTGTTTTTACACACACATATATATATATATATATATATATATATATATATATATATATATATTTTTTTTTTGCAAATGTTAGGATTTTTTATTGCTTATTTTCCAAATTTAGCCTTCCTAGAGGGCACCTGGCATCTGGGGCAAGAAAAACTGAGGAAGATGGCGTCGGCTGATGCTTTTATACCCCAGGCGCTGTGACATCGGGGAAGGGGCGACATCAGCCGACGCCAGACCCAGACTTTGGAATCCGGCCGACCGAAGGGCTGCCTGAGGCGGGACAACCCATATGTGATGACTGCAGATGCATACCTATTGGACATCTACATTTGTGGTAGGTACAAAACTGTACTTTTTGAGTAAAAGATGCAAAGATAAGGACCGACATACGAGGTCCGCGACTTCTACCGACACCACGCTATAGCCGACTACAGGTGCTCTGGTTCTCAGCGAGGTGCCTACGCAGCCCCTGAGTACCGATGACGCTTCATTACCGATGTCTTCTGTGCCCGAGGTCGCAGGCTCCTCGGCCCCCATTCCGACTACAGATACTGACGCCACTCTTGGTGGGGAAACTCAGAGTTTAGACAGGCCTGCCACTTCTCAAGGTGTCTTCAGGCCTTCCTCCTTTTCCATTAAGGCCTTCTTAAAATCTAAAGCAGCCATGAAAACTAAAACACAAGGACCACAGACCCCCTTTCAAGGCCCCATGCCTAAAAAACAGATGCTCAAAATGGCTGAGGATTTGATTACTCTTATCAGGGGTTAACCCCCCTCGGACAAAAGGCCCAGATTGGAGGAAGACTACCCTTCCTCAGATCAAGCCTCTATTACCTCAGAACATTCTGAAGACCAGGAATATTCTTATTCCCCTTTTGAAGACTCTGATGCTGAGGAGTCCATTCCCTCGGTCTCCGCAGCCCCCCCCCCCCCCGAGGACTATTCTTTTGGGGAAACCCTACATACCTTGAGGGAACACTTTCACTGGGAAGGCTAAGATTACTCAGATTCCAAGAAAAGGCTGAGGGATTTTCTCTTGCTTCCCCAGCACAGGCCTCTGGCTATCCCTCCTGTCTTAGATATATTAGATGATGTGTACACAGAAGCCAGCCTCAACCCAGATTCTTTACCTCCAGCTCCTGTTAAACCTGACTGGTATTACCGGGTTCCTGATTCACACCACTTCCTATACAAAAGCCATGCTGCTGACCCAGAAACTATTTCACAGGGTCCCAAGGGAATTAAGGCCTCAACTGCTAAAAACCCATTACCTTCAGAGAGAGATTCCAGAGCTTTAGAAAGGTGGGGGAAAAAGGTGTACACCTCGGCCACTTTAACCATGAGGTTAAACTCTCAGTTCCATATGTTAAAGTATCAACAGTTTTTGTTATCTCAGTTGAAAAGCAAAATGACACAACCTGAGCAACCAGATTTAAAGGGGTTGCAGGATTTGTTGCATAGTGCAGAGCAAGTGGGTAAACATACCTTGCAGTGTGGTTTTGATGCTTTAGAGGCCTCATGTAGAGCTGCTGTTACAGGGTCTGTCATACGTAGACATGCTTGGCTCAAAGAGCAAACCTTACCAGATCATGTCAAAGCTAAATTACTAGATGCACCTCTTCAAAAAGATGTATTGTTTGGTGTTAAAGCTGAGGAGGTACTAAAGAAAATGGAGGAAAAGGTAAGATCAATGCAAACAGTGAAAGATTTCCTACAGGTACAACCACCATGTTTCAGCAGAAACTGGCCTTCAAAAAATTGGTCCTTTCCAGCCATGGACAGACCTCAAAGAGGCAGCTACAGGTGCCCGAGGGGTAGAGGGCAATCTCAAGGATCATTCAGAGCCAGACAATGACAAGCACCGACCCCAAGAGGTGGAGAAGATAGATCACAGTCATTCAGAAAGCAGACACAATGACTTTCCCCTTTGCATGCCAAGCAAAGCTTTAATGGCAGCACCTTTAGGTGGAAAACTGGCATTATTTTCAAAAAATTGGCATATTGTCACAAAAGACAAATGGATCCTGGACATTATAGACAGAGGCTACAGATTCCACTTTCACACCCTTCCAAAAATGAGAGGCATGCCAAACCTGCCACAAAATCAAAGGGCAGAGGCACAAAAACAGATTTCAGCTCTCATGGATATGAAAGCTATTCAAGAGGTACCTGCAAGAGAACAAGGTCAAGGTTTTTATTCCAGACTATTCCTGGTACCAAAGAAGGACAAAGATTGGAGACCTATTTTAGACCTTTCCATCCTAAACACATATTTACTCGTACCAAAATTCAAGATGCTCACATTACAGCAGCTTCTTCCCATGCTGGGCAAGGAGTCTTGGCTGGTAACATTGGACCTCAAGGAGGCATACCTGCATGTCCCTATCAGACAAGATTGCAGAGGATACCTCAGATTTCTTGCAGGTTCAACCCATTATCAATTCTCTGCATTGCCCTTTGGCTTATCTACTGCGCCCAGAGTGTTTACGAAATGCCTGGCATCAGTAATTGCCTTTTGCAGACTTCAAGGGATACAAATATACCCATATCTGGATGACTGCCTGATCCAAGCGGACAGCAAACATACTTCTGAAACACCTGGCGTTTGTAATAAAACTGTTACTTTCTGGGATACACAGTCCACAAAAAGAAATCAAAACTAATACCCTCTCAAACAATAATTTTCCTGGGTGCCAGCTTGAATACAAACACCCAGATGGCCTACCTCACACCAGAGAAGCAAGGGCAACTATCTCAATACTTCAGCAAAATGGCAACCTTCCCCAGGCTGACTGCAAGGAAAGTCCTGCAGGCTCTGGGATTCATGGCATCTTGCATTCTGCTGATCCCATGTGCAAAGCTGCATATGAGGAAACTTCAATGGTACCTAAAAAACTTATGGTCTCAACACAGCCACAGTTTGGAAACAATTATACCACTCATTCCATGTCTTCAAAAGGAATTTCTGTGGTGGGCTCAAGCATGCCAAAGAAACATAGGTCTCCCCTTCTGCATACCTCAAGCAAATCAAATCATCACAACAGATGCCTCAGACTACGCCTGGGGGGGGCGCACATGACAGATCAGTGCATTCAGGGAAAATGGTCCCAAAAAGAGAAGCACCTGCACATCAATCAAAAGGAAATGCTAGCAGTGCAAAATGCTATTATGGCCTTCAAAGACCTACTGCATCCAGGCCAGCTATTAATAAGGACAGACAACACCACAGTGATGTGGTACATAAACAGGGAGGAACTCATTCGTACCCTCTGTGCAGACTAGCCATGTCCCTTTGGAACACGGCTCTGGAATTGCAAATCCAACTTCAAGCACAATTCCTGCCAGGGAAGGAAAACACACTGGCAAACAGCCTAAGCAGAAATATGACAGATCCACACAAATGGAAGTTGCATCCTCAAGTTTTCGCAAAGATAACTCAGGCATGGGGACAGCCAGACATAGATCTCTTTGCTACCCACAGAAATTACCAACTGAAAAAATTTTGTTCAAGGACCTATCATCCACAGGCCTGGAAAGTGGACGCACTTTCTTTCAATTGGACAACATTGACAGTCTATGCCTTTCCACCTGTTCCTCTGCTGCCCAAAGTTCTATTAAAAGCCAGAGCAGAGAGGCCAAACATGATTCTCATTGCTCCAGACTGGCCAAGACAACACTGGTATCCACTCCTGAAGAGTCTGACGCATTCCCCGCCATGGATCCTGCCTCTAGTGCCTCTTCTGTTGTCCCAGCACAACTTCAAAACTCTTCACAATCAGTTGAAAACCCTCAATCTAGCCGCATGGAGAATCCCTTGATTTCCCAACAGACCCTCCTCTCCAAGGAGGTGCAGGATGTCATCTTGGGGGCCAGAAGACCTTCTACTAGAAAAGCTTACTCCGCCAAATGGAAACGGTTTTGTGCCTGGAATCAGAAAAAGGGCCAGAATCCTTGGGTAATAAATTTACCTCAAATATTACAGTACCTAGCTGAGAATGTTAAACAGTGGACTTTCCTTCTCCTCCATCAAGATCCATGCTTCAGCCATTTCTGCACAATACAACACAGATCCTCCTTTATTCTCTCATCCTCTCTTAAGACAGTTCCTCAGAGGGGCTAAGAATATAAAACCCCCAAGGAAACCTCCAGTACCTGCTTGGGACCTCAACTTCATTTTGGAAAAACTGACCCTGCCTCCATTTGAGCCAGCTGCTTCAACAGAAGTGCAATATTTGTCATGGAAAACTGCCTTCCTTCTGGCTATCACCTCAGCACGCAGGGTTTCGGAACTACAGGCCCTCATGGCTGTGCAACCTTTCATCATTTTCCATCAGGACAGAGTTTCCTTACGAACCAACCCTTCCTTTATGCCAAAGGTAGTATCCAGTGTAGCCTTGAATCAGACTATCCACTTACCTACCTTTTACCCTAACCCACAAAACAAAGGGGAAAGACTACTACATTCCTTGGACATTCACAGACAACTTTGTTATTATTTGGACAGGACAAAGCCATTCAGAAAATCCGAGCAACTCTTTGTGGGTTATCTCCAAACAGACAATCTCAAAATGGATAGCCCACTGCATACGCTGAGTGGGCTTTGCCACAGCAGTCTTGCAGGGCATCCTAGCTCCTCCTAGTTCCACTTAGTGCCTGCCACCCCTTTTTAGCTTTGGGATTCTACCCATCTGTATGCACGATGAACATAGTACAGTTTTGTACCTACCATAAATGTAGATGTTAGAGTGCTAATACAGCTGCAGTCCAGGTTTCCTTCCCTCCATCCCCTCTTTGGACAGGCCTTATGACAAATACCTTCTCATACAACCTGATTGGGGTATTCTTTTATGGTGTATTTGCTTGCAAACTACTGTTTTTTGATTACTCTATATTGCATTATTACATAAGTTTATGTTTTGCCTTCCTTCTGGGGGCACCTGACATCTGGGGCACGAAAAACTGAAGAAGATGGCGTCGGCTGGTTCTTTTATACCCCTGACGCACTGACGTCAGGGAAGAAGCGACGACAACCGACGCCGGACCTAGACTTTGGAATTCGGCCGACCGAGGACCCGCCTGACGGCAGGACAGCCCATCTGTTATGACTGCAGCTGTATTAGCACTCGAACATCTACATTTATGGTAGGTACACAACTGTACTTTATGTGGTACATAAACAAGCGGGGAGGGGGGGTGCACATTCCTACCCCTCTGCCGACTAGCCATGGTATTGTGGAACATGGCCTTGAGCTACCAAGTGCACCTGCAAGCTCAATTCCTGCCAGGAAAATACACTGGCAGACGGACTAAGCCGAAATCTCATGGACCCACGCGAGTGGAGACTGGAACCACTGATTTTCAACATGTTGACAAGCAAATGGGGGAGCCCAGACATAGATCTATTTGCCTCCCCCCGGAACTACCAGTTGGACAAATTTTGCACAAGGACTCCCCACAAAAAAGCCTGGAAAGTGGATGCTCTGTCCTTCAGCTGGAAAAACCTATCCGTCTACGCCTTTCCCCCTCTGCCTCTACTCTGCAAAGTTCTGTTAAAAGTCAAACAGGACAAACCAAGTACGATTTTGATTGCTCCAGAGTGGCCACGCCAACACTGGTACCCAGTCCTGTGCAGTGTGTCACAAATATCTCCATGGCACCTGTCTCAGACACCTTCCTTACTGTCTCAGCAGGAGAACCAGATTCTGCACCCTCAGCTCCCAACATTGAACCTTGCAGCTTGACTAATCACTTAAGTTCACCCTTAGCATCCCTCAGCAAACCTGTGATGAATGTCATCTTGGAGGCGAGAATACCTAGTCCTAGAAAATTTTATGCTGACAAATGGAAACGATTCTGTGTTTGGAATCAATGTCAAGGACTGAGCACAGCAGCGCCCAATTTACCTCAGATTTTACAATATTTAACTGAGATGCTTCACAAGGGCCTTTCTTTTTCCTCCATTAAAATCCACCCCTCAGCCATTTCAGCTCATTATAACACAGAACCTCCCCTCTTCTCTCATCCTCTGCTCAAGCAGTACCTTAGAGGGGCCAAAAACTTGAGACCACCCAGGAGAGCTCCAACCCCTGCCTGGGACCTTAATTTTGTATTGGAGAAACTCACTCTACCTCCTTTCGTGCCAGCTGCTACTACAGACTTAAAATTTCTTTCTTGGAAAACAGCCTTCCTTTTAGCAATCACTTCAGCTAGAAGGATATCTGAGTTACAGGCCCTTATGGCAGTGGAGCCTTTCATCATCTTTCATGCGGACAGGGTGTGTCTCAGGACCAATCCATCCTTCATGCCCAAGCTGGTATCCAGTGTGGCTCTTAATCAGTCCATTCATTTGCCAACGTTCTTTCCCAAACCACAGAACAAAGGGGAACGGATTTCTGCATTCATTGGATGTGCACAGACAACTTAGATTCTATTTGGACAAGACTAAAACTCGAAGAAAATCTGAACTGCTGGTAGCATTTGCTGCAGTGGCAGAGGGAAAGGCTATTTCAAAACAAACCATTTCTAAATGGATAAGTCATTGCATTCATTTCTGCTATAAGCACCATGGAAAACCTATCCCCCAGGGGATCAGATCTCATTCCACCAGGGCTGCATCTACTTCTGCAGCCTTTCTCAGAGGTGTTCCTATCAGGGATATTCTAGAAGCTGCTACCTGGAGTTCAGTTCATACTTTCACCAAGCATTATCATTTACCAATTTTCTCTAAATCCAAAGCTGGCTTTGCCACTGCTGTCTTGCAGGGCCTTATAGCTGGTCCTAATGCTGTATAAATCCATCCTCCCAAACATAGCTTTGGGAATCTACCCAAATGTAATGACTGCAACAGTGAAACCACGAAGAACATAGTACAGATGTCCTTCAAGAATTCAATTGCAGTCCTGACATATGGGTTGTCCTGCCTCAGGCAGCCCTTCGGTCGGCCGGATTCCAAAGTCCGGGTCCGGCGTCGGCCGATGTCGCCCACTCCCCGACGTCAGAGCGGCTGGGGTATAAAGGCATCCGCCGACGCTATCTTCTTCAGTCTTTCTTGCCGCGCGGTGCCCGAAGCAGAAGCAGTTCGCAAGTGCCGGTCGGTCAGCTCCTGTGTTTTCAGTTACCGAAGTCATCAAAAAGCTAAGTTGTTGGGGAACATTTTTCTTGCCTCAGCCGATGTCAGAAAAAATTGAAAAGGTTAACAATTGTTTGTCTTGTGGTAAACAAATACCTCATAAGGACTTCCACTCTTACTGCCTTCCCTGCCTGGGCCCAGACCACGACGTCTCGGCCTGTGCTTGCTTTAATAAGCGCACACTCAGGCGCCGGGCAGAATTTGCCGAAGACTTTGGCGAAAATTACGCTTATATCATGCCGTCGGAACAACCGACAGCACATATTTCCAAAAAGCGTAAGGACCGGGACCGACATCCTCGGCCCGCGTCGTCCACCGATACCACGCCTAAGCCTACCGCGAGTGCATCGGCCTCTTCGGAGGCGGTAATTCAACCGCTCCAGGCTGACGACACAGCTTTACCGCGTACTTCGGTCCCGGAGGTTACCCCGGTGCCGGTTGTTGATTTTCCTCCCGAAACCGAAGCTCTAGAATTACCTGACACCATACCAGTGGATAAAGTTACTCCTGCACGTGGGGCAGCTAGGCCTCCGGTCTCCATGTCCATCAAGGCCTACACACGTGCTAAGGCTGCCAGCCAGGCTAAGGCCCATCCTCCTAAAACTATTTCCCAGAGCCTTTCTTCTGATAAACCGATCATGACCCTAGCTGCAGATCTAATCTCTCTAATCAGAGGTTCTCAGTCGCACCCAGACAGAGGTTCTCAGCCTCCTGCAGATAAAAGGCCTAGGACAGAACAGCCAGATACCCTCTCCTCAGATGTAGCCTCTAGGGATTCAGAGCACTCAGATACCCAGGAAGAATCCTTCCAGGCCTACGAGGACTCTGATGCTGAGGGATCAATTCCTTCTGCCTCTCCTCCAGAGGATATTTCTTTCGGAGAAGTTCTCCACTCCATGAGAGAACATTGGCAGGGCCAGGAATTTTCTGACTCCAGGAAAAGGCTACGTACCTTCCTCAAGTTACCCCAGCACAGACCATTAGCTATTCCTCCAGTGTTGGATGTCTTGGATGATGTATACTCAGACTCCAGTGCTTCCCCTGATTCTCTCCCTCCTGCTCCTGTCAAGCCAGGCAGATATTACAGGATTCCTGAAACTCACAAGCATCTCTTTAAGGCCCACTCTGTGGATCTAGAAACTATTTCTCAGGGGCCCAAAGGAGTGGCTACTTCCTCAGCCAAAAACCCTTTGCCCGCAGACAAGGAATCTAGGTCCCTGGAGAGATGGGGCAAAAAAAGTTTATACCGCTTCCACCCTTGCCATGAGGTCACTTAACTGTCTTTTTCATACGTTTCAGTACCAGGATTACTTAATGGATGATTTGCAGAAAAAGCTAGCCTCTCCTGAGCCTATAGATAGAAAGGCATTGCAGGATTTGGTTCATAACACTCAGCAGGTTAGCAATCATTTTCTTCAGTGTGGTTATGATGCATTGGAAGTTTCATGTAGGTCAGCTATGACAGGGGCCGTTATACGTAGACATGCTTGGCTGAAAGAACAGCCACTGCCAGACCATGTTAAAGTAAAGCTCTTAGATGCACCTCTGGAAAAACAGAAGCTTTTTGGTGCTAATGCACAGGATGTGTTGAAGTCTATTGAGGAAAAGGCTAAATCAGTACAGACAGTCAAGGATTTCCTCCAGGTTCAGCCACCTAGATTCAGCAGGAATTGGCCTTCAAAGAATTGGTCCTTTCCAGACACTGACAAGTTTCAAAGGGGAAAAAACAGGCGTGCTCGAGGTAGAGGGCAATACCGAGGCTCTTATAGGGGCCGCCAATGGCAACCTCCAAATCAGAGAAGTGCCGCAGGGAGTTCAGCTGCACCACAGGGACAATCAATGACTTGACTTTCACTCCGCCGACCAAGGCTCAAAGAGAAGCACCTCTAGGCGGAAAATTATCCTTATTCTCAAAGAACTGGCACATTTTAACCAAGGACAAATGGATTCTGGACATAGTAGACCAAGGTTACAGGTTCCACTTCCATACCTTACCAACGAGACAAGGCATGCCAAACCTGCCACAAAATCAAAGGGCAGAGGCAATCATACAAGTTTCAAAGTGGTTACAAATAAAAGCAATAGAAAAGGTTCCTCCTCAGGAACAAGGCCAGGGATTCTATTCAAGACTGTTCCTTGTTCCAAGAAAAGAAAAGCAATGGAGACCTATTCTGGATTTGTCCGCTCTAAACACTTTTCTCATTGTGCCAAAATTCAAAATGCTGACTTTACAGCAACTCCTTCCCATGCTGGGCAAGGGGTCTTGGCTGGTTACTCTGGACCTCAAGGAGGCATACCTGCATGTCCCAATCAGACACAGTTGCAGAAGATACCTCAGATTTCTTGCAGGATAAGAGCATTATCAATTCTCAGCATTGCCGTTTGGCTTATCTACTGCGCCCAGAGTATTCACGAAATGCCTGGCATCAGTAGTTGCACATTGCAGGCTCCAGGGGATTCAAATATACCCTTACCTGGACGACTGCCTTATATAAGCAGACAGCAAACAAACCTTGATAAGACACTTGGATTATGTCATTCAATTACTACAGGCTTTGGGATACACAGTCAACATTCAAACATCAAGACTACTGCCATCCCAACAGATTATTTTTCTAGGAGCCAAATTGGACACACAATCACAAATGGCTTTCCTCACAGAGGAGAAACAAGAACATTTACCAGATTACTTCAAAAGCCTAGCAAAGCTCACCCAGCTGACCGCAAGGAAAATCCTGCAGGCCCTGGGGTTCATGGCATCTTGCATTCTTCTGGTACCTCTGGCAAGACTACACACATGAGAAAGCTACAATGGTACCTAAAAAGCTTATGGTCTCAACACAGCCAAAATCTAGAAGATGTAATACCACTCATTCCATGCCTGCAAAGGGAATTTTTATGGTGGGCTCAAGCAAGTCATTTAAACAAGGGCATGTCTTTCAACAAACCTCTAGCAAGTCAAACCATTACAACAGACGCCTCAGATCATGGATGGGGGGCGCACATGGAGGGCAGAGGCATTCAAGGGCAATGGACTCCCAGGGAAATGCATCTGCACATAAATCAGAAAGAGATGTTGGCAGTGATACATGCAATCGAGGCCTTCGGGAAATCCCTTCAACAAGGTCATCTGCTAATCAGGACAGACAACACCACTGTCATGTGGTATATAAACAAGCAGGGAGGCACTCACTCTTACCCCCTCTGCAGACTAACAATGACTCTTTGGGAAAAGTCCCTGAAACTGAACATCCACTTGCAATCCCAGTTTGTTCCAGGCAAGGACAATGTTCTGGCGGACAGGCTGAGCAGAAATTTCTTGGATCCGCATGAATGGATGCTGCATCCACACATTTTCTCACAAATAACAAGTGCATGGGGAAGACCGGACATAGATCTCTTTGCTTCTCACCTCAATCATCACCTGGAGAAGTTCTGTTCAAGGATGCACCATCCTCTAGCCTGGAGAACGGATGCCCTCTCCTTCAGCTGGAATTCCTTAACAATTTATGCATTCCCTCCTCTACCATTACTGACCAAGGTGTTACTGAAGATCAAAGCAGAACAACCAAAAGGAATTTTGATAGCTCCAGACTGGCCAAGGCAGCACTGGTATCCTTTGCTACTGAGCATAACTCACACCAAACCGTGGCCCTTGCCTCAATGGCCTCTGCTTCTAACACAGCACAATTACAGGACTGTTCATCAAAACCTGCAAACATTGCAGCTGACAGCTTGGAGGGTTCCATGACTTTCACCTATACCTCTCTTTTCGAAAAAGTACAAGAAATCTTGCTGGAAGCACGCAGACCTTCCACCAGAAAAACCTATTTAGCCAAGTGGAAGAGATTCATCATCTGGAATGCCAACAAGGGTCAAGACGCATCAGTAATGAGCATACCACAGATATTAGAATACTTGGCAGAAATGTTTCATAGTGGCCTCTCATATTCTTCCATAAAAATTCACGCTTCAGCAATCTCAGCAAAATACAACTGTGATCCACCTGTGTTTTCACATCCCTTACAAAGACAGTTTCTAAGAGGGATAAAGAATATCAAACCTCCCAGAAAACCACCAGTACCTGCATGGGACCTCAATTTCGTCTTGGAAAAATTAACTCTTCCTCCTTTTGAACCAGCAGCATCTTCAGAAATGCAATTTCTCTCCTGGAAAATGTTTTTTCTGTTGGCAGTTACCTCAGCAAGAAGAGTCTCGGAGATACAGGCCCTGATGGCAGTACCTCCCTTTCTCATTTTTCATCAGGACAGAGTTTCTCTAAGAACCAATCCTTCATTCATGCCAAAAGTGATATCCAGGGTGTCTCTAAATCAAGCAATTTACCTGCCTACCTTCTTTCCCAATCCTCAAAATAAGGGGGAAAAGCTGCTGCACACTTTGGACATACACAGACAAATACGCTACTACTTGGACAGAACAAAGACCACCAGAAAGTCTGACCAACTATTTGTAGCTTATGCTGCTGGAGTGCAAGGAAAGGCAATCTCCAAACAAACAATTTCAAAATGGATTGGACACTGCATCAGATTCTGTTACTCTTTCCATGGAAAAGGTGTGCCAGCCAATATTAGGCCACACTCCACCAGAGCTATAGCCACATCCACAGCCTTTCTAAGAGGAGTGGCTACAAAAGACATTCTAGAGGCTGCTACATGGAGCTCCGTGCATACATTTACCAAACACTACAACCTGCCTTTATACTCCAGATCCCGAGCAGGCTTTGCTTGGCAGTCCTGCAGGGCATTTTAGCTACACCATCCCTTTCTTAGATCCTACCACCCCCAGCTTGGCTATGGTATTCAACCCATATGTCAGGACTGCAGTTGCATTCTTAAAGGACATAGTACAGTTTTGTACCTACCATAAATGTAGATGTCCGATAGATATGCAACTGCAGTCAGGTTTTCCCTCCCTCCTACCCCTCTGCAATTTTCCTTTTGGGTCCATTCCCCCTTTCCTCTATTAGCTGGGGATATCTGTTATGGTGTATCTGTTTATTACTGTTGTGCATGTCTGGAATTTTTTATCCATTCACCAAATTTAGCCTTCTTTAGAGGGCACCTGGCATCTGGGGCAAGAAACACTGAAGAAGATTGTGTCGGCGGATGCCTTTATACCCCAGCCGCTCTGACGTCAGGGAGTGGGCGACATCGGCCGACACCGGACCCGGACTTTGGAATCCGGCTGACCGAAGGGCTGCCTGAGGCAGGACAACCCATAGGTCAGGACTGCAGTTGCATATCTATCGGACATCTACATTTATGGTAGGTACAAAACTGTACTTTGTGTACACTTACCATAAATGTAGATGTTCGAGTGTATTCACTGTTGCAGTCCTGGTTACCCTCCCTCCAGCCCCCTGTTTTTCTCTGACTATACCTATACTTTCTGTTACTATGCTTAAAAGCCTTTTTGGTGTATTTGCTTTTGGTTGTGTTTTAAATTTTATTTTGCTCCCCATTTGGGGGGCACCTGACATCTGGGGCAAGAAAAACTGAGGTAATGACGTCGGCTGCACGTTTTATACCCCTGACGTCATGGAAGAAGGGACAGCAACCGACACAGGACCCAAAACTTTGTTAATCAGGCCGACTGAGGGCAACCTGCCAGCAGATTATCCAAATGTAATGACTGCAACAGTGAATACACTCCAACATCTACATTTATGGTAAGTATACACAACTGTACTTTTCACCACCCTGGGACCTGAATTATGTCTTAGAGGAACTCACTGTTGCTCCATTTAAGCCAGCGGCTACAGCTTTTGTAAATACACTTGGAAGACTGTGCTTTTGGTGGCCCTGACATCGGCCAGGAGGGTGGCAGAGCTCCAGACCCTTATGGTCACCCCACCATTTTTAATCTTCCACAAGGGTAATAGAGTAACTCTATGGACTAACTCATCCTTCATGCCCAAAGTGGTCAATGAGTTGTCCCTTAACCAATGTCTCCACCTACTCACCTTCTTTCCACAACCACAGAATGACAGTGAGAGTGTCCTGCATTCCCTAGACATTCACAGACAACTTGGATTCTACCTAGACAAGATGAAATCCCTTAGGATATCAGAGCAACTATTTGTCTTCTTTTACCCCAGGGCTCTGGGGAAGGCGGTGACAAAGCAGACTTTCTACCTGGATTTCCAAAGCCATCTCCTTCTGTTACACCTACCATGGCAAACAGCCGGACAGTAAGATTAAAGCCCATTTTACTAGAGCCATGACCTCATCTGGAGCCTTCTTAAAACGACTGGACACTGCTTCTATTCTAAAAGAAGCTACCTGGACACATCTGTCCATACCTTCACCAAACAGTACAAACTGGACCAGATCTCCAGATCTAGAGCAGGTTTTGCTAGGGCAATCCTGCATGGATTTTTGGAGAGTAGTGCGAAAACACCCTCCTCTTCCCTTTGAGCTATGGCACTCACCCAAAGGTTATGAATACTGTAACATGAGAATAGAAGGACATGGAGTAGTTGCATAAAATCTTACCATAATGATAGATGTTCTTCTCTTCTATGTTGCAGTATTCTGTTCCACCCTCCTACCCTCTGAATAGGCTTTGCTAGAAAACTGTGGATGTGTGCAGCTATCCTGGGGCTGGGGTTCGACTGGCATTCAGTTCTGAGGAAGGTACATGCTGATGTCACTTTTGTGGCCCACTCACCCTTCGGCCAACGTCAGATGTCCCACATACCTTGCAGTGACTAAAGCTTTTGTATACTGGCCGAACGTTTGGGTGGCTTTGCGGAAGCTAACCCAAAGGTTATGAATACTGCAACATGGAAAGAGAAGGACATCTGTGGTTATGGTAAGATTTTGCACAGCTGCTGTTTATTCATGTTTCACTGTTGCAGTTCTGACTTGTGGGATTTCCTGATGTGGAAATCCTTGGCCGGCCCGATTACTAGAGTAAAAATCTCCCTCCTGTAAAGCCTGGAGGACATGTTACCCTGACATCTGTACACTTGGTTATAATGGGAGCCAGCCAGTGCCATGACATCAGTCTTTTCTTAACGTCGGAGCCCGAAGCAGTGTTTGAGTGCATCAGTCAGTCTGCATTAGAGAGAAGTCTTCTAAAGCTAAATATCCTGTTAGAGAACTCTTTCTAGTTTTAACTCATGTCAAATAAGGTTAAAAAGTGTCTCCACTGTGGTAAGCAAATCCCACACTGAGACTTTCATACTTTGTGTGTCACCTGTCTAGGCCCTGATCATGATGTCCCTAGTTGCCATTTTTGTGCCCATTTCCATTCTAGGAAAGTCAGGCGTAGGACCAAAATCTTAGCTAGGCATCTTAGTCTGCCTCCTTCACATCATTTGATGGCTTTTGCCGATCGTCACTAGGTTGAGCTCCCTAAGTGTAAGAAGGAAAAGGGAAAAAAAAACAAAGCTTAAGGCTTTGGATGACAACCATTCACCGTCTGCCAGTCCCCCGAGGCGCATTATTGCTGAGGAAGGCAAGGCGCTTTCACAGCCGCCTTCTGCAACCGAGGTTGTGGGACAGGCCTCTGTCGAAACCCTTATGGAGTCCAACATGCTGTCGGGTCCCGCAACTTTTACACAGGCCTTGGCTTTCAGTTAGTCAGTCAGGTTCAGAGTCGCTCAGCAGACTTGGGTTTCCAACGAGCAGTCTTATACCAGCGACGTTCCTTTGAGGCATCAACCTGCATAAGTTCTGCCTTATGAGTCTAACATCAGGACCATAGATGTAGTACCAACGTCCTAGGTCAAAGGTACTTCTAAGAAGGTTTCTATCTCAGGTCCTATGGCTAGGCCTTCCAGCTCCCACTCGGCAGATTATCAGCAAGACCTGGTCCGGTTAGCTGAGGACCTTATTTCCTTTGTCAGAGCTAGGCAATCCCCTTTGGAGTCTTCCCCAGGGAAATGGAAGAGGGATCCTATGCCATGAAGTTTTCTCTGAACCTCCTGATTCAGATGAAGATTCTGAGGAGGCGAAGTCTTTCTTTGAGGAGGGACCCTTCCTTCTTTTGAAAATTCTGATTCTGAGGAGAATCTGCTTTCAACTTCACCTCTTCAAGATATCACTTTTTGAGAAACAGTCCATGACATGAGGGAACATTTCCTGTGGGAGACGCAGGAATACCCACAATCTAAAAAGCGGATTAGGGAGTTCCTTGACCTCCCGAAACACAAACCTTTGGCTATTCCTCATGCATTGGAGGTGGTAGAGGATGTTTTTATGGACTTTTCCCCGAGTCCAGATTCTCTGTCTCCAGCCCCTCACACCAGACAGGTTACACAAGGTAGTGGACTCGCATAAATACCTCTTCAAAAACACCTCTGCTGACCCAGAGGCTGTCCCTCCAAGTCCCAAGGGAGCAAGAGCCAGCTCTTCAAAGAACCCTTTTTCTTACTGGCAAAGAAAGCAGGGCACGTGATAGGTTTGATAAAAAAGTCTGCACTGCTGTTATCCTAGCCATGAGGACCCATAACTGCCAGTTTCATATGACAAAATACCAACAAAGTATTTTAGATAAAATGAAGCAATAGATATCCTCCCTGGAAGACAAGAATATTTCTAAGGAATTGTTGGACCTTTGCTATTCCAGCTTCCAGGTGGCTAGACACTCATTACACTGTGGCTATGATGCTATGGAGGCCTCTGGCCGAGCTGCTGTATCTGGCTGTGTCATCAGAAGGCATGCTTGGCTTAAGGAACAGACCCTTCCAAACCATGTCAAATCCAAACTTCTAGATGCACCCCTGGATAAGGACTTCCTTTTTGGGCCAAAGGCTGAGACTATGCTAAAAATATGCAAGATTAAGCAAAATCTATGCAAACTGTCAAGGACTTCCTCAAAGTTCAGCCTCCTAGGTTTAGTAGGAATTTTCCCATTAAAATCAAAAAGCAGCCAGAGGAACCCTTGGAGGGAAAAGGCCTCAAAGGCAGCATCAGTCACAGAGACTCAGGCAAACTCAGGCAAGGGAGTTCTAGGCCACAGGACCCTGGCAGAGAGCAGCAATGACTCTTCCTTTCTCCTTCCTGCCCCCACCACCCTCACCAGAAAAAATAGGAGGAAGACTATCCCTGTCCAAAGAAAACTGGTTCCTCATAACTTCAGACAAGTGGGTTCTGAAAGTTATCTCAGATGGTTACAAGTTCACTTTCAAAGAGCCATTAAGATACTCAGGTTACCCAGATGTTCCACAAAATCCCCCTTCCCTTTTTCAGATTTGCAGCTTGTGCTCTCAGGGCTCAGTGGAGCCAGTACCATATTATCAAATAGGGAAAGGGTTTTATTCCAGGCTTTTCCTGGTTCCCAGGAAGGAAGGCTGTCGATGCCCTACTCTGGAACTTTTCACCGTCCGTCAGTCCCTGCTGGTACCAAAATTCACAATGTTGACTCTTCAATAACTTCTTCCCATGATATCCCCTCGTGCCTTAATGGTCACCTTAGAACTAAAAGATGCTTATTTGCACATTACTGTAGAAGAATTGTGCAGAAGTTTTCTTCATTTCAGAGCAGGTGCCAATCACTTTCAGTTCTCTGCACTGCCTTTTGCCTTGTCTACTGCTCCTAGGGTCAAATGCTTAGCTCCTGTGATCGCCTTCTGCAGAACAAGAGAGATCCAAATTTACCCCTATCTAGATGACTGCCTCATTCAAGCCACAAGTTGGTCGAAGCTCCTCGAGGATCTGGCCTTCACTCAGAATCCCCTCACCTCCTTGGGGTTCACCATAATTCTTGGCAAATCCAACACAGTCCCATCTACCAGGATAGTTTTCCTGGGGGCTCTTCTGAATTCCTCCCTTCAAAAAGCCTTCCTCACTCCAGAAAAGGTCTCCTCCTTGACGCATTACTTTCGCAATGTTATGCAGATAGTGCCTCTCAGTCAGGGAATTCTTCAAAACATTAGGCTACATGGCATTCTGTATCCTCATGATCCATCTGACCAGGCTATACTTGAGGAAGCTCCAGTGGTACCTCAAGAATCTGTGGTGCCAGCACTCAGTCCCTGGAGACAGCAATTCAGCTGATCCCTTGCCTCAGGAGGAAATTGCATGGTGGATACAGGTATGTGCCCAGAACCTGAGTCTCCACTTCAGGTTCATCCCTCAGGGTCATACTTTAAACACAAATGCTTCAGAGACAGCCTGGAGTGCTCATTTCCAACACCTTCAGTCCCAGGGCAAATGGGGAGATCAGTTCAGACACAAGCACATAAATTAGAAATAACTGATGGTAGTGCAAAAGGACTTGTGGTACATAAAGAAGGGGGCACCCACTCTTACCCTCTTTGTCGACTAGAGATGCAGGTCTGGGAGATGGGTCACCCTCTGATGTTGCACCTCATGGCACAGTATCTCCCAGGGACTCAAAACACTTTAGCAGATCAGCTCAGCAGGAACATGATGGATCCCCACAAGTGGCATCTGCATTTAGAAACATTTCTCAGCATAGTTCAGAAATGGGGATTCCCACAGATAGACCTATTTGCCACCAAAGAAAATGCTCAACTGAAGATTCTCTTCCAGGAGCAAACTACCCACACCCACGAGGCCATATGCTTTCTCCTTCCTTTGGAGCCACCTGTTCCTTTATGCATTTCCTCCCATGCCTCTTCTTCCAAGGGTTCTCCTAAAAATCAGGGAAGAAGGTCCAAGAGTCATTATGATAGCCCAGGCAACACTGATATCCTCTGCTACTACGTTTAACCAACTAAAATCCATGGAAATTGACTCGGGACAAGGGGAGGCTTGTGCATCCCACACTACAGACTCTCAAACTCTTAGCCTGGATAATTTCCCAAAATACTACTCTTAACATATTCTAAGCAGACAAGTTCAAAACATTCTCAGAGGCTGGAAGGCCTAGCACTAGGAAATCATACTCCTCCAAGTGGAGTAGATTATCCATTTGCGGTCAGAAGCAAGGCCTCAATTCTAAACCAGCCAATATCTCTGCCATTTTAGATTACCTGGCTATCGTGGTGGACAGAGACCTACTTTTTTTTTTCTTCCATCAAAATTCATACCTCTGCCATTTCAGACCGCATCCCTTTCTTCCTCCTGTCTTTTCCCTTCCATGACTTAACAATTCCTGAGAGGAGTGGTTCACTTCAGACATCCCAGGAGACAACCCACACCTTCATGGGACCTCAGTTTTGTTGTAGAAAAATTGATGCTACACCCTGTTGAACTGGCAGCTACTTCTGATTTAAAATTCTTAACCTGGAAGACTGCTTTTTTACTGGCTATCACGTTAGCTAGGAGAATCTCTGAGCTGCAAGCTCTCGTGGTAGTGGAACCATTTCTCTTATTCCAGAAAGTCAGAGTATCACTGAGGGCTAATCCATCCTTTATGCCCAAGGTGGTCATGGACACATGCTTGAATCAAGCCGTACACTTTCCCACCTTCTTCCCCAAGCGTCAGAACCGGGGGGGGGGGGGCATCCTTGGATGTGCACAGACAACTTCTCTACTAACCTGACATAACTAAGTCTTTCAGAAAAGCAGACCTACTCTGTGTCCTTTGCTACTGACTCTGAAGGGAAACCAGTCTCCAAACAGACTATCCTCAAGTGGATTTCTCACTGTATTTCTTTTTGTTACAACTATCATGCTAATAAGCCTCCTGAAACTGTAAAGATTCACTCTGTTGGGTCCACTTCTATCTCTGCTATCTCCCTGAAAGGAGTACCTACCAAAGACATTTTGGAAGCTGCGACCTGGTCATCTCTACATACCTTTTTCAAACACTATCACTTGTCAGCCTTTTCCAAATGTAGAGCAGGATGTGCCACTGCCATGTTGCAGGGCATCCTCTCTTCTCCATAGTCTACCTTCCACCATCATCTCAGTTTTGGAATCACCCCACAAGTTAGGACTGAAACAATGAAACACAAAGAACATAGTACAATTGGTGTACAATTAACATAAATGTAGCTGTTTGAGTGTATTCCCTGTTGCACTGTTCTTTCCCTCCCTCCTTCCCCCTTTTTCTTACAGTAATTGTCTGCTTCTGTTTTCTTCACTAACCAGAGGGAACCCCCCCCCAGGTGTTTACCCTGCAGACCCCTTTTTCTTCCTTGCTGCCTTTGCTTATGGTTCGTTCTGAGGGCTCCTACCTTCTAAGGGGCAAAAAAAAAATCTGATGTTATGGTGCCAGCTGGATCCCTTTATATCCAAGCATAGTGATGTCAAGGTAGGGCATCCGTAGCCTTTAGAGGAGGGAGAGTTTTACTCTTGTAGTCGGACCAGCCAAGGACTTCCACAGCAGAAAATCCCACAAGTCAGGACTGCAACAGTGAATGCACTCGAACATCTACATTTATGGTAAGTGTACGCAACTGCACTTCCTTTCTAGCCATGCAGACCAGTGCACTTCACATGTTTCAAAATGCTCTCAATCCATTAGTCAATTATTTTTTTTTCCAGTGTGTCTCCTTCCAGTCAGGTAAGTACCCGACGGGAATTTTTTTTGGCTAATTTAATCTTTAAAAAGAACAACAATTGCTTGAAGCATGGGAAGCAAGTCCCACACAGATTTTCACTTGTTTTGTCTATTCTGAAAAAGGTTTTCACTTGTTTTGTCTATTCTGCCTGGGGCCTCAACACAATGTCTCTAACTGTCCCAACTGATCTAAATTCTGGGGGAAAAAAAGCCCTAAAACGTAAGGACGGTGTATTACTCACTCATATAGAGTCCTCAGTTTCGGTTCCCCCTGGTAGCTTTACAGCCCACAGCTACTGCTGAGTCTTCACATACACCAGCTTCTGCTGGTGTCATTGTGAAGAAATGAAAAGACAGGAAAATCAATGAGGTGCCTTTAAAGCTCCTTGGTCTGTTGATTCTGAACCCTCCTGCATAACCCCTTATGAGGCCGCCATAGTTTCTGATGTACCTTCCAGTCTTACCATGGCACAGACATTGGTCAGGTCTGATGTTGCTTAGCAGGCCTCAGCTTCCAACCTTTGGATGGTGGGTCGGAAGGGAGATACCCTGGCTACCTCCGCTATCAAAACCTTAGCAGATGTTGCAGTCCAACCTGAGGTCATCCCTTCTAAACTGACACTTAAACTGAAGTGAACCTTTTCTTTTTCTTTGTCTCTTCTCTCAGCCACATCTACTCTGGACAAAGTCCAAGACATCCTAAAAGTAGCATAGAAATTCATGGTCTTCATGAAATTCGAGGAGCCCTCCCATACCTCTTCTCCTGAAGCATCCCCATCTAAAAGAAGCAGGGAGGTGGCCTTTCAAGAAGATGCAGATTCCTCAAGCTCGGATTATGAGGAGTTGTCCTATTCTGGGCACCTTCCATCACAAACTTCTCCAGAGTAAGACTCTAATGACACTCTCTTTCAACCCCCCCCCCCCCCGACCTCTCTTTGAGGATAGAATGAAGGAGGCTTTCATTTGGGAAAGCAAACTGTTCTCACAAGCTCAGACTCAGGAACTGCAAAGTTTGCCATCTCTCAGGACACTGGCTATACCTTCTGTACAAGTAGTACTGGATGATGTCTTTGAAGACATTGCCTTACATCCTTATTCTGTTCCACCTGCTCCTAGGAAGCTGAACAGGTTTTACAGAGTGGTTGAATCTCAAAGCACCTTTACAAAAATTCCACGTCTGACAGCTCCATAGTCTGTACTGAATCCACAAAATGTATACCTAAGGGGTGAAGTAGACATCCTGTCCTTAATGATAGGGAAAGTAGACTTTTGGGCAGATTTTGCGGGGGAAGCTTTATAGCTATGCTACCTTGCCGTTAGAGCATTGAAGTACCAATTTCATGTGCTAAAGTGTCTTGAATGTCTACAGGACAAAATTATGTCTAAAGTGGAATCTACTGGGGATAGAACCTTATCAAAGTAAAGTCAGGAGACAGCAAGAGAAGCTTTAAAAGTCTCCAGACACTCCCCAAAAGTGTAGCCATGACACCTTGGATTCATCATGCAGCATGCCACAGGTTCTGCCATCTGCAGACATGCATGGCTCAGGACCCAGCCCCTGTCAGATTAAGTCAAGGCTGAACTACTGGATACTCCATTAGTCAAAAAATTCCTTTTTGGACCTACAGTTGAATGGGTTTTTGAGAAGCTAGATAAGAAAGGAAAGAATAAAAACTGTGAAGGAATTTTATCTGTCTCCGTACAGTCGGAATTATCCCACAAGACAACCTTCCTGTGGCCAGAAACTCTCAGTCCAGGAGATTGCAACCAGAACAATCCCACAGAACAGGGAACTCCAAAGAGCCCACTCAACACAGAGACTAACTGTGACTGTTTTCAACTCCAGCCCCCAATACCCTTAACCACCCTCCCCTCCAAACTCGTAGCTGGAAGACTTTCCTTCTTAAATCAATGAAAAAACATTACCAGGGATCTGTGGGTGTTCAGCATTGTAGAAAAGGAGTACTACATCCAACTTGGAGAAATCCCTCTTCTTAGGTATTCCAAAACCACCAAAAGAACAGGCGAACCACTTACCACCTACCCTAGGGGAACTTCTTCACCAAGAATCCATTCAGCCTGTTCCTCCGGGTCAGGAGGGAAACAAGTTTCTCATTGTCCCAAAATTCAGAATGCATACTTTACAAAAACTACTTCACATTAACTTCCAATGTGTTTTTATAATCACTCTAGACCTAAAAGATGCTTACCTTCATGTCCCCATTGCAGACAGGCACAGAAAACACCTAAGATTTGTAGGCAGGCTCATACTTCCATTTCTTAGCTTTACCATTTGGGCTGTCTTCTGCTCCCAGAATATTCCCCAAATGCTTTTCCCCTCTGATAGCTCATTGCAGAACTCTATGAGTTCATATTTACCCCTACTTAATCGACTGTATCATTCAGGGAAGATCTAGAGCAGAGACCCTACACTCACTGTAGACCGCTTTCAGAAGATAGATGTCTCACCTTAAATCTTCAAAAGTCACAAGCTCTTCCTCAGTTAAGGATCCTCTTTCTGGGAGCCCTCATAGATTCAGCTCAACAGAAAGGCTTCCTTCCCCAGGATGAGGTATCCTTTCTGATAAACTACATGACCAACCTGTTACCAAAACAACGCATCTCAGCAAGAGAATAATGGCATCCTGCATTCTCATGATTCCACTTGCAAAGTCACACATGAGAGAACTTCAGTAGTTCCCCAAAAAAATTCTGTGGAATAGCATTCTCAACCCCTGGCTACCCTACTGACTGTCCTTCTGTGCCTGAAGAAGGAGCTGCATTGTGGAAGAACACCATACTGCAGAACCCAGGGGTGGACTTCTCTCTACCAGAAGCAAGCAAGACCACCATAGACAGTTCAAACATAGCTTGGGGCCAACTTGCATTTCTTGAAAGTGCAATTCTTGTGGTCATAACAGCAGAAAAAATTGCATATTAACCAGAAGGAGCTGCTAGCAGTTTACTTGGCCATAGGCTTTTCAGCAGAGCCTAATCTCAGGGACATTCTAGGTTTGGATGGACATCACCACAGTGTTGTGGTACATAAGCAAAGTGGTACCCTGTCTTACCCTTTGTGTAGCTTCACAGTGAAGAATTGGATGGTGGCTCAAGAACTAGGGTGACTTTCATAACATTCTGGGTTAGTTTAATACCCTAGATTTTCTAAGCAAGGATCGTCTAGACCCCCAACAAACAGATGCTGAAGAGAGGTGTTTCTGGACCTAACTCTGCAGTGGGTGGGGTCCCTTCAATAGACCAGTTCACCTCTCACCAGAAGAGACAAGTACTATGGTTCTGCTCCAGAACTCAACAGACTGGGCCTTGAAAAAATAGGTGTTTTTCCTCTTTCAAATTAACAAACCTCTTCCTGTATGCATTCCCGCCACTGCCTGTCATTCCCAGGGTACTGGTAAAAATCAGGATAGACAGACCCATCTTAATCCTAGTCGCCCCCTTCTGGTCAAGGCAACACTGGTTCTACCTTCTCTTAACCCTCATTGAGAGGAGATTCAACACCATACTGTAGGAAATGGGTCTTCTCAGTCAGGTCAAGGGAGCTGTATTCCATCTTCACTTAACCATTCTCAGGAGGATTGGTTGTTCACCAACGAATGTCATTTATCCCAAGGATGTGCTTTCCATTCTAACGGAGGCAAAGAAACCCAATATCAGGAAATCATACCTCGTAAAATGGAAGAGATTTTCCATCTGGTGCCGCAGCAAGAACATCAGACCTTCTCAGGCAGACATCAGCTCAGTCTTGGAGTACCTTTCAGGCCTGTTTAGACAGGGGCTTTCCTACTCCAGTTGTAAAGTACATGCATCTGCCATCTCAACCTGCCTGCACCATTCTCCACTTGTCTTCTTGCACCCCAGCATGCAACTTTTCCTAAAAGGGATAATTCAATTGAGACCACCCAGAAAGAACCCTGTTCCTGCTTGGGATCTAAATTATATGCTAGAGAAACTCACCTTGTCCACCTTTGACCCACCTGCCACTACATCTCTAAAAAATACTCACTTGGAACCAGTCACAGAGGCAAAGAGGGTCGCAGAGCTACAAGCAGTCATGTGTAAAGAGACATTCACAGGGATATGGTAACCCTTGGAATGATCCCATCTTTTATGCCTAAGGTGGTATCAGGACTTACCCTAAACCAAGCTGTCAATCTGACAGTCTTTTTTTTATTAAACAAGAAACATCTTAATTTAGTAATCACTTATGACGTAACCAATCGTACATTTATATAAATGAAAGCAAACCATATTGACATATTTTCAGTTGTAAATATTATACACCACTTATCTATCCAGTCATTGTCAATCAAACATTATATAGCTTGTTTAACTCCTACCTTCCATTAAACCTCGTTCCTCCTCCAAAACATTTTTCTATAAGTATTATTCCCACCTTTCCCATTTTTTCATTGTAACTTGCTCCTACCTTTTTCTAAAGATCCCACTTCCAATTATTTTATTTCTGTTACTATAGTCATCACTTATAGTGCAGTTGCTTTAGACTTTGATTTCCATTTTCTAGTAATTGCTTTTTTTGGCAGCCACCAGTATTAAACTCAGCAAGGCTTTACTGTGTCTAGACAATTCTGATTATGTACCACAGCTCAAAAAATCGTTTCCTTAAGACCAGTTTGCTCACCCAGTATTTCTGATAGAGTAATCTACAGGGATTTTTTTTAATGTCTGCCAATTCATTACACTTCCAAAGATTATGTTCCCTGTTATCTCTTTCTTCCCCACCGTATACATTTGTAGTGTACCAGAGAAAAAATCTTTAGTTTGCTTGACATATAAAATTCCTATGCAAACACTTCCAATTAAAGATCCTAAATCTTCTAGATTTCTATATTTGGGAGCCATATGTATATCCCCCCATTGTTGTTGTACCTTGGGGAATAATGTGAAAATTCTCTCTGAACTCCTACCACTGAATTCACATCTTTCATATTTTCATCAATTTATTCAGACCTGTAGCATTTTGTTATATTTCCCTTTTAGGCCCCCGATATATCCTCACTGTTGAAAATGTTCCCTACTGAAAGCTGGTGATTTCTCCCAGAATTGTCTTAAGCTCCACTGTAGCAGCTTTGGGTGGATTATAAATACATGCCAAGAGTAATCCTTCTCCCTTGCCATTAGCCCCTTAGTACTGTAAATCTACCATTATTGTAGTTTTTCCTCTTCTATTGCTATTGGAGGTCCTCTTGCAATTAATATATATACTCCCCTTTTAATTTTTCCCAAATATTCTGCTGAATAACCACCCTGAAATCCTTTCTTTATCAAATTCAAATGCTCCCTTCTTTCCAAACGACTCCTGTAGCATAGCTTTTTTCTCTCTGCATTTTTTTATATAGGTCACTATCTTTTTTGTATATATCTATGAAACCATTCACATATAAAGGTAATTTGGAAATGGTTGTCGTGATAAGTTATTATTTCAATCTGTTCTATATAACAGCTTTTTTTTTTTATTAAAGTGTATAAAATATAATGCCTCATTCCCCCAGATTACATCAAATCTCATTTGCTGCTCTGTCAGGAAGCATCGTGATTAGTACCCTTGAGCTCCATTGAGAGTTTCTTTTCTCCTAATTACAGATAAGTCAGTTTTTTTCTTATTGAACTATCTTTTTATTCTGTCTTCCCCCTGTCTTCTCATTCCTATATTAAAAAAAAAAAAAAAGTTTGTTGGTCTGTTCTTTGCGGTACTTTATTTTTCCTTTCCTTTATCTGCATTAATAATGTCTGATCTGATGTTGTCAGTCTTCATTTTATCCTTGACAGATAGGTTCGGTTCCCATATCAGAACCGTCTCAGCCGTTACTACAGCTTGTGCCAGCCAAAAACTCTCTAGCTTCACCTCTACCCAGAATTCCTCTCTCTCAATTACCTCTGATCTCGTTTGACACTTTTCAAAAAGGTTGCATATAGCTAATACTCTCGAGTATCTGTGTATTTTCCCACTATCATTTTTGATAGTTTTCTCTCTCTCTCTCTATTATTCCCTGTCACTGTACACGTTTGTGTACATCTTCGCTATCATTGCTGATAGTCCTTTCCTTAACATTGTACAGTGTTTTTTTTCTCTAGTCTCTCTCTTTGACATGGCTGAGAAGGGTAAGGCCCCTTCTGGCTTCAAAAAATGCCAGAAGTGTGGCCATAAAATTCCCTTGTCAGATTTTCATTTCTTATGTATGTATTGTCTTGGATCCCACCATTTACAGAAGATTGCCATATTTGTCATGCCTTTAGCCACCGAGAGCTGGTGGAAAGGTGTAATAAGCTCATTTTAAAAGGACTTCTTCCTTCAGCCTTTGGCGAAGCCTTATCTTCTGTAGATAAACCCAAAACAGATATGTCATCGGCATCTTTTTCATCTCTCGAAAAATCTAAGAAAAGTTTTTTGGTTCAGACCTCCCAGTTGGTTCAGAAAGCTAAAAAAGTGAAGCCATCAGTTCCGAATTTTTCCACAGAATCGCAGGCCTCTGCTGCTGACACTCTGGTCCCAACGTTCACTATTACTGCTTTACCTACTAAGACATTGCCTAGAACTTCACACTCTCCTTCAGTTGATCC
The DNA here is from genome assembly GCF_019279795.1 of Protopterus annectens. Taxonomy (NCBI): domain Eukaryota; kingdom Metazoa; phylum Chordata; order Ceratodontiformes; family Protopteridae; genus Protopterus; species Protopterus annectens. The sequence continues at coordinate 1,530,857,035 of NC_056746.1, forward strand.
TTTCGCTGATGAGTTACCTGAAGTTTTCTTGCAGAAGCCTAAGATCCCCTCTAAGTCATTGGTCTGCTGCACCAAAAGTCTTCCTAAACTCAACGTGGAGAGACTTGTGACTAAAATGTTATGGGCTAGAGGGTTTTCAGGCCCCCCTTCAGTTCCTACCCCTTACAACTCCTCCTGTAACATCTTCGGAGGTCTTAGAGTCCTTTGTTCCGGATTTCCCAGCATCAACTGTACTGGCTCCAGAGTTGTTCGCTTCTTCAGAGCCAGTAGTTACCCTGAGCTCTTCAGTTGTTTCTGAACCGGAAACCTCCCAAAGCCATAGCTACCCTGTCATTTGTGGGGACAGGTCTTGACTCCTGTTTTTTTGGAGCCATCCCTGCTCCTCGAAGCTTCGGCTCAAGTTAGTTCAGTGCTAGCTTCAGTCTCAAGGGTCAGTTCTTCCGAGTGGGGACTGGACCCCAGTTCCGAGGAGTCCATCTTACTTCCGGGCTCCATTTCCTCTTTTGGGGGGGGGCAGCCTTCAAGGCGATGTAGAGGGCTGTTTCTCTTGCAGAGACTCAGTCGACAGCTTCCCCCTCTGAACAGGTACCCCCCCCCCCCCAGTTCAGTTATTCTTCCTGCCCCTCCACGGGGACAGCAGGTGCTGAAGCCTTAGGTGTCACAGGCACAGGTACTGTCATCTTCCGATACCTCCCCGGATTATCCTCCTGAGGAGGTCCCTTAGAAAAAGAAGTACAAGAGGAAGCACTTGTATTTCCCCCAGGAAGCTGTCACGAAGGACATGGATTTTGATGAAGGGGAAGAGTCCCCACGGTCACCTCCTGAAAATGTCTCGTTTGAAGACATCTTGGAAATGAAAATTTTAAAACCAAGAGGTGGCTGGAAGTCCCAAAATCCTTTCTTTGAGAAATCTGTTTACCTCCAGGCTTTTGGCACCCACCCGTCTACCTCTTGGCTGACACCGGCCACTGATGAACTCATTCATTTGATTTTTCAGCAGGCATGGAAGGCTCCAGACACCATCGAGCCTATCCCGAAAGACCTGATAAAATTCTTTCTGCTCCAGAAGACAAACAGTTTTGGGCCAAGGGGTTAGCTGTTGATGCTATGGTCATCCACAGCCACCACCAAAAAAGAACTCGCTGAGGAGAGTTCCTCTGTCCATCTGCTCAACAGGGAGTTCCAGGCTGTGGACAGCTTTGGGAAGTTGGTCTGCACTTCATCGACCTTTGTCATAAGGTTCTTGAATTTTTTGTCACATTTCACCAGACTCCAAAAGGGATCTTGATTAAGGAGTTGTCCGACGCCCTGGCGGAAATTTTAGCTAACGGAATCCAAGAACAAGTGGCTTCCCAGTTAGCCACCCTGGAGTCTATGTCCAGTTCGTCCATGAGGTTGATCGCTTGTACAGCTGAAGGGTCCTGTCCTAAGAAACAGGGCAGTGGTGGAAAAATGTGGTTCAAGAAATCCCAAAGGCCAGGGAGTTCCCCCAGGGACAGAGGGAGAGAACCAGAAAGAAAGACGCTGCTTTGTGGCAGAGGTAGTCTGCAAAACCAGGGATTCCTTCCCGGGGAAGCTTTCACTGTTCCCGAAGGGAGACTCAATTTGTCTTCCTCTGGAGGCAGCCGGGGGGGGGGGGGGGCACTTGCCTGGCTAAACTTAACAGAAGCTTTGTGGGTGCAACAGATCATATCCAGAGGTTATATCATTTCCTTTTCTCAACCTGCCCGCACACACAAGAAAATCTCTGATGTTCCACCCAATCAGAGGGCTTCAGCAGTGCAAGTAATTCAGAAGCTGCTGGACAAAAGGGTCATCCAGAAAATCCTGCCAGACCTAGAAGGATCCAGAACCTACTCAAGATTCTTTTTAGTGCCAAAAAAGATGGGACTGGAGGCCCAATTTGGAACTCAGTGGACTGAACAAATCTGTTCAACAAAGTTCCAGATGATCATGGTACAGTCTATTCTTCCCTTTCTGAAGAAAGACGACTGGTTGTGCTCAAGTAAACCTTCAGGATGCGTAGTACTATATAAAGGTGGACAGATGCTCCAGAAACTTCCTCCGTTTCTGGCTAGGAGCCAGTCATTACCAATTCAGGGCACTTTGGCCTCACCACAGCCACACCACAGGGTGTTCACCAAATGCATGGTAGTAGTAGCAGCTCACTTGAGACTGCAGGGATTCCGAGTGTTTCCATACTTGGACAACTGGCTCATAACCACTTCGACCGAGTATCAATTAATAGTAGCCAGAGATTAGACCCTCAACATCTGTGCCCACCTGGGGATTACAATAAACCTAGAAAAGTCGCATTTAACATAACTTTCCATCTGTGTTGTCTATCTTCATTTATCCTTGACTTCCTTCCCTCCATCCCCCGACCTCAAAGATTTTTTGGTGGAGCAGAGCATATACCTTTGAACTGTTACCATTATTCAAGCACCGTTACATAAATGTGTGTGTGTACACGTACATACCTCTCAACTTCTTAGAACAAGAAATCTGGACAAAGCCATAAATAATGGGGGGACAAAGACCCAAAAATAGGGACACTTTAAATATTGTTTTTACAAATTTAGAAAGTTGATAGAATGACAGGTTTTGCATTAGCATAAATTTTCTGAAACGTATGAAGTCTGAAACTCAAATGTCTGCCATTATGTTATGACGTCAAGAATCCCCAAGTGATGTGGGTACTCCAAGGGCCTTACAAAAACAGATGCTTGGTGCCAGAGCCATGGGCTCAAGCTCAATGCCAAGAAATGTATTGTTATCCCCTTTGGGAAAAAACATGTATCCATGAATTACCATATAGGTGGCAGTACACTAAACACAGAAAGTGTGATAACAGACTTAGGGACACAGGTGGACAGTGGTCTCACCTTCGATAACCACATCGCCACGACAGTCAGAAAATCCTTCTATGTGGCACACCTCATCACAAAGGGCTTTTCATCCAGAAAAAAGGAGGTCATTGTCCCACTGTACTCATCCTTCATTAGACCCATTATAGAATACAACGCCCCATTTGGTATGTACCTCTCAAGACATCTGCAACAACTGGAAAGGCCTCAGAAATACCTCACTAAAAGAATCACAGGCCTAAAGCAGATGCCCTATGCTGACCGCCTTAAAAAAACTCCAGCTATACTCTGTTGCATATCGTCTACTCAGAGGCGATCTCTGCTTAACATACAAGGCCATGTCAAACCCAGAGCTGTTGGACATGCTACACTTAAAGAAATCCCAATCCCTCAGAGCTACACACTCCAGGGATCTAAACCTTGTCATCACAATAAACAAAACATGCTGGAGGGATAGGTTCCTGACCCAGAGACTCCCCAGACTCTGGAATAGATTGCCCATACATGTCAAGCAGAGTGCCTCTTTGGGCCTCTTCAAGAGGAACCTTGACGATTGGATGGGAGAAAGGAAATTCTCCCCAGGGATCACGTCAGTCGCCCTGCTAGACAGGGGTCCAGGAAAGTAAATAATGTGGGAAGAAATAGCCAGGGAATTGTTATGGCTAGGCTTGTATAGGCCCTAGGGCTGATAGCCTAGTACCAACCTATGAACCTATTGATTTGCCAGAAAACTGCAATTTTGAGAAACAGACAAAAACTGAGGCAAAAATCTGGACATTCTGCAAAAATCTGTACAGTTGAGAGGTGTGGACTGTGTAACTGTATATATGGTTTATTTATTTCTATATGCTATTGCTGATGCTAAAATCATTCAATACGCAGATGATTCAACCTTAGTCTGCTTTGCCTCAAACCTCTCTGAATTGCTGACTAAAACCCAAACTGCCTTCTCAACAACTGAAAACTGGATGCGCCAAAACCACCTCTCTCTCAATGCAAATAAATCAAATATTCTACTATTCCCTCCCACAAAGACCCTCTCCTATGATAAAAACAACTTCAAAGTCTATAGTCAAACCAACTCGCCTATAGAAGTGGCCCCCTCTGCCAAACTGCTTGGCATTACTGTAGATGAACACCTCGTTTGATATTCATATTCAACAAAATATTAAGAAAACCCACCAAAAGCTAGGTATGCTGTATAGGAATAATCGCTTTCTCTCCAACTCTACCAGGCAAACTCTGGCCTCGACTTATCTTCTTCCTTCCTTATTATATGGAGCCCCTCTCCTAACCAACCTGTCCTCCTCTATCACCTCTAAACTAGAAAACTGCTACAACAAAATCTCTAAATTTGCCTCTAAATCTAAAAATACCACCCATCACTGCCTAACCCTACAATCCCTGAATTGGCTTGAACTCCCAAACTACCTAGACTATCTCCAACTCACTACTGCACATAAACTCATATTTCATCCAACAAAATGTCCCGCTCTAACATCCTTCCCCCTTATACACCCAACAGAGCTCTCGGATCTGAAAATCAGAACTTAATTACTATCCATAAACCTAAATGTCCTGCTGGCCAACTTCTCCTATCTTTCTCACTAGGCAAAAAATGGAATTCCCTTCCCTCCACACTAAGAACCATACCAAACTCAGAAAACTTCAAAACCCAACTATTCAAACACCTGTCCACTAAATGGAAATGTACCTGCCTTCACCCAACCTAATCCAAGGGGGTTCTCGCTCTGGTTCCCAAGCTCTACAACTCTCATAGTTATCTTCCTATGAGCCTATCTAAGCTCTCACCTCCTGCAGCTACCCTCACACAGCCCAACCTTGAAAATACTGTAGGTAGCATACTACTGTGGATGTGTGTATGTAAAGCGTATTTACATTTTCTTAAAAGGTTTGTATGTAAACTGTTTCCACACCTAACCCATATCTGTTTTCCTCAAATGAAACTGTGTGATCCCTACTTTCAAGCTTAATGAATTTGTTAACTATGCATGATATTGAATGCATTTATGAGTAACTATTCTACATAAGATCTTTAATATTAACTATCATTTATATCTAAATTGTATAATGCATCTTGGAGCTTTTCTCCCCGGGCCTCCACTGAAAATGGGTCAATTCGGCTCAGTGGACTTCCCCGGTAATCAAATTGCAAATAAATAAATATTTTCTGCAAACTTGATCTGAGGTAATTGAGATAGAGGGATTCTGGGTAGAGGTGAAGCTTGAAAGTTTTTGGCTTGCACAAACTGTAGTAACGGCCGAGTTGGTTCCAGTATTGGAACCAAACCCATCTGTCAAGGATAAATGAAGGTAGACAACACAGGTGGAACGTTATGGTAAGTACATAACTTCTTTATAAGCCATTGGGGTTTAAAAAGTGAACTTCCTGTGGGCACAAGATTCCTTTATCGTCTCGGTCTGCACATCTTGTTCCGTTTGCGAGGGGCTTTTCACCAATGTGCTTTGGCTGACAGCCAAAATAAACTTATTTTAAAGGGTCTAATTCCTTCTTCTGCCTCTGCTGCGATTTCTTGTACTTCAGGGGCTCAAACCTCCACCAAGAAACATAAAGACGTCTGGGAACACAGGAAATGTTCCCCAGACAAGTCTGCCTCTACATCCAGCGAACCTCCCAAAAAGACTCTTAAGAGCATCGGATCTGACATCCCCGGACCCAAGTAAGTTTGATAATGTGTCCTCTCGGACCCCCCCCTCCTCTTACTTCCTTGGGACTGACTCCTGGTACTTTGGGGTCTCCCTTTTATCCTCCAGACCTCCTTCCACATCTTCTGTCAGGTCTTCCCATAGCCTTTCCAGATCTGAGGTGGATAGACTTAGGAGGCAGTTCCTTCAGACACAGACCCAGATGGGGGTTTTACCAACTCCATTCCCCACTGGGTCTGTGAGTCAACTTTCTCCTTTCAAGCCAGTTGCTTCTTCTCAGATACAACCTCCTGCTTTGGAGTCCTCTGATCTGAAGGCCCCGTGAGTTGAGGTGTTGGAGCCTTTAGTGATTCTCTCTCTGATAACTTCCAAGACTCACTCATCTCTGACTGCGCCACAGCAGAGTGGCTCTCAGAGCTGAAGCCTGAGCGTCAGTACCGTTGGGCTGATTTCGACTACAAAGTTTTTGGAGCCGTGGTCCCCCGGAACCTCGGAGTTCAACAGCCTGGCACCGACTACCCCTTTTGGTCTAGGGTCTCGATTGATGATTTGATGATATTTCTGCAGTGGCTTTGTGGTCAAACTCTCATACCCTTATTTCACACTATAAACTAGATATTACCCTTTGGTTCTGCAGTGCTCCAGAATATCCTTCCATGAGGGCCACCCAAGGTTATTGTAGCTGGGGACTCTGTCCCACAGGTTGAGGAATGAATGAAAATGACATCATCAGATAAAGAAGTTATGTACTCACCATAACATTCCATCTGTGGTGTCCATTTTTCATTCTTCCTGAACCTTCCCACCCTCCTTCCTTCTGTCCATGACTGTGAAAGACCTGATATATATCCTTATCAGAACCACAGTTCCTGTTCAAGCTTCTGAACTTCGTTCTTTCTGTTTCCAGTAGTTACCTAATTGTGTATACATTTGTATATAGTTTGCAATATGTTAGCAGCAAACTCAATCTGGGGGAATGAGGCATTATGGGTACGGGAGGAGCTCAAGCTTCAGAGCCTAAAGCTTTGAAAAGCGCAGAGTCTGCTCTAAGGGTCCGATCAGAGACCCCAGAGGTTGAGAGAGTGAAAGGTTGAGGAAGAACGAAAATGGACAACACAGATGGAACATTCTACCTCAACCTTCCCACCATCTTTCCCCTGTATCTTTTAAGAGTCCTAGGGCAGACCCGAAACTGTTTCTCAGGGATCTAAGGGTTGTTAACCCTCTTCCTAACCCCTAAAGAGGCAATAAAGGAGGCAAGGGCTTTGGATAGATGGGGAAAAGTGTGTATACTTCTTCTTAGCCATGAGGTGCGGTTGGTGTTCAGTTTCACATGCTAAAAATATCAAATATCCTTCACAAATGAAATCTAAGGTGGAAAGGCGAAGTGCATTGAGGTAAAGAGTTGCTGGATTTAGTCTGGATGTCTGTGTCAGTGGGTAAAGCATTCTTTGCAATGTGGTTTTAGTGCTGAACAGGCCTCCTCGAGGGGGGCTGCCACTAGTTCTGTTCTTCGCAGGCATGCCTGGTTGAGGGATCAGAATTTAGCTGAGCATGCTTAAGACACCAGTTTTGGATGCTCCTTTACAGTCTGATGTGTGTTGTTTGTGTTACGCCTGTGGAAGCAGTTTTTAAAAAAAATGGAGGACAAAAAGTCTATATGTTAAAGAAAGATTTTTTGCAGCAGCCACCAACCACAGTTATTATTGGCCTACTAAGGATAGGGATGGACATATCCTGATATGATTCCCAGTCTAGGGAGGGTAGCGACGTAGAAGGGAGAGGCTCAAGGTTCTTTTAGGCCTAGAAGAGGGAGTTCACCACCCCAGACTTCTGGTGAGTAGGGGGGTCAGTCCTTCTAAACACAGACAATGACCTGCCTTTTCAGCTGCCTGTAGATTCTCTCTCGGCTAGCAGCTCCTTTGGGGAAGACTGTCTCTTTTCAAGAAAATTGGGGATTAATTACTCAAGACAAATGGGTGTTGGATATCATTCACCACGAAACAAGGCGAAGCTGGGAGAGTAATGCTGAAGACAGATGCCTCGGACATTGAGCTCAGAGCCTATCTAAAATGGAAAGTGGATACACAAGTGGCTGCGCTGACTACAGCATCATACACATATCATGGTAGCTGAGATTAGCAGTCCAGTTTGCATTAATGGCTTAATGGCCTTCTTAGGGGCAGGTGTTGATTCTAACAGACAAACACACTAAACAACAACACAACTGTACACAAACAAACAATCAACAAACAAGGGGAACACATTCTTATCCTCTATGATTGCAAGCAATGATTTTATGGCGCTTGCAACTCTTTCTTGCAACTAAGGTTTCTGCCGAGCACAGAACTCTTTAGCAGAACTCCTTAGCAGATGTATTGGATCAGACAATTCATGGACCAATCTTCATGTGTGGATCTTCATGTATTCTTGTGAAATGGAACCAGAGTGCCATAGACTCCAGACGCTTCTCCACTAAAACCAAACCACCCAAAAAAACCACACAAAGACATCACACAGCTTGGAGAGTGGATGCTCTTTCTTTTTCTTTGGAAAATCTTTCTCTTCATGTATGCTCTTCCCTCCTCTTCTTCTTTTTCTTCAAAAGTAAAGACAAAGGACAAGACAAGCCAAGGATGATTGATTTTGATAGTTCCTCGCAACACTGGTACACACTACTAAGGAGAGTCTATGAAGGAAGCCTCCATGCCCTTTACCTTTGATTCCCATCTGATTGTTATCTGCATCTGTCATCTGCTCAATTAATGCCTGCTCTCCTTCTTTCTTCATCTGCCTGGTGCATATTCTGTGTGTACAAAAACACAGCAGGGTCTCAATCCTCTTCAACAAGTTTTGAAATGTGGGACAAGGCTTAGAAGACCTAAAGGAAGGAAAGTGTAAAATAGAAAGATTTTTTTTTTTTGGAGTACAGCAAAGAATTTGGAGATTTCTGAGAGCCTAATGTTGAGTGTGGCTCTTCAATATCTTATTGAGTTATTGGACAATGGTTTGTCCTTCTTCCTATAGATTCATGCTGCAGCAATTTCCAGCTCACATGATTGTGACCCACCATTGTTTTCGCATCCTTTTTATAACTGTGAAAGACATGATGGATATGCTTATCAGAACCACAGTTCCTGTTGGAGCCCCTGAACTTAGTTCTGTCTCTTTCCAATAGCCGCCTAGTGCTGTTTTGTCTAGGCTTTCTTCTGTTTTTACATTGCAGTGTCTACATTTCTTAAAACTGAAAATGTGTAAATAAGGAAGAAAAAATAGGCACATTTGTTTGCTTTATTATCTCTGTTACACATGAAAATAACTGAAAAAGCTTTTATTTTTCTAGCATGCAGTATGTAACGTGTTCTAAAAATACTTTTTAAGAATAAAATGTTTTATTTGCAGTTCATTCTTTTCTTCCTCTTCCCCTCTCCTAAATGTTCTTCCAAACATTAATGACATGAAGTAGGGCATATGCTTTGGAGTCCCCTACAAGTTTAGCAAAGTGAGGAAAGTCCAGCATTTCCAGGTTTTCATGTTCCTTCATACTTCGCAAATGTAATTAATGTTTTGTAATTCTGCATTTATTCATCCATTTCCAAGTTGCTGGTTTTCTTCCTGTGAAAATCCATCTTCCAAACACAGTCTCTGGTTTAATTCCAGCGTCCTCCTGGTTCTTGTAGTCAACTCTTGTGCTTTTTTTTTTTGTCCCTCAAGCATTTTCCCTTTAGAGCATTATAAAAGGTTTCACTGGCGCATAGTCTATGTGAGCTGTATTGTCAGAAGAAGGAGAATCCCCTTACGTTTGAAAGCTCACTTTTTGTTGGACAAACTTTTTTCATTTCATCCTTAGCATGTTCTGCATCAAAAATGTTTTTGACACTCCAGGAAAAAAATACTCCAAAAATAGCTGGATACAACAGCTTCAGTCTCACACCTGCTTTTCAACATTCCCCAATTGCTAGAGTAAATTTACTCTTTTGCCCAGTGTGTAGTGAGTAATCATTTTCCACAAACACTCTGATGTTCTTCGTGTTTCACTGTTGCAGTCATTACATTTGGGTAATCTGCTGGCAGGTTGCCCTCAGTCGGCCTGATTAACAAAGTCTTGGGTCCTGCGTCGGTTGCTGTCCCTTCTTCCATGATGTCAGGTCGTCAGGGGTATAAAACATGCAGCCGACGCCATTACATCAGTCTTTCTTGCCACGCGGTGCCCGAAGCAGAAGCAGTATGCAAGTGCCGGTTGGCCGACTTCTGAAATTTTCGTTTTCGAGTTTCAGAACCGAAGTCTTCAACTAAAAGCTAAGTACCCCGTTGGGGAAACTTTTTTTTGCTCCTTACCGATGTCAGTAAAAGTTAATAATTGCATTACTTGTGGGAAGCAAATACCTCATAAGGACTTTCATTTGTACTGTATTCCTTGCCTAGGCCCTGACCACAATGTACCTTGCTGTCAGTTTTGTGCTAAATTTAATCAACACATTATTAAATGTAGATATATTTCTGCTTCTAAATATTTTGGCTCACGATTTAATTATCCAGAAATGTCGTCGGTTAGCAATCCAACTATAGGAATACCTAAAAAAACGCAAAGAAAAAGACAGAGACAGACAGTCGAGGTCCAAAACTGATGATGCTTCTCCTAAGCCAGTCGCCAGTTCGCCGGTACTCAGTGAGGCGCTTTCGCAGCCCCTGATACCCGCTACTTCTGATTCGCAGGCCTCTACTGAGACCCATTCGGAGTCCAGTATGCCATGAGATGCTTCAATTATGGAACCCTTAGATGTCTCTACCTTAGATGGGTCCGGAGCCGCTGTGCAGGCACCGGCTTCTGAGGGTGTTTTCAGGCCTACAGATTTGTATATTAGACCGACGCCATCTTCAAAACTAAGGCCAAAATCTAAATCTATGTCTAAAAAAACGACGCCTGGGCCACATGTGCAGGCCCCTATGCCTAAAAAAAAAAAACAAATGATCCAAATGGCTGAAGATTTAATTACTCTGATCAGAGGTAGTCCACCCCCTCCTTCTAAGAGGCCTAGGCAAGACATTGATTATAAATCTTCTGAACAGGATTCCATTTCTTCTGACTCTTTTAATGAACAGGATTCATCTATACCTGCTTGTGAGGACTGATGCAGAAGACTCCATTCCTTCTGCTTCTCCCCCTGAGGATTTTTCTTTTGGGGAAACTTTACATACCTTAAGGGAACATTTCCACTGGGAAATTCAGGATTTCTCTGAATCTAAAAAGAGACTTGGGGATTTTCTTCTTCTTCCTCAGCATAGGCCTTTGGCTATACCTCCTGTTCTAGACATTGTTGATGATGTTTTTCAAGAATCTAGTATGGCTCCTGATTCTCTGCCTCCAGCTCCTTGTAAGCCAGACAGATACTACAGCTTTCCTGACTCCCAGAAATTCCTTTTCAAAAATCCTATTACAGATCCTGAAACAATTTCTCAGGGTCCCAAGGGCATTACGGAATCTACTGCTAAAAATCCCACCCCTTCTGATAGAGATTCCAGGACACTGGATAGATGGGGTAAGAGTGTCAATCAGGGCTTTAAACTGTCAATTTTATATGCTTACATATCAACAGCATATCATGGGACACTGCTTAAACAGAAAATGATGTTAATTTCAGACTGTGGGGGAAAATAAAGATTTACAGGATTTATTAGATTCAGCTGATCAAGTTGGAGAACATACTTTGCACTGTGGTTTTGATTCTTTGGAAGCCTCTTGCAGGGCTGTTGTAACTGGGTCTGTGCTAAGAAGGCATGCTTGGCTCAAAGAGCAAACTCTGCCTGATCATGTTAAAGCAAAATTGTTGGTTGCTCCTTTACAACAGGACCGTCTCTTTGGTAATAAGGCTGAAGAAGTTTTAAAAAAGATGGAAGATGAAGCTAAATCTTTGCAGACTGTGAAAGATTTCTTACAAGTGCAACCTCCAAGACTTAGTAGGCACTGGCCTACTAAGAACTGGTCCTTTCCAGTCCATTCGAGAGCCACTCAAGTCAAATCCAGACATTCCAAAGGCTCAGGTTTCAGTCACAAGGGACTTTTAGAACAAAACAATGGGGTGCATCCACCTCCAAATCTGGAAACAAAAAGGCACCTCCCTATGGTAAACAGTCTCAACTGTACACTCACCAAGCACTTACCTTTTAGCTGCCCCTTTGGGGGGAAAACTGGCAACTGATAACTCAGGACAAATGGGTTTTAAATGTATCCCAGGGATACAGATTTCATTTCCACACGTTGCAAATCCCAAACGGATGGCCAGACCTGCCTCCAAATCAGTGGGTAGAGGCCCAGAAACAAGTTCTGTCCCTCATGAACATGGTGGCTATTCAACCAGTACCAGAAGAGGAAAAGGTACAAGGCTTCTATTCAAGGCTTTTCCTGGTACCCAGAAAAGACAAATCATGGCGTCCAATTCTGGACTTAATCTATTCTATAAACACATTTCTGGACATTCCACAATTGAAGATGCTGACTCTTTAAAAGCTACTTCCTATGCTAGGCAAAGATGCCTGGTTGGTAACTCTAGACTTAAGAGGCTTACCTGCATATCCCAATCAGGGAATCTTGCAGAAGATACCTCCACTTCAAAGCAGGCGACTTGCATTACCAGTTCTCTGCACTGCCCTTTGGCTTATCTACTGCGCCCAAGGTCTTCACAAAGTGCCTGGCTCCAGTAATTGCATTTTGCAGGCAAAGAAATATTCAAATATATCCATACCTGGACGATTGTCTAATTCAGACAAAAAACAAGGACATTCTTCTACAGCATCTGGCATTTGTAAAAAGGGTTCTAACTTGTCTAGGGTACACCATAAACGAAAAGAAATCACAACTGGTACCCTCTCAAAAAATTACATTCCTGGGTGCAAGCTTGAATACAACTGCCCAGATGGCTTACCTTACGCTAAAAAAGCAAATTCAATTGATGACTTACTTCAAACAGGTGGCTACAAAAACCCTGCTAACTGCAAGACAAATTCTGCAAGCCTTGAGGTTCATGGCATCCTGCATTCTTCTAATTCCATATGCAAGACTGCATATGAGGAAACTTCACTGGTACTTAAAAAGTTTATGGAGTCAACATTGTCACAGCCTGGAAACAATGATTCCTATCATGCCTTGCCTGCAACTAGAGTTCCTAGGTGGGCAGAGGCCTGCCACCAAAACAAGGGACTGCCATTCACCCCCCCCCCCCTGCCTCCCAAACCCTAACTACAGACACATCAGACTATGCTTGGGGGAGTCATCTGGCAGGAAAGTGCATTCAGGGCAAATGGAGCCCAAATCAAATGCACCTTCATATCAATCAGAAAGAGATGCTAGCTGTGCAGAATGCACTGACAGCCTTCAAGGACTACCTTCATCCAGGACAATTAATGACAAAGACGGACAACACCACAGTTATGTGGCACATAAACAAGCAGGGGGTACACATTCATACCCCCTTTGAAGCCATGGCATTGTGGAACACGGCATTGACATACCAAATACAACTACAAGCTTAATACCTGCCAGGAAAACTGAATACTCTGGCAGACGAACTAAGCAGAAATCTCATGGACCCACACGAATGGAAACTGGAACCACGGATTTTCAACATGTTGACACGCAAATGGGGGAGTCCAGACATGGATCTTTTTGCCTCACCCCAGAACTATCAGTTGGACAAATTCTACACAAGAACTCATCACAAAAAAGCTTGGAAAGTGGATGCTCTATCATTCAGCTGGAAAAACCTATCAGTCTATGCCTTCCCCCCCTGCCTCTGCTCTCCAAAGTTCTACTAAACGTAAGATGGGACAAACCAAAAATGATTCTGATTGCTCCAGACTGGCCTCGCCAACACTGGTACCCACTCTTGGGCAATGTCACACCTTTCTCCATGGTACCTGCCTCAGACACCTTACTTACTGTCTCAGCATAACAACCAAATTCTGCACACTCAGCTCCAAACTTTGAATCTTGCAGCATGGCTTATCTCCTAAATTCACCCTTAGCATCCCACAGCAAACCTGTGATGGATGTCATTTTGGAGGCGAGAAGGCCTAGTACTAGAAAATCTTATGCTGACAAATGGAAAAGATTCTGTGCCTGGAACCAATCACAAGGAATAAGCACAGCAGTACCCAATATTCCTCAGATTTTACAATACTTAACTGAGATGCTTCACATGGGCCTGTCCTTTTCTTCCATAAAAATCCATGCCTCTGCCATTTCAGCTCATTACAACGCATAACCTCCCCTCTTCTCTCAACCTCTGCTAAAGCAGTATCTCAGAGGGGCCAAAAACTTAAGACCTCCCAGGAGAGCTCCTACCCCTGCCTGGGACCTCAATTTTGTATTGGAAAAACCCACTCTCCCTCCTTTCGAGCCAGCTGCTACTGCAGACTTAAAATTTCTCTCCTGGAAAACAGCTTTCCTCTTAGCAGTCACTTCAGCTAGAAGGATTTCTGAATTATAGGCTCTTATGGCAGTGGAGCCTTTCATTATTTTTCATGCGGACAGGGTGTCTCTCAGGACCAATCCATCCTTCATGCCTAAGGTGGTATCCAGTGTGGCTCTTAATCAGACCATTCATTTGCCAACTTTTTCCTAATCCACAGAACAAGAGGGATCGGATCCTACATTCATTGGATGTACACAGACAACTTAGATTTTATTTAAACAGGACAAATTCTCTAAGAAAATCTGAACAACTACTGGTGGCATTTGCTGCAGGGACAGAGGGAAAGGCTATTTCAAAGCAGACCATTTCCAAATGGATAAGCCATTGTATTCATTTCTACTATATGCACCATGGTAAAACTATCCCCCAAGGGATCAGATCTCATTCCACCAGGGCTGCATCTACTTTTACAGCCTTTCTCAGAGGTGTTCCTACCAGAGACATTCTAGAAGCTGCTACCTGGAGCTCAGTTCATATGTTCACCAAACATTACCATTTACCTCTCTTCTCTAAATCCAGAGCTGGCTTTGCCACTGCTGTTCTGCAGGGCCTTATAGCTGGTCCTGATGCTGTATAAATCCATCCTCACAATCACAGCTTTGGGAATCTACCCAAATGTAATGACTGCAACAGTGAAACACGAAGAACATAGTACAGTTGTGTACACTTACCATAAATGTAGATGAACAAGTGTATTCACTGTTGCAGTCCTGGTTACCCACCTTCCAGCCCTCTGTTTTTCTCTTACTATACATCTACTTTCCTCTACTATGCTTAAAAGCTTTTCTGGTGTATTTGCTTTTGATTAGAGGTATATATTTTTTGCGTTTTAATTTACATGTGTATGTGTGTGTGTGTGTAGATGTAGATATATATATATATATATATATATATATATTTTTTTTTTTTTTTGCTTCCCATTTGGGGGGCCACCTGACATCTGGGGCAAGAAAAACTGATGTAATGGCATCGGCTGCATGTTTTATACCCCTAACAACCTGACGTCATGGAAGAAGGGACAGCAACCGACGCAGGTCCCAAGACTTTGTTAATCAGGCCGACTGAGGGCAACCTGCCAGCAGATTACCCAAATGTAATGACTGCAACAGTGAATACACTCGGACATCTACATTTATGGTAAGTGTACACAACTGTACTTTCTCTCCCACTTTTAATACTTTTGTTTTTCTGCCATAGTTTTGTCGGAATCAATTCTCCTTGCTGGTAGAATTGCATCTTTGCTATTATAAGTATGGGTTGCTTTCTCATAGCCATTTTTGGAGCATACACACAGATGTTTGTGTTTCACTGTTGCAGTCATTACACTTGGGGTTATCCTGCTGACAGGCGACCCGTAGTCGGCCCAAGTTCCAAAGTCTTGGTCCGGCGTCAGTTGCTGTCACCTCTTCCCTGACGTCAGTGTGCCAGGGGTGTAAAAGATGCAACTGACGCCATTTTCTTCAGTCTTTCTTGCCGCGCGGTGCCCGAAGCATAAGCAGTTCGCAAGTGCTGGTCGGCCGACTCCTGAGATTTTCAAAATTGAATTTCAGAACCAACGTCTTCAATAAAGCCAAGTATCCCGTTGGGGAAACTTTTTCTTGCTCCAGACCGATGTCAGTAAAAGTTAATAATTGTATTTCTTGTGGGAAGCAAATACCTCATAAGGACTTGCACTCTTACTGCATTCCTTGCCTAGGCCCTGACCACGGCGTTACTAGTTGTCGGTTTTGTGCTAGATTCAATAAACACACTATTAAACGTTGGTTTGATTTTGCTTTACATTATTTTGAACGAAGATTTAATTACATAATGCCGTCGGAACAACCGACGACCGGAATGTATAAAAAACGCAAAGACAAAGAAAAAGACACTCATCCGAGGTCCAAAACCGACGACAAAGCCTCTTCTAGGCCAGTCGCCGGTTCTCAGTGAGGCACTTTCGCAGCCCCTGACACCCGCTACCTCAGAGCCATAGGCCGCAACCTACAGCCACGTGGAGACACCGAGGCCTGTGGAAACTCAAGGTATTTGGCCTACGGAAAATATACCCTCAAATGGGTCCAGAGCCGCTGAGCAGGCACCAGCTTCTGAGGGTGTTTTCAGACCTTCACAGCTTACAATTAAAGCTACTACAGCAGCAAAGGCAAAGTCAAAAACGCCATTAAAGACAAGGAAACAAGTGCAGCATTCTCCAGAACAGTCATCCATGCCAAAGAAACAGATGCTTAAAATGGCCGAAGACCTTATTACTTTAATCAGGGGCTCCCCACCCCCCCTCCTGACAAAAGGCCTAGGCAATACACTGATTATGATTCCTCTGATCAGGTTTCCATTTCTTCTGATTCTTCTTCTGACCAGGGTTATTCTCTCCCTCCCTATGAGGACTGATGCTGAAGAGTCCATTCCTTCAGCCTCACTGCCTGAGGATTACTCTTTTGGGGAAACCCTGCACACCATGAGGGAGCATTTCCATTGGGAGAGCCAGGATTACTCAGAATCCAAGAAAAGGCTCCGAGATTTCCTTCTGTTGCCTCAGCACAGGCCCTTAGCTATCCCCCCTGTGCTTGATATTGCTGATTATGTTTTTTCTGAATCCAGTCCATCTCCAGATTCTTTACCCCCTGCACCAGTAAAGCCAGACAGGTACTACAGGGGTCACTGACTCTCATAAATTTCTTTACAAAAACCCTGCTGCAGACCCAGAAACTATTTCTCAGGGTCCAAAAGGGGTTAAAGCTTCCACTGCCAAAAATCCTGTCCCCTCAGATAGGGATTCCAGAGCTGTGGACAGATGGGGGAAAAAAGTTTACACTTCTGCTACTTTAGCTGTAAGAGCTTTAAACTGTCAGTTTCACATGCTTAAATATCAGCAGTATCTCATGTCATTGTTAAAGCAGAAAATGGTTACAAATATCGAAGGTCCTGATAGTAAAGAAATGCAGGATTTATTGCATGCAGTTGAAAAAGTGGGAAAGCATACTCTGCAATGTGGTTTTAATTCTTTAGAGGCTTCTTGTAGAGCTGCAGTTACAGGCTCAGTTATTCGAAGACATGCTTGGTTGAAATAACAAAGTTTACCTGACCATGTTAAAATGAAATTGTTGGATGCTCCACTACAGCATGATACTTTGGTGTTAAGGCAGAAGAGGTGTTAAAGAAAATGGAGGATAAAGCAAAGTCAATGCAAACTGTGAAAGATTCCTTACAGGTTCAGCCACCTAGATTTAGCAGAAACTGGCCTTCAAAAATTGGTCCTTTCCAGTGTCAGACAGGCCACAGAGGCAGATACAGACGCCCAAGAGGCAGATCTCAGCCCCAAGGCTCCTACAGACCTAAGCAATGGGGTGCTTCAGCCCCCAAAGGAGGAGAAGGCAAATCACAACCTTATAGGAAACGGTCACAATGACTTCCCTCTGCAAATGCCAAGCTTTTACCAGTTGACAGCACCCCTAGGGGGAAAGCTAGCACTTTTCTCAAAAAATTGGCACATGATCACCCAAGACCAATGGGTGTTGAATATAGTTTCTCAAGGGTTCAGGTTCCACTTCCACACGCTTCCAAAACCAAAAGGTATGCCAAACCTGCCACAAAACCAATGGGCAGAGGCACAAAAACAGATTGCTGCTCTTATGGATATGGGAGCTATTCAAAAAGTTCCACAAGAAGAACAGGGCCAAGGATTTTGCTCACGACTTTTCCTAGTACCCAGAAAGGACAAAGCATGGAGACCAATACTGGACCTGTCAATCCTAAATACTTTCCTGGATGTTCCAAAATTCAAAATGTTAACACTACAACAACTCTTGCCCATGCTGGGCAAAGAGGCTTGGCTAGTTACTTTGGATCTCAAGGAGGCATACCTGCACTTCCCAATCAGACAATTGTGCAGAAGATACCTCAGATTTATAGCAGGCTCAATGCATTATCAATTCTCTGCACTGCCCTTTGGCTTATCTACTGCGCCCAGGGTCTTCACAAAATGCCTGGCACCAGTAATTGCATTTTGCAGACAAAAAGGAATTCAAATATATCCCTACTTGGACGACTGCCTTATTCAAGCAGACACCAAGGACATTCTTCTAAAGCACCTGGCGTTTGTAAAAAAGATTGCTAATTTGCCTAGGGTACACAGTAAACGAAAATAAATCAAAACTAGTGCCCTCTCAAGAGATAATATTCCTGGGTGCAAGCTTAAATACAACTACCCAGATGGCTTATCTCACGCCAGACAAAGAAGGGCAACTGACTCATTACTTTCAGATGATGGCAACAAAGACCCAGCTCCCTGCAAGAAAAATTCTGCAGGCCCTGGGTTATATGGCATCTTGCATTCTACTAATTCCATATGCCAAACTGCATATGAGGAAACTACAATGGTATCTAAAAAGTGTTTGGACTCTGTCACACAGAGACAATCATAACCTTGATTCCCTGCCTACAACAGGAGTTTCGATGGTAGTCCCAGGCCTGTCACCACAACAAGGGACAGCCTTTCACCTTACCTACAGCCAGGCAGACAATAACAACGGATGCATGGGATTATGCCTAGGGAGCACATATGGCAGAAAAATGTATTCAGGGCACGTGGCCCAAGGAACAAATGCATCTTCACATCAATCAAAAAGAGATGCTAGCTGTACAGAATGCCCTGACAGCCTTCAAGGACCTAATACATCCAGTACAATTATTAATAAAGATGGACAATACCACAGTTATGTGGTACATAAACAAGCAAGGGGGCACACATTCCTACCCCCTATGCAGACAAGCCATGACTTTGTGGAACACAGCACTGACCTGTCAGGTACATCTGCAAACACAATTCCTGCCAGGAACAAAAAATACACTGGCAGACGAACTAAGCAGAAATCTCATGGATCCTCATGAATGGAAGCTAAATCCACAAGTGTTCAACATGATAACAAGGGAATGGGGACGCCCAGATAGATCTTTTTGCCTCCCCTCACAATTGCCAATTACAGAAATATTGCACAAGGACTTATCACTCTCAAGCATAGAAAGTGGATGCTCTATCTTTCAACTGGAAAAACCTGACAGTCTATGCCTTCCCTCCGATGCCTCTTCTCACCAAGGCGCTTCTAAAATTCAGACAAGAGAGGCCAAAAATGATCCTGACTGCACCAGACTGGCCTCGCCAGCACTGGTACCCAATCCTAAAGATTTTGTCCCAAGGCCCACCTTGGCTTCTACCTCAAATCCCTCATCTTCTGACACAGCAAAACAATCCGATTCTGCACAGTCAACTCAGAACCGTAAACCTGGCAGCATGGCAGATAATGTAGCCACTCAGACTGCACCTCTCTCTAAAGCTGTTATGGTTGTAATTTTGGAAGCCAGGAGACCCAGAACTAGGAAATCTTATGCGGAAAAATGGAAGAGATTCTGTGCTTGGAACCAGGCACAAGGGCTCGACCCACTGGTCCCTAATATGCTTCAGATTTTACAATACCTGACTGAGATGTTGGACAAAGGCCTATCTTTTTCTTCTATTAAAATCCATGCCTCTGCCATTTCAGCTCATTACAATACGGATCCTCCTATTTTTTTCACATCTTCTACTACGACAGTACCTCAGAGGGGCAAAGAATGTAAGACCCCCTAGGAGAGCACCAGTACCTACTTGGGACCTCAATAATCCATGCCTCTGCCGTTTCAGCTCATTACAATACGGATCCTCCTATTTTTTCACATCCTCTACTACGACAGTACCTCAGAGGGGCAAAGAATATAAGACCCCCTAGGAGAGCACCAGTACCTACTTGGGACCTCAATTTTGTTTTAAAAAACTAACACTGCCTCCACTTGAACCAGCCAGCACAGCTGACCTAAAATTCTTGTCATGGAAAACTGCTCTGCTCCTAGCAATAACTTCAGCAAGAAGAGTTTCAGAGTTACAGGCATTGATGGCTGTGGAACCTTTTCCTCATTTTTCACCTGGACAGGGTTTCTCTAAGGATGAACCCAACATTCATGCCAAAAGCCGTCTCCAATGTGGCCTTAAACCAAACTATCCATTTGCCTACTTTCCACCCAAATCCCCAGAATAAAGGGGAAAAACTTCTGCACTCTTTGGATATACACAGGCAGCTACGATTTTACTTGGACAAAACAAAAGCTTTCAGAAAAACTGAACAACTGTTTGTAGCATATGCTGCAGGATCACAAGGAAAACCTATTACAAAGCAGGCAATCACCAAATGGATAGGACACTGCATCTGCTTCTGTTATGCACAACATGGCAAATTTGTGCCTAAGGGCATTAGGCCTCATTCTACCAGAGCAGCAGCCACTTCAGCAGCTTTCCTCAGAGGGGTACCAACCAAAGACATATTAGAAGTTGCAACCTGGAGCTCAGTGCACACTTTTACCAAGCACTACCACCTACCTCTCTACTCCAAATCCAGAGCAGGCTTTGCCACTGCAGTTCTGCAGGGCTTGTTAGCCTCACCAAATCCAATCTATACCCAGCAACCCTACCTCAGCTTTGGGATTCTACCCAAGTGTAATGACTGCAACAGTGAAACACGATGAACATAGTACAGTTGTGTACCTACCATAAATGTAGATGTTAGAGTATATTCACTGTTGCAGTCCTGGTTACCCACCCACCATCCCCCTCTTTGCTGGGACTATTCTGTACTTCTCAACTCTATACAACCTATGTGGTGTATTTACTTTTAGAAGAAGGAAATATTTTTAGTAATCTATGCATGGTTGTTTGGCATATTTTTATCTTTACAGCCGTCATATCTGGGGGCACCTGACATCTGGGGCAAGAAAAACTTAGGAAAATGGCATCGGTTGCAACTTTTATACCCCTGGCACACTGACGGCAGGGAAGAGGCGACAGCAACCAACGCCGGACCAAGACTTTGGAACTCGGGCCGACTACGGGTCGCCTGCCAGCAGGATTAGCCCAAGTGTAATGACTGCAACAGTGAATACACTCGAACATCTACATTTATGGTAGGTACACAACTGTACTTTTGCCCTGTCAGTTAACAACTCCTGCTGTGGAATACCAGTCTGGTTGTGTATTTGTGCATTCATACATTTAATGCAGTTTACTTCCAGTTTCTCTGGTACAGCAGAAAATCTCAGGTTTTTCCTACATGTTCCATCCGCTAATGCCACTATTTTTTGAAGCATCTCTTGAGCAGTCTCGTACTCAGCCAGCCTTTCTTCATTTCAACCTCTGAATTTTGCAGTTTTGTCAACTCATCTGAATATTTGTTTAAAGCTTCTTCCATTTTTGTTCAGCCTTTTATTTGAGTTGATGTACCCCTTCAGTGTTTAATTTAATTAGCTGTGAGTACATTTGACTTTTTTTTTGTTTTTTTTCTTCAGATTACTGGAAGTCATGTCTTGCACCAAAGCTGCCGCTTGAACTGCTTTTATCTGAACAGCTGGAGGATTCTTCCCAGCTGGTGTCTTCTTCTCACGTTTTGTGATTAATTTTCTTTCAGGCTGTCTGAATTTCGTTTTTGCTGGCATCTAAGCATTGCACTTACTGGCCAGTTATTGCAATTTACCCAAAAAGATACATTCTGTTTTCACACTGAGAGCTGAAATCAAGCTGTTACTTAGTATTCGGCTAACTTGGGAGTCATCCACCTGCCAGTCTTTTCCCAAATCCACATTACAAGACAGACCAAGTTCTTCATGCACTGGATCTGGACAGGACAAAATCCCTTAACAGGACAGAGCAGTTAGTAGTGGCTTTCACAGAGTGTAAAGAGAACAGACTTGTCTTCAAGCAAAGCATTTCCAAATGGATAGCCAGCTGCATTAAGTTCTGTTACTCCCACCACAGAAAAACTATCTGGTGATACTAAAGCCCATTCCATCAGGCATAAGGCAACTGTCACTACTTTCCTAAAAGGTGTCCCTACCCAGGCTATCATTAAGGCAGCCACACTGAACTCTGTATACACTTTCACAAAACTCTATAATCTAGGCAGCGTCTCCAAGGCTAGAGCAGGTTTCGCTACTGCCATCCTGCAAAGCCTTACTTCCTGGGATCATACAGATGACCCACCACCCAACTGCTGGCTTAGAGTCCCAAGAATCAGTACTGCAACGTTGACTATGAAGAACGTAGTACAATTGTGTCCTGCTCACCATAGTTTGATATTCAGGAAGATCAGTGTTGCAGTACATACTCAAACCCTCCAGCTCCTATCTGCTGACCACTTTTCTCACCCTTGCTGGGTGCAGGTGGTAGTGGAGTTCATTGCAATAGTCCTTTTTATCTCCATCCCCTCCCTGCCTCTTATGATCTCCCTCCTCACTCAGTTTCAGAAAACTGGTGAAGTTATGCTGTCCTCTGGCATCAGGCTGCTTGCTCACTGCTTAGAAAGATCTGAAGATGGAGCTGCCAGACACCTTTATTATACCCTGATTTCTAGAGGTCAGTCTGCTAGGGATGATGTAGAGACTCTGGAAATTGGGCCGGTCATAGGTTTCTGCATGACAAGAAGATCCATGAATCAGTACTACAACACTGATTTACTCAAACATCTACAGATATTATAGGTGGAACACAACTGTACTTTCTTGTTCCAATCGCAGTCCATGTGATACCTTCACTGGCATCAGCAGCATGACTGTCTTCTGCTCCATTATGTATTGTGTTGCATTTGACTCCGTCCTTTTCAGAACTGACTGCATTCCAGAATTGAGAGGTTGGAGCTAAAGGCATGGGGTCAGGGTGGACTGTCTGGGGTTTTCAGAGTCATCCCTGCCCCCTGGGTCCTCAGCCTTCGAGGGTTTGGCTGTGATCTCAGTCTCTGATACATTTGGATTGGCTGCTGGCATCTTGTCTTCTCTAGATTTTGGGATCAAAGGAAGACATTCCCCAGTTGCCCAGCATGCATGTTCAAGGTCATGGAGAGGATTCTGTCATGATTGGAGGCTGGCAAATCACAATCCATGTCAGATCCACCCTGATCTTCTACTCTACCTGGAACTTTGGTTATGCATCTCCTTGTGTGGGGACAGTGTGCATCTCAAGGTCTCTTGCAGTCCCAGACCTAGGGCTCCTCTTGGTCTTCCTTGTTTCCAGTGTCCCCTTTTGCAGATGAGTATAGGAAGCACTAGCATTAGAAGAAGCATTTATATTCCTGTCGGCAGTTTTTGACAGTGGATTCTGACCTCTGAGAGGGAAGGTTCCCCAAATATCCCCATGATGACAGCTCTTTTGATAACATCCTAGAGTTGATGAGACAGAGGGGAGGTTGGACCAATGAAGTACCTTCCTCTGAGAAGTCAGTTTAATGTTCTGTGTGTTTCACTGTTGCAGTCCGGATTTGTGAACATGCTGTGAAAACCCTTGGCCAGCCTGACTACCAGAGAAAACTTTTCCCCTTCCAGGCTGACAGACACCCTGACTGACGTCAGTACACTCTGGTATAAAGGGAGCCGTCCTCCATCATGATTTCAGTCTTTGCTTGCAGTCTGTTTCGAAGACGTGTTCAAGTGCATCGGTCTGTCCTCAACAGAGAGAAGTCATCGACAGAAAGATTAGTAGCCCATTAGGGTACTCCTTTCTTTTCCTTTAACTCATGTCAGATAAAGTAAATAATTGTCTCCGCTGTGGTAAGCAAATCCCAGATAGAGACTTTCACTCACTTTGTGTCACCTGTTTTGGCCCAGACAACGATGTCCCTAGCAACCATTTTTGTGCTTGTTTTAACACTAGTACTGTTAGGCATAGGGCTGAAATTTTAGCGAGATTCTTGAGTCAAGAATCTTCTTGCATTAGTCCGAAGGCTTCAGACGATCGTTCTTATATTGAGCAACCTAGGCAAAAGAGAGAAAAAGAAAAGAAACGAAAGCTTAGGTCTTTGGATGACAGCCTTTTGCTGTCTGCATTGCCTTCTAGACTTGTGATTGTTGAAGAATGTGAGACACTTTTGCACATCCCTTCAGTGTCTGAAGTAGTGATGCAGGCCTCTGTTGAGACCAGTTTGGAGTCCAACATGTAGTCGGTCTCCTCTGCTTCTACACAAGCCTTTGCATAAGGCTTGTTGGTTGGGTCTGGGGCCACTCAGCAGGCCTTGGCTTCTGAAGAGCATTTTTCTACCAGTGATGCTCCACCAAGGCCTCTGCCTACACTGGTGCATTTTCACCTTTCCAGAGAGACAAGACACCAGGTCGTCAGACGCACCTAGGCCTAAGGCAAAAAACACCCCAAAGAGAGATGCTGTGGCATGGCCTTCATCTAAGCCTGCTGGTTCCCTTTTACATGGATCCCAACAAAATTTGATTAGATTAGCTGAGGACCTGATTTCTATTGTTAGGTTAAGCCAGGACATGGGCTGTCACACCAGGAAAGAGGAAAAGGGGCGCTCTTTCTGAACCGGTTTCTTCATCAGGCCGAAATGTTCTTTCAGAAATATTCTTTCATTGATGGGGATAGTCTGTAAAGTTTTCTGCTGTGTTAGCCATTTCCCTTTTCACTTTAATATCTGTGTACATTCAACTGTTTTAAGATATTTCAGCAAGCCTCTATTCTTAATGCAATTTGTTACAAAAACATTCAGAAGTGTAATACTTTTTGTTCCAGACAAGTACATTCTGTTAAGCCAATCACATTTGTTTGCTGCATATTTTTTTCTGTACTTACAGATGTGTTCTAAAAATGTCACACTTAAAACGATTACCAAACATCTGTTACTGTGAAGGAAAAACAGTTCTACCAAATTATATGTATATTTTTCTACCAAATACATATTACTATGAGGGAAACAAGTTTTTTTTTTATTTAATTCTATTCATTCTCCCTTTTTATTTTGAAAATCGAAAAATTTTCAATCAAAATTTAAATCAAACTTTGAATTTTGCAGACAAGTTGTCTCCACTGGTTATGTTATTTGCTTTACCACCTACTTAAATTACAATAGATACCTGATTGACAGTCTTTTTAATACAAAGTTTAACAAGTGTACATTATGATAAAAAAAAAAATAGCTACTATAACAATTAAAACTGTGACAGTGGTTTTCCAGCATTCTGGATGTAACCCATTTAACCAATCACTGTAGTCACTGTTTCATGTAGTGTCAGAGAATTTGCTATGTAAGCACTGTCATTGTAAATATTTACTGGATGTAAATGCTGCAAAACAGACTTTACAGTCTGTAGCCCTTTGTGCTGACATGTGTCCTGATAACTTAACCATAATTGGTTTGTCTCCCTTTTGCATTGTCACTATTGCAAACCCAGTGTAGTACTTCTCATCCTTCCAGAAACTTGAATGTGGCAGTCATAATCTGCCTTTCATGCACTTTCCCTTTATATGCAATAACATTGCTTAAGTAGCTCTTGTCCCAGTCTGTATTTGTATATTCTTCATATTGAAAGTAGTTGTCCATTTTGAAAAACAGTCTGACGAACCCCCTTCAGTGATATTTTTTTATGTCACTGTCATTTAGCAAAGTCTTGATTGTCAAATGTGGAGTTTGAACTGTAACCCCTGAGAACAATGTCAAATAGTCTGTCTTATTCCCCAGTAAATGGCCAAAAGCTGTTTAATGCAAGGATGATGTCGTTTTTCCACAGGAGTCATTTTCTCTGCTACAAAAAGTAACCAGCCTTAACTTGGTGTCCATTCTGTGAGATACCTCTTATGGCCAAGACTGTTATAACATCACTGACAGCATGTCCTTCATTGCTGCTTGCAAAATAAAAGTAATTTACTGGTGGGAGCTATCAGCTCCATTGTCTGTGCCAACTTCTGCTTTTAACATTTTATTGTAATTTATGATTCCCTTGAATTTATGTAAATCTGAAATTGTCAAAGGCTTTGGCAATTGCAGAATGCCCCTCACCCTGTCCTGACAAGGAGTCCTTCCTGTTGGTCTGATAATGGTTCCTAGAAATTTTACTTCTTGTGACAAGAATTGTATTTTTTTACTTTGAACCCTGCCTGTTACAGCTGTCTCAGAACTTTTCTCAGCTGTGATGTGTTCTTCTACAGTGCCTGACTGTATCAGAATAATGAATAACCTTGTCATCTTTACTCACATCCTGTAAGAATGTCCCTACTATCTGATGAAAAAATGACAGGACCTTGAGGTAATCTAGTCATGGCATATTGTTGATTTTCAAAGGTAAAGGCAAATGTTTTCCATTCCCTTTTCTGAAGTGGTACTGAAAAAAATCCATTTGCTAAGTCTGTCACTGTAATCAGAACTTTTATCTTCCCACAGTCTGTTTTTTATTTCTGCCCATAAGGTCTGAAATTCTTTCTCTATGGTATTCCGAATATCTCTTTGTTCGTCTGTCAGGGGCACTGCCCTATTTCCCTTGCTAACTTGTATTGTCATGCACTGTTGGTTGACACTCAGTTCACTTTCATTTCTTACATTGCCTTCACCATCATATTACTGCAATCTAGTATTCCTTCTTGCCTTATGAAATATTTCCAGAAATTTTTGCTTTTGCTTTTCCTTTCTGACTTATTTTTCCTTTTGAGTCCCTTGCAAATACTCCTTTCTGTATCTGCATGTTTTTTTCCACTTTCTGTAGTGTACATAGTCCTACTTGCTGTGACCCAGTTTTCTACAGAAAAACATGCAGTTGTCTATTATCAGGGCTTCCCCTACCTGGAGGGGCTGATGCCACTGTCTGCATACCTGTTCTCATCCCCCCCACCTTTCTCTATTTTTCCACATCCTACCACACCTACTATTTCAAACCCATCTTCATCAGTACCAAGAGAAAAAATGTTATGCTTAAATATATTTCTGTTGTCACTCATTACTCTCCCTCTCGTTAGCTTGTGAACACATTGCTCTAATGTGTCAGCAGTTTTCTCATAAATACACAATGTCACCTGGTACTCCTTTTCCCTTGTTCCAAAAATGCATGTATACCTGCATAAATTCAGCTTGTTGAGCTGGCCTATAATCTGATCTGGTATGCTTGGTAAACTGTAATTTCTGCATGAAATATGAACTCATCTATGTCTGGAACTTTACTTGTTTTCCCTTTGTATAAGTAGAACATAGGAGTTGAACTTGTGGCTTCATATTTATGATGCGTTCTTTTCATTCATGGGATCTGACCTTTTGACTGTACTGTCACTTTTAAAATGCAGCATTGACTTTAAATTTCACATTCTGTTAACTAGCAAAAAAAATCATTTGCCAAATCTGTAACTATAAACCCTTTATTCTGAGAATTAACTTGACTGTCCTTTCTGGTATATCTTGCACACTATAAATGCACATGAATACTCTCTTTTTTTTCTGACTGGCCACACCCAATATGCCTTTATGAGTATTTTAGCTGTGTCAGCTAAACTGGGATTTATTTTATCTTTAACCCATAAATCTGCATGTTTCTGCCATAACCATTTTTTTAACTTTTGTATATCTGCACAAAACTACTACATGCAAATCTTTTACAAGTGTCATCTGGGTGCACTACTGTACATTCTGTCGTAATCAAAATGTCTAAAACATTTTGCATATACTTCCTAACCTGTATGTCATGCTACTTTAACATTTGCATGTGTGCTGATAATTTCTTATCTTTGTTAAAAGCATTCCACAGCGAGCAGTAGGTCTAAAACATTTCAGCTGCATGTACAAACTGTAAACATTTAGCATGATTTAAAAGTGTTTGTAATTTTCTATAAAAGGTAGAAACTGGCATAACAGAATGACTTTTGACTTTGTCTGACAATTTTGACTTTTCCTGCATAGTCTTTACTGACAGTTGCTGTAACACAGTTTTATGACATGCTAAAAACAAGGATATCTATCTCCACAGTTAAAACATTTAACTTGACTTTTACTGTTCTATATACTGATCAAAACAATGAGTGCCTTTACACATATAAACTTTCTCATTTCTATTTATACCAAACAGTACTGTATTACATTTAACATCAATACTGGCTTGTTCAAACCACTGACGTAATAGTGTCCATACTTTATCAGGAGTCTGGTTTAAGTCTTTGGCCACAGATTGTGTGCATTTAGCACTTATGTCCTTGCTGGTATCCATGTTATTTAAGAAAGAGGCTTACCGTTTTCAGAAATGGCTAACAGGTGATCAGTCTGTAGACAAGACTGCAAACTGGAAACTCCCTCTCTGTCGAAATGATGGTGAACATCTCAGATAAGATGCAAAGACAAAATCTTGTTTCACCCACTTGTAAGTTCCTGATCCTGCTGAGCTGTACCAACTGTATTTAGGTTGGCACCAACAAAATATTAACTGATGCTTGTTGTTGTACTTTTAAAAGGTCCAAATTAAATCTGGCACTCAACTTTTAAATTGAATTATCAGCATGTACACAGACTTAACTGTATATTCATATGCTTAGGAGTTTATTGAAACAAGACGATCAAGCACTACTGTGAGACTTGTTAACATTTTCATTGTAACACAGATCACAGACAGGTACACTTCATTTCCTCAGCTGACTCAGATTACAAAAATGTCTGCCAAATAATCTTCCACAGCCACTTTTATAGTTTCAAAACTTTATCCTTCATGAAAATATTATTTTCCTGTATTGAAGCCTTGTCTGCATTCTTATTTCATGCAGAGAAAACTGGTTTCTTCAGCAGGCCAAAAAGTTCTTTCAGAAATGTTCTTTCATTGATAGGATAGCCTGTAACTTTTTCTGCTGCGTTAGCCATTTCCCTTTTCACTTGAATATCCATGTATACTCAACTGTTTAGGATATTTCAACAAGCCTCTGTTGTTAATGCTGTTTGTTACAAAAAACATTCAGAAGTATAATACTATTTGTTCCAAACAAGTGCATTCTATTAAGCTAATCACACTTGTTTACTGCATATTTCTTTTCTGTACTTACAGATGCTGTGTTCTAAAAATATCACACCATTACTATGATTACCAAAAACTCTGTTACTGTGAAGGAAAAACAGTTCTACCAAATTATATAATGTATTTCTATCAAATGTGTTATTACTATGAGGGGAAACAAGTATTTTTACTTTATATAATTCCATCAAGTAACAGTTTTGAACTCTGCCCTTTGGTCTCTCTCCACAGGTCCTTGATTGTTCACCAAATGTCTGGCAGTTGTAGCAACCCTGCTCAGGCTGCAGGAATCTCACATCTTTCCTTATCTGGACAGCTGGCTCTTTATGGTGACTTCAGTGACCTCATTGGTTCAAGCAAGAGATGTCTTGCTCTATCTGTGCCTAGCCTTAGGGATTATGGTGAACTTCAAGAAGTCCAAGCTGTAGCAGGTCCAGGCTTGAGAGTTTATATGTTTTCATCTGGACACTACTACTTAGATTGCCAGGCTTCCTCTTTCAAGGTTGTCTTCTCTTCACGTCTTGTTCTGTCAGGTTGCTCTTACTTAGTCTGCCCACTTTTCTGATCGTTCGTCTCATCTGTTCACTGGCCACTGCCATTTCACTAATTCATCTGGTGCAATTCTACATGAGTGTTACAGTAGATTCTTTTATTCCAGTGGTGTCTGAGAACTCGCCCTATGCAGTATCCTGTCAGATTCATGGAGGTGTGTGATCGGCACATCTCCTGGTGGGTAACCTCAAACAGTGTGTTGTCATGGCATACTTTCCTCTGCCCACATCCATGGTAGTACAGATGCTTATTTCTTGGGGTGGGGGTGAGCCACTTTCAGGGGAGAAGAGTTCAAGGTACCTGGTCCCTATCGGAGGCCAGGTTATGCATCAGTGTTTTGGAGATGAGTAGTCCCTTAGCATTGCAGGCTTTTCAAGATAGTCTTCCGCAAGGTGTGATTTCTGTACAGACTGACATGTATGCCTGTAGTCTGGTATGTCGGCAAACAAGTCAGAAGCCAGTCTTACCCTTTGTGTCAGAAGTCCACGAGGATGTGGCAATGGGCAATGTCTTCCCAATGCTTTCTGATAGCAATGCACTTCCCTGGGAAATCCAGTGTCCTAGGGGATAGATTGAGCAGGAGCATTCTGATGCGTCATCAGTGGTTCCTCGACCCATTAATGACAGTGGGGATTTTCAGCCTCTGGGGTGATCCTTGCTGCAGCCTGTTTGAAACATTCTACAGCACAAAATGTAGCAACATCTTTGCCCTGATTCCTTAGAAAAGACCATCACTGAGGGATGCGGTGGCTCATGCTTGGCCCTCGGGTCTCCTCTTTGCTCACCCTCCAATTTCCCCTGATAGTAATGTTTTTACAGAAAACAGCAAGGTGATTCTAATTCTCATAGCCCCTTATGGCCCAGACAAGTTTGGTTCCCCTTCCTTTGGCCTCACCTGGTTTACCTCTCATGGGTTCTAGATCCAATCCTGGGTCCACTTTCATATCCCCGTGGCCAACCTCACCTAGATCTCGACTCTTTCTCAAACTGACTGCTTAGTTCTTCCACTTCCAATGATGGCCAGAGATCCCAGGCTGTCTGTCACAGTGGTGCATAGTCTTTTCTCTTTCCAGAAGTCTTCCCCCAGGAGAATTTATGGCAGCAAGCAGAAATTATTTAGTGTCTGGGCTGTTTCAAAAGGCCTGGAACCATTTTCAGCTCCATTAGATGCAGTTTTGAAGTTTTTAGCTGACCTTTTTCACTCAGTGGTGAGCTTCTCTACTAAGGTTCAGAGTACAGCCATTTTCGATTTTCACGTTGATCAGGACCATTCTCCCATATCTAAAGTTTTTTTGAGAAGAACCTTTCTTCTCAGACCCCCTGATATCAAGTTATTTTATCCTGGAAAACATTTCTTTGTTGCAGTGACTTCAGCCAAACAAGTGTCAGAACTTCAGGGTTTGTCATGTAAACCTTATCTAATTTTTCACAAGGGCAGGGTTTCTTACTGATTAATCCAGCCTTTTTGCCTAAGGTGACCTGGGAGACTAACATGAACCTGTCTGTTCATTTGCAAGTGTTTTTCCAAACTTCAGTAATAAGAGCAAGTGCAGTCTTCACTGTCTGGATCTGCACCAGCAGTTAAGATTCTAGTTCCACAGAACAAATGACATGAGGAAATCCTACCAATTCTGCATTCTTTTCCAAAGCCAGACTAGACAAAGGTGTATTTAAGGTCACCTTGTCCAGATAGCTTTCTAATTGCATATGCTTCATGTGTAAAGTTAATGGGTTGTTCTTAATCCAAATCAAAGGCTAATTCTGCGAGGGCACTATCTACTTCAACAGCCTTTTTCAGTTAGGTTACATGAGACAGAATCTGTTCAGCAGCTGCTTGGTCAAACATTTATACTTTAGTGTCTCATTATAAGCTTTACATTCAGTCGACGTCAAAGACTACATTTGGCTCCACCATTTTTGGAATGTTTTTTCTTGGTAGCACCTGGATCAGCTTGGCTAGGGATTTTGTCCCACAGGTTTTATTTATTTATTTTACATTTGTTTACTGGGAAAGTCCTTTTTCAGTGGAGGCCTGGGGAGAAACGCTCCACATTTATAAGTAATAGTACAATACATATACAGTGTTGATTCAGTCTCGGATACAAGCACAAAATGAAAAATACATGTTATACATTTCAGTAATACAATCATATAATCTAGGTAGGAATACAAAGAATAGCAGTACTGTGATTGAAAGTAAAAAAAAAAATCAAGCAAGTGAATTATACGTATGCTTAGTAGAGTATTCTCTTCAAATGCAAAGATAATGGGTTGTATTCTTTTAGCTGCATTAAGACTTCTATTAGTTGGAGACTGACATTAGATACGAAAGTTACGTACTTAAAATAATTCTAGAGCTGCGTTGTCTTTTTCCATCCTTCTCAGAATTTCCTCTGTCCCTTTCAAAATTGACTTCTGTCTAGTTTTCTGCACCTAGAAGACTTTACGGGCCTACCTGTAGTCTTCTTACATTGGGCCTCTTTAGGTCCAAGCCTTTATGTGTGTTGTTTATGGCATTCTTGGAAGGGTCCAGCAAAAGTAGGGCAAACTTTATCTGAGGGGACTGGGTGATGCAGACATTGTGGAAGAGGCGTTTGAGCTTCCGAGCTATAGTCTTATTGAATGCCTCAGATCAGATTCGGTAGCCAGAAGTTGAGATGAATAGAAGACTACAACCTGGATCTAGCATTATGGTAAGTACATAACTTGTTTTTCTCATGTAAACAGCACTTCATGCTTCTTCTGTCTCAAGTAAATTTAAACACGTCATCCAGACATTTAAATTCATGCAGACAGCGCTGTATAGAAGCTTATCTAATTAACATAGGTTCATAGGTGTGTACTAGGCTAATCGCCGTGGTGCCTTTACAAGCCTAGCCCATAGGATTACCCTGCCATCGTGCCACGTGACCTTAGTTCCCAGTGCCTTTGTCAAGTAAAGTCACTGGAGTGATCCCTGGGTGAATTTTCTATTTCCCATCCACTCATCAAGATTTCTCTTGAAGAGGGCCAGTGAGGTGCTCTGCTTGACGTGTATGGGAAGTCTATTCCATAGCATGGGCAGTCTCTGTGTTATGAAACTGTCCCTCCAGCATGTTCTATTGATTTGGTAATGAGGTTGAGGTCACTGGAGCGTGTGGTGCGGTGGGATTGGGATTTCTTTAGATGTAGCATTTCTAACAGAGCTGGGTCAGACATGGCTTTGTAAGTCAAGCAGAAATCACCTCTAAGTAGGCGATATGAGACCGAGAATAGTTGGAGTTTTTTGAGTCTGTCCATATAGGACAAATGTTTAAGGCCTAGGATCCTCTTTGTGAGGTAGTTTTGCAGCCTCTCCAGTTGTTGCAGGTGTTTAGTGATGTACATGCCAAATGGGGTATTGTAGTCAATGATTGGCCCAATGAGGGAAGAGTAGAGTGCGACAATGACCTCTTTCTTCCTGGATGCAAAACCCTTAGTAATGAGATGTGCCACATAGAAGGACTTTCTGACCACAGTGACAATGTGGTAGTCAAAGGAGAGGTTGCTGTCAACCTGTGTTCCCAGATCCCTTATAACGCCTTCTGTGTTCAGTGGACTACCATCGATGTAGTAATTTATGGGAACCATATTTTTTTCCAAAGGGGATAACTACACATTTTTTGGCATTGAGCTTAAAGGCCATGGTTCTGACACCAGCTGCTGGTCACAGTGAGGCCGTTCTGTAGGATGTCAACATCAACTGGGTAGTTAATAAGAGCTCCCAACTTGCAATAGTCTGCGAACTTTGTCAGCCAGAGTCCCTTCATGTTGGCCTGGACCTCGGAGAAATAGATTCCAAACAGGAGAGGACCCAGGACCGAACCCTGTGGGACTCCACTCATGACTGGTCGGCAGTCTGACTTGGAGTCATCTACTTTCGCACTGTTGGTTCTACCTGTGAGCCAGTTTGCAACCCACATAGTGATATAGGGGTTGATGCTTAGCTTAGTGAGTTTTTCTTTGATTCCTGAGTGGGGAATGGTATCAAAGGCCTTGGCCAGATCAAGGAAGGCTGTATGAACCTTGCCTTCATCCACAGCTCTATTGAATGACTCAGAGGTCAACCAAGTTGAGCAGGCATGAGCTACCCTTTACAAAACCAAACTGTGTGGGTTCCAGAGTTTGGAGATTCCCTATATCCTTGTTTATTAGGTCAATGATGATGCATTCCATAGCTTTGCATATCAGACTCATCAGGCTATTGGGGCGATAGTTCCCAGGGTCTGTAGTCGCTCCTACTTTGTGAAGAAGGATGACTGCAGCAGTGCGCCATTCAGTAGGAACAAAGCCAGAGGTGAGGCTGTGATTGAACAGGGCACACAGGTGAGGTGCCAGTTCACTCTGTAGTTCATGTAGAACACAGCCAGGGATATTGTCAGGTCCCATAGAAGCTGTATTCTTGGCCTTGGACAGTGCTGTTTTAAACTGTGCAGCAGTAATGCTGTGTGCCTGGCAATTGCCCTGGGAGGGGGTAAAGTTGGCACTGAATCCTTTCGGCCAGTATATTGGGAATATCTTTTGGCTCAGTATAGGAGGTACCATTGTGCAGTAGCTCATAGCAAATCTGGGTATTACCTTGGAGATTCTTTACATAACTATAGAAGGCCTTGTGTTGTCTTTACTATCTGCTGCAATTCTGTTTTCATGTTGTAATTAAATCAAAATGTGCTTCAACAAAGTATTAGTTTAAGGGTGTGCACACTTATGCAGCCAGCTTATTGTATGTTTTTTATTTTTTTCCCTTAACAGATTTGTTGCTTTTTCAAGTGAATTCTACAGGTTATAGGTCACATTAAAGGTGGGAAAAGTTTGAAATGATTTATTGTGGTCTCATTTTTTTATATCACAAAGACCTGACATTTTAACCAGGGGTGTGTGCACACGTTTTATATCCACTGTATCTGAAGTTGTCAATCTTCATTCTGTCATCAACCTGTGGACCAATTCGGCTGTTTCTATAGCTCGTGGACTCAAAACTTTCAAGTACATCCCTTACCCATAATGCTTACTGAGATTACTTCAAATTTTGTTTGCCGCTTTCAGCTTCAGACATGATGTCCTTCATGGATGCATCTGCAGTCATAACAAATGGGTTGTCCTGTCGTCAGGCAGCCCTTCGGTCAGCCGGATTCCAAAGTCTGGGTCCGGCTTCGGCTGATGTCGCACTTCACCCGACGTCATCTCTGCTGGTCTTTGGGTATAAAGGCATCAGCCGACACCATTTTCCTCCGTCTTTCTTGCCGCGTGGCGCCCGAAGCAGAAGCTGTTCGCAAGTGCCGGTCGGTCAGATCCAGAGATTACTACTACCGAATACTACTTCGAAGACTTCTAAAAAGCTAAGTACCCCGTTGGGGACTCTTTCTTGCCTCAGCCGATGTCAGAAAAAGTCAATAACTGTTTAACTTGTGGGAAACAAATACCTCATAAAGATTTCCACTCTTACTGTCTGCCTTGCTTAGGCCCAGACCACGATGTAGCAGCCTGTTCGGCCTGTGCTTCCTTCAACCGACGAACACTTAGGCATCGGTCGGAGTTTGCTGAACAGTTTTTCGGCTCAGATTTTGCGTACATTATGCCGTCGGATCCTCCGAATTCCCAAATTGTTAAAAAAACGCAAAGAAAAAGACCGACACTCGCGGTCCGCGGTTTCGGCCGAAACCACGGTTAAGCAAGCCGCGAGTGTCTCGGTTTCGGCCGAAACCGAGAAAACTGGTCAAACTTCAGCCGAATCCATGACTACTACTGAGGCTCCTGCTACCTTAGTTGAATCGGCCTCAGAAATTTTGCCTACTACTGTAGTTCCTAGTGATTTATCAGACACCATCCCTTTGGATGTCTCTACCCCAGCACGTGGTGCTGCTAGGCCTCCTGCAGCCATGTCTATTAAGGCCTTTGCCAGGGCTAAAGCAGCCAAATCTGCTAAATCAGTGCCTGTTAAGCCCCCCTCACACAGGCCCACTTCAAGTTCACAAATGCTTACTCTGGCAGAAGATTTAATATCCTTAATTAGGGGATCCCAATCTCACCCAGACAGGGCCTCTCAGCCCCCAGAAAAGAGACCTAGAGCAGAGCCCCGAGCCAGTGTCCTCTGATGATTCTGCGGATGACTCAGACATTACAGACCAGCCAGAGGCTCCTTTTTCTACTTATGAAGATTCCGATGCTGAAGAATCCATTCCAGCTGCCTCTCCACCAGAGGAATTTTCCTTTGGGGAAACCTTACATGCCATGAGAGAACAATTCCAATGGCAGGGACAAGATTTCTCAGATTCAAGAAAAAGGCTTAGGACTTTTCTGCACTTACCACAACATAGGCCCTTAGCTATACCTCCTGTACTGCCTGTTGTGGATGATGCATTTAATGATGTTTGCACTGCTCCTGATTCTTTACCTCCAGCCCCTGCCAAACCAGATAGATTTTACAGGGTGCCAGACACTCATCACCACCTATACAAGGCCCCACTTGCAGACCCCGAAACTATATCCCAGGGGCCTAAGGCAGTAGCCTCGACCACAGCAAAAAACCCTATTCCTTCTGAAAGGGAATCCAGGTCCTTAGAGAGATGGGGGAAAAAAGTTTACACCTCTGCTACTCTCTCAGCTAGAGCTTTAGTCTGTCAGTTTCATATGATCCAATACCAAGAGTTTATGCTTGATCAGTTAACTAAAAACTGTCCTCTGATGAATCCTTAGATAAGAAATATGTATTAGAAATGGTGAATAACATCCAACAGGTTAGTAACCATTCCTTAAAATGTGGCTATGATGCACTGGAGGCTTCATTTAGATCAGCCATGACTGGCACAGTGATAAGAAGGCATGCATGGTTGAAAGAACAGGTCTTACCGGATCATGTTAAAGCAAAGCTATTAGATGCTCCTATGGATAAGGCCAGTCTATTTGGTACACCTGCCCAGCAAGTAATGAAGAAAATGGAAGAAAAGGCAAAATCTGTACAAACAGTTAAAGATTTCTTACAGGTTCAGCCCCCAAGGTTTAGCAGGAACTGGCCTGCCAAAAATTGGTCCTTTCCTGACTCCACAAGATCCCAAAGGGGCAGGAATAGATGTTCTAGAGGCAGAAATCAATCCAGAGGAGGTGCCTACAGAGGACGACAGTGGCAAGGCAATAACCGAGGCACAGACACAACCACTGCCACTGCAACAGGACAATCACAGTGACTTGGCTCTGACACCGCCTACCAGGGAGCAAATAGCAGCACCATTAGGCGGAAAGTTATCCTTATTTTCGAAAAATTGGCACTATATCACAAAAGACAAGTGGATTTTGCAAACCATAGACCAAGGCTACCGGTTCCACTTCCACACCTTACCAGTAAAAAGAGGAAGGCCAAACCTACCTCCAAATCAAAAAATAGAAGCTCTACAGCAGATAGAGGAATTAACAAAGATGAGAGCTGTGGAAAGAGTACCAATAACAGAACAGGGCAAAGGATTCTACTCCAGACTCTTCCTAGTACCAAGAAAAGAGAAAAGTTGGAGACCTATTCTCGACCTGTCCGTCTTAAACACATACATCATTGTCCCAAAATTCAAAATGCTGACCCTACAGCAACTTCTTCCCATGCTGGGCAAGGAGTGTTGGCTGGTAACTCTAGATCTCAAGGAGGCATACCTGCACGTCCCCATTCGACAACATTGCAGAAGATACCTCAGATTTCTTGCAGGATCAGAGCATTATCAATTCTCAGCATTGCCCTTTGGCTTATCTACTGCGCCCAGAGTATTCACAAAATGCCTGGCATCAGTAATCGCTGACTGCAGACTACAGGGAATCCAAATTTATCCATACCTGGACGACTGCCTGTTACAAGCGGACAACAAAAGCAAGCTGACAACAGATTTACAAAGGGTAATTTACTTGCTACAAGCCCTGGGATACACAGTCAATTTACAAAAGTCAAGGCTGATACCATCCCAAACAAGAACATTCTTGGGCGCGGAATTGGACACAGTAAAACAAATGGCATTCCTAACTGCAGAAAAACAAAAGAGCTCCCTCTTTACTTCTTGGCATTAACAAAGCAGAACAAACTAACAGCAAGAAAAGTTCTGCAGGCCTTGGGCTTCATGGCATCATGCATAATCTTGGTCCCACATGCCAGACTGCATATGAGAAAGCTACAGTGGTACCTAAAGAATTTATGGTCTCAGCACAGGCACAGCTTAGAAACAGAAATCCCACTAATCCCATGCCTAAAACAGGAGTTCCTATGGTGGGCTCAAGCATGCCAGTCAAACCCAGGCTTACCCTTCCACAACTTTCGAGCAAGCCAAACCATCACAACGGACGCCTCAGACCTAGGATGGGGGGCACATGCTGGACAAATGCATACAAGGATTGTGGACTCAAGACCAGCTGCACCTGCACATAAACCAAAAGAAATGCTGGCAGTAAAACTGGCAATCCAAACCTTCAGACCATTCCTCAAAGAAGGCCATTTGATGATAAGGACAGACAACACCACAGTCATGTGGTACATCAACAAACAGGGAGGCACTCATTCATACCCCCTATGCAGAATGACTTTGGACCTTTGGAATCTGGCTCTCAGCTACAACATCCAGTTGCAGGCAATATTTGTGCCGGGAAAAGAGAACACCCTAGCAGACATGTTAAGCAGAACCACCTCGGATGCTCACGAATGGATGCTACACCCGGACATCTTCAAGGCCATCACAAAGAAATGGGGAATGCCACAAAAAGATCTATTCGCTTCCCCACTCAATCACCAGCTCAAAAAATTCTGCACAAGGACATTCCACCCACTTGCATGGAAGGTGGACTCTCTATCCTTCAGCTGGAAAGGCCTGACAGCATATGCATTTCCACCTCTACCATTGATGCACAAGGTACTACTGAAAATCAAAGAGGAACGTCCAAGGATAATCCTGATAGCTCCGAATTGGCCAAGACAACACTGGTACCCATTGCTGAGGAGCATGTCTCGGGAGAGAATGTGGTCAATACCCCTGATGTCTTTGATGTTAACTCAGAACAACTACAACATCATGCATCCAAACCTAAAAACCTTGCAACTGACTGCCTGGAACATCACATAGCAGCAACTAACCCAGACCTTTCCCAAAGGGTTAAAGACATTATCCTTGAGGCCCGCAGACCTTCAACAAGAAGGAACTATGCAGGAAAATGGAAAAGGTTTGTCATTTGGAGTACTGAAAGAGGAAAAGATGTGTCGAACATAGATATTGCTAACATTCTGGAGTACTTGGCAGAGCTTCTACATACAGGCCTGTCCTATTCCTCCATCAAGATACATGCATCAGCTATTTCAGCAGAATACAGCTTCGCTCCACCTGTCTTTTCGCATCCTCTACTCAGGCAGTTCCTCAGAGGGATCAAGAATGTAAAACCTCCTAGGAAACCACCATTACCAGCATGGGACTTGAACTTTGTGCTAGAAAAGTTGACACTCCCTCCGTTTGAACCAGCAGCAACAGCAGATCTGCAACACCTGTCATGGAAAACTGCTTTCCTACTGGCAATTACCTCAGCAAGGAGGGTTTCGGAACTACAGGCCTTAATGGCAGTGCAACCCTTCTTAATCTTCCATCAAGATAGGGTGTCCATGAGAACTAATCCTACTTTTATGCCTAAGGTGGTATCCAGAGTGTCTTTAAACCAGGCAATCCACCTACCTACCTTCTTCCCCAATCCACAAAACAGGGGGGAAAGAATGCTGCATACCTTGGATGTACATAGACAGTTACGCTACTACCTGGACAGAACCAAAAGTAACAGAAAAACTGACCAGCTTTTAGTAGCCTATGCAACAGGAAGGGAAGGAAAAGCAATTTCCAAACAGACAATCTCCAAATGGATAGGAAATTGCATAAGATTCTGTTACTCCTACCATGGAAAACCAATTCCACAGAACATAAGACCTCATTCTACAAGGGCTACAGCCACTACCACAGCTTTCTTACGAGGAGTGGCAACCAAGGACATTATTGAGGCGGCTACTTGGACCTCCGTGCATACATTTGCCAAGCATTATAATTTACCTCTATACTCTAGATCCTGAGCAGGGTTTGCCACTGCTGTACTGCAAGGGATCCTAACTACACCATAATTTTTCTTCCTCCACCCCTAGTTTGGCTATGGTATTCTACCCATTTGTTATGACTGCAGATGCATCCATGAAGGACATAGTACAGTTTTGTACCTACCATAAATGTAGATGTCCGAACTGGATAGCATCTGCAGTCAGGATTACCCACCCTCCTTCCCCTCTGTGGTACTCCTAGGGTATTTACCCTCCTAATAGCTAGCTGGGGGGGGGAGTCTCTTATGGTGTATTTGTTTGTATATATGTACATATATGCTTATTTTTTGTGTTTGCCTTCTACCTTTTTGGAAACATTGGCATTTATCCAAAATTTAGCCTTCCAACTACCATTAGGCAGCTCGTGTGTACCATTGCTGGTATCCCTTACCCTCCCCTCTTACCACCTGGTAAGTGTACTGTTTACCATTATTGGTAATTCATCCTTTAAAAAAAAAAAAAAGAAAAACCTTCATTCTGTCCTGTTGACTTTTGTCTTATGCACGTTGTACCTTTCTCTTCAGTGTGTTTGTGTGTGCATTGCTGTCGCTGCCTTCTCTTGGATATGGCTGATAAAGAGAAGTCTCAGGCTGGTTTCAAAACATGCATGAAATGCGGACGCAAAATTCCTTTTTCTGACCAGCATTCATTATGTGTATATTGTCTGGGTCCCTTGCACTTGCAAGTGGACTGTTCTGTCTAACACACACTTTCAGTCACTGAGTGTTGGTAGATAGAAAGAATAAACTTATTCTGAAAGGCCTTCTTCCCTTCTCTTTTGGGGAGGCCATATCTGGATCTCCGGACAAGACCAAACACAAATCTGGACATATTTCTTCCTCCTGTAGATCCTCGGAGGTAAAGAAACGTTCTGCCTTGGTTTCGAGTACTGCCTTTGCACCGAGCACAAAAAAGATGACATCAGAGCCATTATCTAAATCTTTAAACCCCGAAGCATGCCTCTGAATCAATATCTGCTTCCTCTGTTCCAGAGCTGACAAAGGAATCGAAACAGTTGTCAACTCCCTTTACTCCATTACCTAGGACTCTGTATTCACCTTCAGTGGACCCCTTTGCCTGACAGGCCACTGTCTCCATTCTTAGACAGATGAGTCTGTCTCTGTGTTCTCCATCTGCTCTACCAGGATTCTAACAAATCTATGTGGAGAGGTTGGTGATGAAAGTACTTTGGGCCCAAGGCATGTCGGGCAGTCCGGCAGTTCCTATCCCTTTGTGATAGGCAGCAACACTTTCCACTTCCCTTTCCAGTCCCCCTCCTCTAACCTCCACATGTACTTGAGTCCTCCATTCCAAGCTTTCCAAACGTCTCCTTTTTTTTTTTCTTTTTTGAACGGACAAGTACCCTGAGCACTTCAGTTGTGTTGGACCCGGCGTCCTCTCGGGGTTGCAGCTTGACTCTTGGTTCCAAGTCATTGGGGTCTGCTCCCAGTTTATCCTAGCCATTTTGGTGAATTGACACAGATGAGTTCAGGTTTGAGTTTGGTCTCAAGGGGGACCTCATTTGGACAGGGGGGTGCTTCTGCACAGTCTTCCCTTTCTGCCCTGGAAACACCTCTTCTCTTCTGGTGGGTCAACCTTCGAGGCCATGAAGAGGACATTGGCTGCTTCCAGTACCAGGTCGGTTCCCCTGTCCCTGGCCATGTCAGACTCAGAGCATCAACCCATCCCCTCCACAGTGTCAGCGGGTACTGCAACCTCGGGGTACCCAGCAGGGCATCCCTTCTTCTTCCGAAACCTCCCCAGATGTTCCCCCCGAGGAGATCCCTCAGAAGAGATCATGTAAGAAGAAACACCTAGAGACTTCAGAGGAGTCCATCACAGAAGACCCGGATTTCGATGAGTGTGAAGGGTTTACCACATCACCTTCTAACGATGTCTCCATTGGAGACATCCTGGAAATACTTAAGCAGAGAGGTAGAAGGAAATCCCTCAATGCTTCAACAGAGGAATCTGTGTACCTGCAGGAATTTGGTACTGGCCTATCTACTTCCTGGGTATCTCCACCTGCCAATGAGTTCATCAAATTGATCTCTCATTGGGTGTGGAAAGCCCCTTATGCCACCAAACCAATTCCCAAGAGACCAGGCAAAATTATCACAGCCCCAGAGGATAAAACTTTTTGGACAAAGGGAGCTCCCTGTAGATGCCATGGTGGTACTGACGGCCACTAAAAAGGAACTAGCAGAAGAAAGTTCCTCTTTCCATCCCTCCAATAAAGAATCATGGTTGATGGATAGATTCGGGAAGCGAGTTTATGCTTCATCGACCTTTGCCCTATGGTCTTTGAACTACCGGACATATTTTATGAGATTGCAGAGAGCTCTGATAAGGAAACTGTCCGATACTGTCTTAGGACCTGTTTCTGAAGAGCTACGGGATTCAGTCACCTCTCAGTTGGCTACCCTGACATCCATTTCCAATTCTTCCATGAGGCTTATTTCTCATGTAGCCAAAGAATTGACAAGAGCAGTGGGTTTAGGCATTTCCATAAGGAGGCACGCCTGGATGCGCTTGTACGATTTTGTAGAGCACTTCAATCTTCATTTGTCAATGCTCCTTTTGACAGCTCTTCCCTTTTTGGCCCAACTGTTAGAGACACTTTAACCAGGTGTGAGATGGATGGGGAAACCCTTTCTGCCGTAGGAGTACATTTTTCCACTCCTCAGAGGTTCTTCTCTAGGAACCAATGAGGAACAGGCAAAATGTTGTTCAGAAAGTCCCTAGGGTCTTCCCAGACTATGCACAGTGAAGGTTTCCCCAGAGGCAGAAGGGGGAACAATAATGGAAGATTCCCCCTCGTGGCAGAAGTGGCCCGCAGCACCTGAGTTTCTGGGATTTCTTCTTCAGGAAGTCCTTCTAGTGCTTCTGAATGGAGGTCCAGTTGTCCACCTCTGGAGGCAATCGGGTGTCGCTTATCCCCTACATCTAAAAGCCTGACAAGAAATCGCCTCCAATACTTTGGTACAGAAAATCATTTCCAGAGGCTAAAATATTCCCTTATTCCCTTGCTCCTCCCTGTTCATAGACATTCCCCAGTGTTCCACCCAGTCAGAGGGAACAGGCAGCTATTCAAATTCAA
This sequence comes from Protopterus annectens, assembly GCF_019279795.1. Taxonomy (NCBI): domain Eukaryota; kingdom Metazoa; phylum Chordata; order Ceratodontiformes; family Protopteridae; genus Protopterus; species Protopterus annectens. The sequence continues at coordinate 1,530,899,647 of NC_056746.1, forward strand.
AAGCTGCTAGAAAAAAGGGTCATCCAAGAAGTCCCACCAGACCAAATAGGGTCTGGATTTCAGCACTCTGCCTGTAGGGACAATTGCGATTCAGACAGACATGTCAGTTGTCTGGTACATCAACAGACAGGGTTTTACCAGATCTTGCCCTTTATGCCGAGAAGCCCTCAGAGTTTGGCAGTGGGTAATCTCATCCAACTGCTTTCAGATCGCAATGCATATTCTGGGGAGGTCCAGTGTGGAAGCAGACAAATTGAGCAGGTGCAGCCGTTCTACCTCATGAGTGGTCCCTCAACCTAAAAGCGTCAGAAAGGATTTTCCGTGCATGGGGCCAGTCTTGCTGCAATCTTTTTGCCTCCCCTCTGAACAACAGATGCAGCAGTTACTTTTCCCTCATGCCCCCAGAGGGGGAATTACTGAGGGACACTCTTCTTCACAGTTGTGTGTTGTTTCTCTTAACTTAAAACCTTTGATAGTTGTTTTAATTTTTGAGTTTAAATATAAGATAGGGTGTAATCAGTGTGTTTGACTGGGTGTGTGTGATTACACTTTGTCTTCTAAGATGTCTAAAGACACAAAGGTCTCAGGCTTCAAGAAGTGTGATGCGTGCTGTCAGAAAATGTCTCTGACAGACGGTCACACTTCTTGTGTCTACTGCCTGGGGCCTTTGCACCTGCAGGACTCCTGTGCTGTATGCCACGGCTTCAGTCCCAGGGTCCTGCAGGAAAGAAAGAACAAATTGATCCTAAGAGGTTTACTCAAGCCTGAGGATTCCCTTTCTGTCTCTGGGAAGCCCTCCAAGGCTTCTAGGTCCTCGGCTCCAGCTACTGAGCCGAGACCTAAGGCTACTAAACCTCAGTCTACATCGGCTCCGGCTGGAGCCGATGAGTCTACAGTTTCTGTGGTTCCCTCGGCTCCGGCTGGAGCCGAGGTATTAGAAATTCCCTTGTCGGCTCCGACCAGACCTTCGGAGCCGACATCTAGGAAGAGATCTAGGTCACCATCCCTTGGCTCCGTTCATTCGGCTCCAGCATCTCCTCTGCTGTCTGAACGGAGCCATAAATCTCATTCCTCTAGGTCATCGAGGCTGTCGGATCATGACCTTCAGAGGGTAGTGAGTCGACTTCTTAAGTCCGAGGCACTGGCCCAGATGCTTCAGAGCCCGACTCATCAGTCGATGCCTGCCCCTGTCCATCAATATGTTCCTCCTCCGACTCCGTTGAGCTCGGAGCCGGGTCGTTTCGGAACCGAGACTGTGGTAGCGTCGGAGCCGATACAATTGTCTTCGGCTCCATCGTCGGCTCCGATTTCTTCCTTGGAAGAATCTCGGCGCCGGACTTCCATCGTCGGCTCGAGGGGTGAGTGGCATCGGACCCTTGTCCGACCCGCTCTCCCTCTCGGGCTTCGGCGCTGGTAAGTTCGGCTCCGACATCGCCTCGAGCCATCACTGTCGGTGCCGAGGGAGGTTTTAGCTTTTCGGAGCGGGACCTCTGGCTCTGCCTGACAGGGTGCGTTCGAGGTTATGCGGAGTGTGTTAGAACCTGGTTCTACCCACAGTCGGCTCCGTCCGCCCCCACGGTGCCTCAGGTCAAGTCGACTCACTCCCTCATCCCGGACCGCAGAGAGCCAGCTCCTCAGGAATCCCCTGTGGGATCTCATCCTCTTCGAGGCCTCTCCTGTTTTGGCAGAAGAGCCCTCGGAAGAGAAAGTGTAAGAGGAAACACATAGACTCACCTGAGTCCGTCACCTCTGACACAGATTTAGAGGATTCGAGGGTTCCCCGTTCCCCTTCTGAAGATGTCTCCTTTGCAGACATTCTGGAAATCCTTAAGCAGAGGGAAATTGGCCAGCCCTCAACCCTTCGGAGGATGAATCTGTGTACCTTGAGGCGTTTGGCTCTCGTCCTTCCACCTCCTGGGTGTCTCCCCTTTGACCCCTCATGCAGGTGGTGGCAAAAAAGGCATGGACGGCTCCTGATTCGGTGGACCCCACTCCCAGGAGACCCTCAAAATTCATAACGGCACCAGCAGATAAACAGTTTTTGACAAAAGGAGTTTCTGTAGATGCTATGGTGGTTGCTGCTGCCACTAAGAAGGAACTAGCTGATCCTTCAGTACCTGTCCATCCACCTAACAAGGAATCTAGGTCCATGGACAGGTACGGGAAGCGGATGTTCTCGTCGGCGACATTTGCAATGCGTTCGCTGAACTACCTATGCCATTTTACTCGTCTTCAAAGGGACTTGATCAAAGAAGCGAGTGACATGTTGAAGGATCCTACAGCTGCGGGTTTTCAAGATAAGATGAACACTCAGCTGGCTACCCTGAACTCCATAGCCAACTCCTCCATGCGCCTCCTTTCTTATGCGGCTGATGGAGCGAGCAGGGCCGCAGGGACAGGTGTGGCCTTACGTAGGCATGCCTGGATGCGGCTGTGCAATTTTGCGGACCCCTTTAAAACGTCTTTCACTAATTCCCCATTCGATGGATCATCTCTCTTTGGTCCTCAAGTGAAAGAAACCTTGACTAGGTGCGAGACTGATGGCAAGACTCTTTCTGCCGTCGGAGTCCGTTTTTCTACTCCTTCTAGGCCTTACCCCAAAGGCCAGAAAAGTGGGAAAATGTGGTTCCGTAAACAATCTCAAGGGACTTCGCCTGACGACAGAGTCGGTTCCTCGCCAGAGGCAGAGGGGAACAACAATGGTAGACGTCGCCCTAGAGGCAGGGGGGGTCCGGAGAACCAGGGCAATCGAGAAACTTTCTCCGATAAGCCCTTTCAGCATCCCTGAGGTGTTGCCCGACTGTCCACCTTCGGAGGCAGTCGGGGGAAGATTGTCACTGTACCCAGAAGCCTGGCTATCCCTAACTCGAGACAAGTGGGTACAGTCCATCATTTCGAAGGCTATTCCATTCCCTTCGTTCGCATTCCAAACCGATCAAAAAAATCCCTTCCAGATGTTCCACCCGCTCAAAGGGATCTTGCAGCTTTGGAAATTTCAAAGCTGCTTGCAAAAGAGCAATTCAGCCAGTTCCAGCAGACCAGCAAGGATCCGGAATCTACTCCAGGTTCTTTTTAGTTCCAAAGAAAACAGGGGACTGGAGACCAATTTTGGATCTCAGTATCTTGAACAAGTCGGTCAAGAAAACAAGATTTCGGATGGTCATGCTGCAGTCCATCCTTCCCCTTTTGGGAAAAGGAAACTGGATGTGCTCTATAGACCTTCAGGATGCGTACTATCACATAAAAATGAACAGACGCTCCAGAAGATTCCTCCGCTTCAGGCTGGGAACCAGTCATTTTCAATTCAGGGCCCTGCCCTTTGGTCTCACCACTGCCCCCGGGTGTTTACCAAATGCATGGCAGTGGTAGCTTCTCACCTGAGACGACAAGGATTCCAGGTGTTTCCATATTTGGACGACTGGCTCCTCACAGCTCCCACCAAGCATCTTCTTCTAATGGCCAGGGATTGCACCTTTCGCATTTGTCAAAAGTTAGGCATTTCAGTAAATTGCGAAAAGTCTGTTTTGTCGCCTTGTCGTGCTATTACCTTTATAGGCGCAAATCTAGACACAGTCAACATGTCTGCGAGACTAACAGATCAGAGAATAACAGACATACACAAACTGGTCTCACTCCTCTTCAGCAACAACAGAATCAAAGCCAGGTTAGTTCTGAAAGTGTTGGGAATTATGGCGGCTGCCATACCTCTGCTTCCATTAGCCAGATTCCACATGAGAATCCTTCAATGGATGCTCTTTGCACAATGGTCATACCAGCAACTTCCGATGTCCCACACCATTATGATTACGCAGGCATGCAGAAATCATCTTCTGTGGTGGATGTCTTCCCCTCAGCTCTTATTGGGAAGACCCTTTGTTCCTTCCCCTCCGGTTGCTACTCTGACAACGGACGCCTCCCTGATCGGGTGGGGGGGCATTATCAGGGCAGGACTGTCCAGGGCACATGGCAACCAGACGAATGCCACTTGCACATAAATGTTCTGGAGATGAGAGCAGTGCTTTTAGCGTTGCAAGCCCTTCAAGACTCTCTTCCCTTGGGAACGATTGCAATCCAAACAGACAACATGTCTGTAGTGTGGTATATCAACAAACAAGGCGGAACCAGGTCCTACCCCCTGTGTCGAGAAGCACTCAGACTGTGGCAATGGGCGATTTCTTCTCAGCGGTTTCTGATAGCAACGCACATCCCCGGGAAGTCCAATCAAATCGCGGACAAGTTGAGCAGAGCTATCCTCATGCCTCACGAGTGGTCTCTGAAAGACTCTGTTGTGAGAGAAATTTTTCTCAAGTGGGGTCAGCCTTGCTGCGACCTTTTTGCTACTCCCCAAAACAGCAAGTGCAGAGATTATTTCACACTATTCCCTTTACCAGGCCAGCCCAGCAGAGACGCTTTAGTCCAAGTTTGGCCCCAGGGACTTCTGTATGCATTTCCTCCCTTCCCACTAATCTCTCAAGTGATACAGAAAGCTATCGCTCAGAAAGCCTCGTTGATCCTCATTGCTCCTTACTGGCCTCGACAGGTGTGGTTCCCCTTTCTACATCATTTTCTATTGGAGCGACCTTGGCATCTGGACCTAGTTCCAGATCTTTTGACCCATCAGTCGGGTCAGTTTCATCGCTCCCTTCCCTCTCTGAACCTCACTGCTTGGTTCCTCCAGTTCCAACCTTAGCCAGGCTTCCTCAATTATCTCACTCTGTTCGAGATATTTTGATAGCTTCCCATAAATCTTCCACTCGAAAGATTTATTTGAGTAAGTGGAAACGCTTCACATATTGGGCTCAAGGAAGGGACATAGATCCTTTCACTGCTTCCATCCAAATGGTCCTTGATTTTCTAGCTGAACTATTCCATGCAGGTTCATCTCCTTCTACTCTTAAAGTTCAATTGGCAGCTATTTCTAACTTTCATGTGGGTATTTCAGAGTCTGCCATAATGTCCCACAAGCTTTGTAAAGCCTTTTTGAGAGGAGTTTTTCTACTCAGACCTCCTATAAGAAATCCTCCTCCTCCTTGGGACCTAAATTTAGTTCTTACTTCTTTGATTCTTTCCCCTTCGAACCTGCAGCCTCCTGTTCTTTAAAATTGCTATCATGGAAGACTCTCTTTCTGGTAGCTATTACTTCAGCTAGAAGAATTTCAGAACTTCATGCACTCAGCTGTCGACCTCCTTATCTGTTGTTCCATAAGGACAGGGTATCCTTACGAACCAACCCGTCCTTTTGCCCAAGGTAGCCTCGACGTCTAACCTAAATCAAAGCATTGACCTCCCTGTGTTTTTTCCAGAATATTCCAATAGGTCTGAACAAAAATTACACTGGCTAGATGTTCATCGTCAGTTAAGGTACTATTTGGATAGAACAAAACAATTCAGAAAATCTGACCAGCTGTTTGTCTCCTATGCAGAAGGCAGAAAGGGACTTTCAGTTTCAAGGTATCATTATCTAGATGGCTAACATCTCTGATTTCCCTTGTTTATGAAATTAGACACCAAAAGCTGCCTAATAAACCTAAGGCCCATTCCACCAGAGCTTTGGCTACTTCTATAGCCTTCCAAGACAGACTGCCTATTGACACCATTTGTGCAGCGGCTACTTGGGCTACTCCTCACACTTTCATTTCTCATTATAAGTTGGATTTAGCTTCTAGACATAGAGCTAACTTTGGTTCCACTGTTCTCAGGAGTCTGTTCCGTTAGGCCACCCGGGACAAGGTGCTAGGGACGCGGTCCCATCCAGCAAGAATGAAGGCGAGATAGACAACTTAACATATAGAAGTTATGTTCTTACCATAACGTTCCATGTTAGTTGTCTTCTTCTCGCTTCTTCTTAAGGCCCCACCCTCCTTCCCCCTGGCCTGGACAGACCTAGAGGAGTTGTGATTGTGACCTCTCTTTCTACCACCTCTTTTCTTAGGCATATGCTGTTGTGCATGTTTCCTGGATCAGGATGTAGGTCACCCTTCTTTCTCCCTGGTTTTTAGAGGTGGACTTTGTTTATAGTTATTCTGATACTATTATAAGCTGGGGTTAGCTTACAAACGAGATCTGAGGTAACTCACGCCTAGCATTGTGGGATATAAGGGGAGCCTCGAGCCGGTGGAACCAACTCTCGAGCTTTTAGAGTGGCAGTCGGGCCGAGGTCGGCTCCGAACCCATCCAGCAAGAAGAAGGCGAGAAGAAGACAACTAACATGGAACGTTATGGTAAGAACATAACTTCTATTTTGTTTCTATAAGAGTCCCAGTTTTTTATGAATTTACTTTATATTTTTGGTGTATATGTGGGGCAAATGAAAGTTTGTCAATAATAATGTCTAAAGGCTTGGTTTCCTGCACTATTTCTATGACAGTGTTGTCAAAATGCAAAAATGTTGAAATGATCAGTGACATTGGAGGTGTTTTTGGGATGAAAGAATACTAGTTTTGTATTCTTTGGATTAAGAAAGAGTTGGGCATTTGTTAGACAGGATTCAACTGCAGTAAAGGACTGTTGAGTTTTTGAAAGTAGTTCTGGTAGTGATTGCGCAGTGCAGATTATGGTGGAATTATCATTGTATTGAATGAGGGTCCCAGGGTGAGAGGCAGTCTGAAGGTTGTTTGTGAAAGTAGAGTAGGGGTCCTAGGATGGAGCCTTGAGGGACTCCAGTAGGATGGTGGAGAAAGGGTGAGAGTTCATTGGACCATTTCACTGCTTGTTTACGATCCTTGAGGTAGCTCTGAAACCATTTTACTGTGTTATGTGAGAAGTCTAAGTTGGTGTGTTCAAATGTAAGGAATGAGTCACTGTGTCAAAGGCTTTGGAGAGATCAAAGAATACTGAGGGTGTATAGCATCTTGCATCTCTGGCCTTGTTCACGGTGTCTGTAAAAGATAATAGGGCTGTAGCTGTGGTGTGGCTAGGTCGGAAGCCATGTTGAGTTTTGGTTAAAAGGTTGTTTGCAGTAGATATTGCATTACCTGCTGATGGATACCTCTCTCGAGAATTTTGGATATGGGTGGCAAGATGGATATAGGACGGAAATTGGATGGGTCAAAACAGTTGTCTCCTGTGTGGATGGGGGTGATGTGAGATTGTTTCCATATGGTAGGTACATCTGATTCAGACAAAGACCTATTTATAAGGATACTGATGGGTAGGCGGCTGAGTTAGCAGCCAGTTTGAGGTAGTGTGGTGGAAGATTGTCAGTTGAGATACAGCAGGGTTTTAGTTTTTGTTTCTTAATGGTGTCAGTGGGTGTGGGTATGGGCTGAAATGAGAATGGGGTTTGTATAATATTTTGTTGAGTAGAGGGCTTAATAATGACAAGGTTAGAAGTAGTTGGTAGTCTGGGGTTGGTGTCTGAATAGGTTGAAGTGTGGGAGGATCCAGCATTAGGAGTGTCAGTTTGTAGGTCTGAAATTGATTTTATGAAGTACTTGTTAAAGTTTTCAGCTATTTGTGATGGAGGAGTATCAGGTGATAGGGTGTGCTCTTCATTTCTTCCAGTGTTAAGTAGAGAAGCAATGGAATGCCAAAATTTACTGAGGTTGATTTTATGCTGGAGTTGAAGCTGGGAATAATATGACTTATCTTTGTTGATTAGTTTTGTCACTTTGTTACATAGTGTTTTGAAATTAACATGATTTTGTTCATTTTTGTTTTGTTTCCAGGTTGACCAGGCTACGTCCCTTTACTTCATCAGGTGTTTACATTCCTTAGACAGCCATGGTGCCAAGTTCTTTTTGATTCTTTTCATACGAATGTGAGCTAGTGTATTACGTATGTGAAGGAAGGTGTTACTAGTACAGCATCATTAAGGGGTAGTTGTTTAACGGGTGTCCAGTCTATTTCATGTAAGAGATTGTTGAATTTATGCTGACAAAAATTAGTTGAGTTTTTAACTGATTTTATAGTGTGTACTCTTAGGTGTTGGGAGCTTGTACTAAGAGAATAAGCTGAAAGACTCACTAAGGGAGCTAGACAGTGTAGCGGAAAAGGGGTAATTGGCAGGGTGAGTACTAGGATCCAGTCTAGAGTGGATTGGCAGGTAAGATCTTTGCTGTATCTTGTTGGGGTATTGGTAAGCTGAGAAAAAACATACGGCTTTATACTGTTTGTGGGGGAGTTGGAAGCTGTCTCCTAAGATTATTGTTTGGGATGTCCAGGATAAAATATTTTCCAACACTGGTATATTGTTATCTGGTGGGATATACATTACCGTTATGCAAATTCTTTTTGGTATGTTGAGGTTCAAAAAAGATACTAGTACCTCAGCATTGGAAAAGTTGGGTATATTACTGGTGTAGGGTGTGATGTTGAGTGTAGAGGGATATAGAAGTGCTATTCCCCCTCCCCTTTTTTTTAAGATCTCTCTTATGGTTATTGCAAAGTTTGGATGTATTATTTCTGAGTTTTTTTACATTGGGGTATAGTCATGTTTCAGTAAGGGCTAGTATGTCAGGTTTATTTTGATCAATCCAGATATGCAGTGAAGCTATTTTATGACACATATTTCTAAGGTTCAGTGTAAGTATGTTTAAATTTTTGGGGTTACTCTTGTGGTTAGGATTAGAGGGTGAGCCAGGGTTAGGATTCATGTCCTTCACATTTGAGTAGATAGGTAATGAAGAATGAATACCATGGGAAGTGTTTTTTTATTCCTAGGTGATGGTACTGCAGTCAAGTGTGGTTTCATAGGAGATGAGGAGGCCTATTTGTGGCTTGAATAATATGTGAGGGTATAGGAGAAAAGCTGGGAGGAGATGTGAGAAAAGCTGTGTTGTTTATTGGGGAGAGGGTTGGAGGAGGTTGTTGATGTGTATTGATGTGTAGGGGTATGCCAGGATATAGCTGTAATGAGGTTGAGAATTGAGAGTAAAGAGGCTAGACTGGTTAGGAGGAGCATGTTAACTGTGATAGTTGGTTTAAAAATAGTGAAAACGGTATTTGTGCGTTTGAATGTAATATCAGGTTTATGTTACCATGTGATATGTGTGAAGCTGAAGGTAAGGTTGGGAATGTTTTGACTTCAGAGTTAACTTTGACAATGTGGTTAGGTGGTTATGCCTTGCAGTTTGTGATAAGGAGGGGTGGGGGAGATGTGATTTGTCAGTAGTGAAATTATGGTGCAATGTTGGTTTATGTAAGAGAAGGTGGTAAGCATTTAGTTAATGTAAGATAGTTTCAGGTGGTGATTGTATTGTGATGGTAAAGTAGATGGTAAAGTAGAGAAAGATGCAAAGAGTAATAGTAGAGGGGATGAAAATTCAAGGTGACTGATGTAAGGGAGAGCAAACAAGTTTGGCTAAATAAAAGAAAGTAAGGTGTGAATGAAATGTGGGTGTGGACAAGGTATAGTTGTATTTAATTAGATCATAGGAATGAGGGGGAGTGGTTTGCTTAGGATAAGAGTAGAGGTGCTGGGGGTGGGTGGGATGTGGGGGAAGGGCAGGGGAGCAGAGTGAATGGAGCGAGAAGAACCCCCCCCCAAGATGGTTTACAGTCATTGAGGTAGAATGTTCATGGCTACAAAGACAGTGTGTCTGAACTCAAGTCACAGCATCAAATTTTATAGTTATGGGCTTTTCAGTGTCTTTCCTGGGGTATATTACACTGCTAAGTGTAAAATATGCTGAAGTGTTAATGTAGCTTCACCTTCAGCAGTAAAAGGCCTGTGAGTGTGGGTGAGTAAGTGGGGGTGGGGATATCCTTCCAGCAGATTCAACACTAGAAAACAAAACACAATAATGCATGACGTAACAAATTAAGTTATTAGTTCGAGTCTTGGAAATTGCCTTATATAGACTTAACTCAGTGTATTTGTTCCTTGTGAACCTTTTCAACTGCAGGTGAAATTCAACTGTGCAGGTTCTTTGGCTAGTGGGATAAGATGACTTTTGCAACAGCAGCAGTAGTCAGACTTACATGTGCTTGTTTCATTTTTTGTAGTGTGAAGCAGCTGCATAGAGAGAACACGGGACATGGGGTAGTGAAGTAATATCTGTTAGATGTTCACAGACAACTAAGATTCTATCTTGACAAGACCAAGGACATAAGGAAGTCTGATCAGCTGTTTGTTTCCTTTTCACATGTTAAATTGGGACAACCTATAAACAAAGTAACCCTTGCTAACTGGATTTCAGACTGTTATTTCTTTTGTTTATAGGATGAGGTGTATTTCTTTACCTATACCTCCAAAGCACATTCAACTAGAGTGGTAGCTACTTCTGCTTTCAGTCGAGAACTTCCATGGATGACATCTGTGCAACCGCAACTTGGGCATCTCCCCGTATCTTCATTAGCCCTTACAAGTTAGATCTGGTCTCTAGGGGAGGAGCATCGTTTGGTTCAGTAGTGCTCTGGAATATCCTTCCTTGAGTCCACCCAGGGTTCTAAGTAGCTGCGGACTCTGTCCCACTGGTGATGACACGATGAAGATTGACAACTTCAGATAACGAAGTTATGTCTTACCATAAAGTTACATCTGAGTTGTCCATCTTCATCTGTCAACTCCCCTCCCTCCTTCCCCCTGCCAGATTTCCTGGAAGAACGGACATTCACCTAAGATTTTTCCTTCTGGAATTTAATTCTACTCCAGATATGGTCTCTCTCATTTATTTTTACATCTTTCTTTCACTTATCAGCAAACTCAGTCTGAGGTAATCTCCCTAAACATTATGGGCTAGGGCTGTGCTGGAGAGTTTTTGAGTCCACGAGCTATAGAAACCGAGTCGGTCCTGAAGGATTGGAACCGAACCCACAAGTTGATGACAGTCTCCTATTCCTAAGTTTCAAAGGAATTATCCCTACAAATCTGATTTTGTTTACAGGCAGTCTCGCCCCCTGCCTAAAGGTAAAAAGGGTTCTAGACGTGCTTCTTGCTAAGTCTACTGAAACTCCGACTTCCCAGAAACATTTCTTTCAGGACAAGCTGGGTTTTATTTGACAGTTTGCTTCCCCTTTCACTTGACCAGGTCCCTTTATCCCTTCATCTTTCCCTGTCTCTTCCAAACTGGATGAGATTCACAACAGACTTTTGGGCTCTGTTATCTGCCAGGGGTCTCTTTCTTCCTGTTTGGGCATCCCTCAACCTCCTTGTGAACAGCTTCCTTTTTTTCCCAGAGGTGCTTCATTCTCTGTTGTCCCAGAGCATCATTCAAGCTGTACCCCGAGCCCAGGTAGAGAAGGGGTTGTTTTATTCCATAATGTTCCTAATTCCTAGGAAGGAGGGCATCTGGAGACCTATTCTGGATCTTTCTCAACTCATTACCTTTTGCAAGATTCCTTCCTTTTGGGTGTTGTCTCTTCAAACTTTATTTCATCTTCTTCTCCAGGCCCTTTTGGTCTCTTGGATCTCAAGGATGCCTACCTTCATATCCCCATCCATCCTCTTTTTGGAAAATGTTTACATTTCTCTGTTTTTTCCTTTCTTTAATTTGCCCTTTGACCTCTCCACTGCCCCAGGGTATTCACCAAATGCCTTGCTCCTGTCATTGCCTTTTGCAGGGTGAAAGGGGTTCAGATCTTTCCTTGTCTAGATGATCTGCACATTCAGGCTTCATCCCCAAGGCTCTACTTCAGGATCTCCAGTTTACTATTTCATTGTTGAAGAGTCTGGGGTTTACCATAAACTTTCAAAACTCAGCTCTGACTCCTTCTCAGGATCATGTCTTGGTTGCAGGATCCAGACCATTCCCATGCTGTCATCTCTCCCCACCGCTAAGGCCCTATTTGCTATTGCCTTTTTCCAGTCTCTTCTTCCTCTGGAGTCAGTCATGGCCAGAGATTTTCTCAGGGTCCTCGAGTTCATGGCTTCCACCATTCCCATGCTTAGTCTGGCCAGGTTCCATATCAGAAAGCTTCAGTGGTGCTTCAAGTCAGTGTAGCTTTAGCATTGCAGCCCCCTAGATTTCCCAATTCCCTTCCTCCCTTATCTCATGCTCAAGCTTCAGTGGTGGATTCATCACCTTTCTCTCAACCCTGGACTTCCTTTCCAGGTTCCAGCCCTGGCTCTTTACTGACGTCTCAGACAGAACATGGGGGGGGGGGGCTTCCTTCGGCTCTTTCAAGATTCAGAGTCTCTGCCCTCTTCATAAGAGGTCATAGGACATCAGTATTGGAGATGAGGGCATTGCTTCTAGATCTTAAGGCTTTTCATTCCCTCTTTCATCTCAGGCCTCTCAAAGCTTTCACAGACAATAACACACTGATGTGGTATGTCAACAAGCAAGGGGCTACAAGGTTCTACCTTCTCTGCAGACTAGCTCTTCAGATCTTGGATATAGCTCTCCAGTTTCAAGTGACTCTTCAGGCTGTTTACATTCCCTCAAGAGTACAATCTGGTGGCTGACTCTTCGACCAGGTCCAACACACAAGCTTACGAATGGATGCTTCATGGAGATGTGTTCCTAGACATTGTCCATTGGTGGGGTATTCCTCTGGTATATTTATTTGCCTGTCCTCTGAACAGACAGCTTTTTCTATTCTGTTTCAGAACCCCAAGTCCTCTGGCTTGGAAAGTGGATGCCCTTTCTTAGAAGGGGCATTTCTGCATTCTTCCCCTCCCTTCCCCTTCCTCTACTTCTGAGAGACTTGCACAAGATCAGGCTAGACTCTACCAAAATCTTGTTAGTAACTCCCTTTTGGTACAAACACCATTGGTGTTCCCCCCTTCTTTCTCACTTGGCCAAGCTCAATCACACAATTTACCTTATGTGGACCTTCTCACCCAAGACGAGGGGTCTCTTCTCCATTCTCACATGACTACTCTTCAACTGACGCTGTGGGTGATAGGGTTTTGATCTTTTATGGGCACCACTTTTCTGAGAATGTGCTTCAGGTCCTGCAGAAGACCAGAAAACCCACTACCAGGAATTCATATTTGTCCAAATGGAAAAGATTTTATGTCTGGTGCCTCTGTCGAAACCAGAATCCCTTACCTGTCCAGGTACCTATGGATGATGTTAGTGTTTCACTGTTGCAGTCATCACATTTGAGTTATTTGCTTGCAGTAGCCCTTAGTCAACCTGATTAACAAAGTCTTGGGTCCTACGTCGGTTGCCGTCTCCTCTTCCGTGACGTCAGGTTGTCAGGGGTATAAAACATGCAGCCGACGTCATTACCCCAGTCTTTCTTGCCGTGTGGTGCCCGAAGCCGAAGCAGTCCGCAAGTGCCGGTCGGCCGACTCCTGAAATTTTTGTTTTCGCGTTTCAGAACCGAAGTCTTCAACTAAAAGCTAAGTACCCCGTTGGGGAAACTTTTTCTCGCTCTAAACCAATGTCAGTAAAAGTAAATAATTGCATTTCTTGTGGAAAGCAAATACCTCGTAAAGATTTTAATTCGTACTATATTCCTTGCCTAGGCCCTGACCATGACGTACCTCACTGTCAGTTTTGTGCCTTATTTAAACCACGAACTATCCGTTGTCTGTATAGTTTCACTTCTAAATATTTTGGTGCTCGGTTTAATTATCCCGATATGTCTTCGGTAAGCCATCCGACTACTGACATTCCGAAAAAATGCAAAGATAAAGACAGACAGCCCACCGAGGTGCCGGTACTCAGTGAGGCGCTTTCGCAGCCCCTGATACCCGCTACTTCAGATTCGCAGGCTTCTACTGAGACCCATTCAGAGTCCAGTATGCCACGAGAAAAGCCTTGGGGTTCATGGCCTCCTGCATTCTTCTAATTCCATATGCAAGACTGCATATGAGGAAACTACAATGGTGTCTAAAAAGCTATGGTGTCAACGCTCTCAGGATCTAGAAGCAATGATTTCTATTATACCTTGCCTAAGCCTAGAGTTCCTTTGGTGGGCAAAGGCCTGCCACCAAAACAAGGGACTACCATTCACACTACCCCCTGCCACCCAAACCCTAACAACAGACGCATCAGACTATGCATGCGGGGTGCACCTGGCAGGGAAGTGCATTCAGGGTAAATGAAACCCAAGTCAAATGCACCTGCACATCAGTCTAAAAGAAATGTTAGCTGTGCAGAATGCTCTGACAGCCTTCAGAGACCACATTCTTCCAGGACAATTAATGGTAAAGACGGACAACACCACTATTATGTGGTACATAAACAAGCAGGGGGGTACACATCCTTACTCCCTCTGCAGACTAGCCATGGCATTGTGGAACACAGCCTTGAGCTACCAAGTGTATCTACAAGCTCAATTCCTGCCAGGAAAACTAAATACACTGGCAGACGGACTAAGCAGAAATCTCATGGACCACTCGAACGGAAACTGGAACCAAAGATTTTCAACATGTTGACAAGCAAATGGGGGAGCCCAGATATAGACCTGTTTGCCTCCCTCCAGAACTATCAATTGAAAACATTTTGTGCAAGGACTCCCCACAGACAAGCTTCGAAAGTCGATGCTGTGTCCTTCAGCTGGAAAAACATAACAGTTTATGCCTTTCCTCCTTTTGCCTCTGCTCTCCAAAGCACTACTAAAGATCAAACGACAAACCAAGGACGATTTTGATTGCACCAGACTGAACAGCCAACACTGGTACCCCCCCCCCCCTCTTGTGCAGTGCGTCACTGTTGGCCCCATGGTACCTGCCTCAGACTCCTACCCTGCTGTTTCAGCAGGAGAACCAGATTCTGCACCCTCAACTTCAAACACTGAACCTAGCAGCCTGGCTAAGTACCTAATCTCTCCTTTACCATCCCTCAGTAAACCAGTGATGGATATCATTTTAGAGGCAAGGAGGCCTAGTACTAGAAAATCTTATGCTGAAAAATGGAAAAGATTCTGTGCCTGGAACCAGTCTCAAGGGATGAGCATAACCATGCCCAATTTACCTTCAGATTTTACAATACTTAACTGAGATGATTCACAAGGGCATGTCTTTTTCCTCAATAAAAATTCACACCTCGGCCATTTCAGCTCATTATAACACAGAACCTCCCCTCTTCTCTCATCCACTGCTCAAGCAGTTCCTCAGAGGGGCCAAAAATTTAAGACCACCCAGGAGAGCTCCAACTCCAGCCTGAGACCTTAACTTTGTATTGGAGAAACTTACCCTTCCTCCTTTTGAGCCAGCTGCTACTGCAGATTTAAAATTCCTTTCTTGGAAAACAGCTTTTCTTTTAGCAATCACTTCAGCAAGAAGGGTATCTGAATTACAGGCCTTTGTGGCAGTGGAGCCTTTCATCATCTTTCATGCGGACAGAGTGTCCCTCAGGACCAATCCCTCTTTCATGCCAAAGGTGGTATCCAGTGTGGCTCTTAATCAGTCCATTAATTTGCCAACCTTCTTTTCTAATCCATAGAACAAAGGGGAACAGATAATGCACTCCTTAAATGTGCACAGACAACTTAGACTCTACTTGGACAGGACTAAACCTCAAAGGAAATCTGAACAACTGCTGGTGACATTTGCTGCAGGGACAGAGGGGAAGGCTATTTCAAAGCAAACCAATTCCAAATGTATAGGCCATTGCATTCATTTCTGCTATAAGCACCATGGAAAACCTATCCCACAGGGGATCCAGACCCCACTCAACCAGGGCGGCATCTACTTCTACAGCCTTTCTCAGAGGCGTACCTACCAGGGACATCCTAGAAGCTGCTACCTGGAGTTCTGTACATACTTTCACCAAGCATTACCATTTGCCAATTTTCTCTAAATCCAGAGCTGGCTTTGCCGCTGCAATCTTGCAGGGCCTTATAGGTGGTCCTAATGCTATCTGAATTCCTCCTCCCATCCTTAGCTTTGGGAATCTGCCCAAGTGTGATGACTGTAACAGTGAAACACAAAGAACATAGTACAGTTGTGTGCACTTACCATAAATGTAGATGTTATAGTGTATTCACTGTTGCAGTCCTGGTTACCCTCCTTCCGGCCCCCTGACTTCTTTTGGCTATACCTCTTCTCTCCTTTACAATGCTTAAAATCTTTTTGGTGTATTTGCTTTTTTGTTGGAGGTATAACTTTGTATATTTATAGATTTAATTGCTTCCCATTAGGGGGCACCTGACATCTGGGGCAAGAAAAACTGATGATATGACATTGGCTGCATGTTTTATACCCCTGACGACCTGACGTCACGGAACTGGAGACAGCAACCGACGTAGGACCCAAGACTTTGTTAATCAGGCCGACTGAGAGTTACTGCAAGTAGATAACCCAAATGTGATGGCTGCAACAGTGAATACACTCGAACATCTACATTTATGGTAAGTGTACACAACTGTACTT
This sequence comes from Protopterus annectens, assembly GCF_019279795.1. Taxonomy (NCBI): domain Eukaryota; kingdom Metazoa; phylum Chordata; order Ceratodontiformes; family Protopteridae; genus Protopterus; species Protopterus annectens. The sequence goes on from NC_056746.1 coordinate 1,530,915,857, forward strand.
TCTGTTTGTGTAATATGCTTCATGCTGGGTTGGCATATTCTTCAGTTAAAGCTGATCTGTCAGCATTCTCTGCTTATCTATCCTAGGCTCTTCCTCTGGCATTTAGATTTGAGGTCAGGCAATTATTTTAAAAGCATCATTCTTTTCAGGCCTCCTAGGAAGCCTATTCTGCCTTCCTGAGACCTCAGTTTTGTTTTTGTTTTTTGAAAAATTGATTCAGGCTGGTTTCAGCTGCATCAGAGCTTCCTTACAGTATTGTAGTTGGAAGCTCTCACTTCAACTAAGAAAGTATATGAGCTTCAGGCTCTCATGGTTGTTCTGACCTTTTTAGTTTTTCACAGAGACAGGCTGTCTCCTTGACCACCTTTGGACAAAAAAGGATTACTACAATGAGTTTTCTTAATCAGTCTATTCATCTTCCTTCCTTTTTTTCCTTCTCCACAGTCTGCTAGTGAGAAAGTTCTTCACCTTGGATTTGCGTTAACAACTCAGATATTGTTTGGATAAAACTAAGGATATTTATAAATCTGAGCAACTTTTTGTTTCCTTTCATCTCTGATCTTCGGGTTTGGCTGTTTCTAAGCAGACCATCTCATCCTGGATTTCCAAGGCCATTTCTTTTTCTTATTTTCATGGTGAAAGACTTTTTCTGTAATGCTTATTCTACCAGAGCTGTTGCTTCCTCTGGTCCTTTTTTCAGTAGGCTGGATACCAGTTCCATCCATGAGGCTGCTACTTGGTCCTCTGTCCATACCTTCACTAGGCATTACAAGTTGGATGTTCTCTCCAGGGCTAGAGCTGGTTTTGCCAGGGCTATCCTGCATGAGTTTCTAGAGGGCACTTCAATGCCTTCCTCCTCCCAGGTTTCCTCTTGAGTTTTTGTTCTGTGCCTTCTGTTAGGGTTACTACAAAAGTGATATGGAAGGACATAGTAGAGTTGTGTAAAATTTAAGCATAACAGTAGATATCATTTTCCTTACTGTTGCAGTATTCAGTCCCTCCTGCCCCCTCTGCTCTAACCTGTTCCTTTTTCCCTGCTGGACGAGGAGGAGTTCTTTCAGTTCTCCTCCAGGATGCACACGTTCTTCCTTGTCCCTAGGGGACAGTCTTTTCCTACTTGGGCTCTTTCAGTTCTGAATGTATGCGCCCATATGTTAACTTTATGCCCTATGCCTTGCATAGGGAGCAAAATGTGGGACATACGGTGCCTGTAAATACTAAGGCTCTGGTGTACTGGCTGGATGTTCAGCTATTCTCTTCTGTTAGGAGTACTGCAACATTGAAAAAAAGGACATCTGCTGTCATGGTAAGATTTTACACAACAGTACTTAATAAACCAAATTTGCTTATTTTTTTCTTCTGTTCTTAGCTAGTTGTGCTAGTGGACTGTGATATATATGATCCCACAAAACAGATTGATTGGAGTTTTAGTAGTATCTTTTGTAAGTGAGTTGTAATGCTACAGCCACTTGGACGGACACATGCATGATCAGATATCTCGTTTTTAAAGGCAGATATTTTTTCTTGATTGCACAAATAGACATTGCATCTGAAGTTGTTGTTTTCATTTGGTATTCAACCTGTGGGTTCCGGGGTCCAGTACAGATCTGACAGCCGCACACTCAGCATCTTGGTTCGAGCTCCAAGCTCTTCCCTTACCCACAATACCCCTGACTCTTTCTTCTCCCAAATCTCTTTTGCCGTGCTTCAGCTTGCATCGCAATCTGTGTTCTGATCTTGGTTTTTGGGGAGGATACATTCACTGAAACTTCACGTCCTGGGCGTTCTTCAAGCCCAGCCACCGACTGTGGAAATAATATTAAGGGTGTTGGGGTTCATGGCGGCCACGATGAACCTCTTACCTCTGGTGCATTTTCACATGTGGGTTCTTCAGTGGACTCTCACTGTCCAATGGTCCATGTTAGATCTCCTGCTGTCTCACCCTGTTCGAGTCTCTCTGGTGTGCAGTGACTGTCTTCTGTGGTGGATGTCCTTCATGGATGCATCTGCAGTCATAACAACTGGGTTGTCCTGTCGTCAGGCAGCCCTTCGGTCGGCCGGATTCCAAAGTCCGGGTCCGGCTTCGGCTGATGTCGCACCTCACCCGACGTCATCTCTGCTGGTCTTCGGGTATAAAGGCATCAGCCGACGCCATTTTTCCTCAGTCTTTCTTGCCGCGTGGCGCCCGAAGCAGAAGCTGTTCGCAAGTGCCGGTCGGTCAGATCCAGAGATTACTACTACCGAATACTACGAAGACTTCTAAAAGCTAAGTACCCTGTTGGGGACTCTTTCTTGCCTCAGCCGATGTCAGAAAAAGTCAGTAACTGTTTTACTTGTGGGAAACAAATACCTCATAAAGATTTCCACTCTTACTGTTTGCCTTGTTTAGGCCCAAACCACGACGTAGCAGCCTGTTCGGCCTGTGCCTCATTCAACCGACGAACGCTTAGGCGTCGGTCGGAGTTTGCTGAACAGTTTTTCGGCTCAGATTTTGCGTACATTATGCCGTAGGATCCTCCGACTACCCAAATTGTTAAAAAACGCAAAGAAAAAGACCGACACTCGCGGTCCACGGTTTCGGCCGAAACCATGGTTAAGCAAACCGCGAGTGTCTCGGTTTCGGCCGAAACCGAGAAAACTGATCAAAGTACAGCTGAATCAATGACTACTACTGAGGTTCCTGCTACCTTACTTGAATCGGCCTCAGAAATTTTACCTACAACAGTGGTTACTAGTGACTTATCAGACACCATTCCTTTGGATGTCTCTACCCCAGCACGTGGTGCTGCTAGGCCTCCTGCAGCCATGTCTGTTAAGGCCTTTGCCAGGGCTAAAGCAGCCAAATCTACTAAATCAGTGCCTGTTAAACCCCCCTCAACCAGGCCCACTTCTAGTTCACAAATACTTACTCTAGCAGAAGATTTAATTTCTTTAATTAGGGGATCTCAATCTCACCCAGACAGGGCCTCTCAGCCCCCAGAAAAGAGACCTAGAGCAGAGCCCCCCGAGCCTGTGGCCTCTGATGATTCTGCGGATGACTCAGATATTACAGACCAGCCAGAGGCTTCTTTCTCCAATTATGAAGACTCAGATGCTGAAGAATCCATTCCAGCTGCTTCTCCACCAGAGGAATTCTCCTTTGGGGAAACCTTACATGCCATGCGAGAACAATTCCAATGGCAGGAACAGGATTTACAGAAAAAGACTTAGGACTTTTCTGCACCTTCCACAACACAGGCCCTTAGCTATGCCTCCTGTCCTCTCTGTTGTGGACGATGCATTTAATGATGTCTGCACTGCACCAGATTCCTTACCTCCAGCCCCTGCCAAACCAGATAGATTTTACAGGGTACCAGACACTCATCACCTATACAAGGCCCCTCTTGCAGACCCCGAAACTATATCCCAGGGGCCTAAGGCAGTAGCCTCGACCACAGCAAAAAACCCTATTCCTTCTGAAAGGGAAGCCAGGTCTTTAGACAGATGGGGCAAAAAAGTTTACACCTCAGCTACTCTTTCAGCTAGAGCTTTAAACTGTCAGTTTCACATGATACAATACCAAGAGTTTATGCTTGATCAATTAACTAAAAAGCTATCCTCTGATGACTCTATAGATAAGAAATATGTATTAGAAATGGTAAATAACATACAACAGGTTAGTAACCATTCCTTAAAATGTGGCTATGATGCACTGGAGGCTTCATTTAGATCAGCCATGACTGGCACAGTGATAAGAAGACATGCATGGCTGAAGGAACAGGTCTTACGGATCATGTTAAAGCTAAGTTATTAGATGCTCCTATGGATAAGGCCAGTTTGTTTGGTACACCTGCCCAGCAGGTAATGAAGAAAATGGAAGAAAAGGCAAAATCTGTACAAACGGTTAAAGATTTCTTGCAGGTTCGGCCCCCAAGGTTTAGCAGGAACTGGCCTGCCAAAAATTGGTCCTTTCCTGACTCCACAAGATCCCAAAGGGGCAGGAGTAGACGTTCCAGAGGCAGAAATCAATCCAGAGGGGGTGCCTACAGAGGACGACAGTGGCAAGGTAATAACAGAGGCACAGGCACAGCCACTACCACTACAACAGCACAATCACAGTGACTTGATTCTAACTCCGCCTACCAGGGAACAAATAGCAGCACCATTAGGCGGAAAATTAACCTTATTTTCCAAGAACTGGCACTATATCACAAAGACAAGTGGATTTTGCAAACCATAGACCAAGGTTACGGTTCCACTTCCACACTTTACCAGTCAAAGAGGAATGCCAAACCTGCCTCCAAATCAAAAACAGAAGCTCTACAGCAGATAATGCAATTAACAAAGATGAGAGCTGTGGAAAGAGTACCAAGAACAGAACAAGGCAAAGGATTCTACTCCAGACTATTCCTAGTTCCAAGAAAGGAAAAAGTTGGAGACCTATTCTCGACCTGTCCACCTTAAATACATACATCATTGTCCCAAAATTCAAAATGCTGACCCTACAGCAACTTCTTCCCATGCTGGGCAAGGAGTGTTGGCTGGTAACTCTAGATCTCAAGGAGGCATACCTGCACGTCCCTATTCGACCAATTTGCAGAAGATACCTCAGATTTCTTGCAGGATCAGAGCACTATCAATTCTCAGCATTGCCCTTTGGCTTATCTACTGTGCCCAGAGTATTCACAAAATGCCTGGCATCAGTAATCGCCCACTGCAGACTTCAGGGAATCCAAATTTATCCATACCTGGACGACTGCCTGCTACAAGGGGACAACAAAAGCAAGCTGACAACAGATTTACAAAGGGTCATTTACTTGCTACAAGCACTGGGATACACAGTCAATTTACAAAAGTCAAGGCTGATACCATCCCAAACAAGGACATTCTTGGGTGCGGAATTGGACACAGTAAAACAAATGGCATTCCTAACTGCAGAAAAACAAACCAACTCCCTCTTTACTTCTTGACACTAACAAGACAGAACAAGCTAACAGCAAGAAAAGTTCTGCAGGCCTTGGGCTTCATGGCATCATGCATAATCTTGGTTCCACATGCCAGACTACATATGAGAAAACTACAGTGGTACCTAAAGAATTTATGGTCACAACACAGGCACAGCCTAGAAGCAGAAATTCCACTAATCCCATGCCTAAAACAGGAGTTCCTATGGTGGGCTCAAGCATGCCAGTCAAACCCAGGCCTACCCTTTCACAACTATCAAACAAGCCAAACCATCACAACAGACGCCTCAGACCTAGGATGGGGGGCTCACATGCTGGACAAATGCGTACAAGGATTGTGGACGCAGGACCAGCTTCACCTGCACATCAACCTAAAAGAAATGCTGGCAGTAAAACTGGCAATCCAAAAATTCAGACCATTTCTCAAAGAAGGCCATTTGATGATAAGGACAGACAACACCACAGTCATGTGGTACATCAACAAACAGGGAGGCACTCATTCATACCCCTATGCAGAATGACTTTGGACCTTTGGAACCTGGCACTCAGCTACAACATCCAGTTACAGGCAATATTTGTACCGGGAAAGGAGAATACTCTAGCAGACATGTTAAGCAGAACCACCTCGGATGCTCACGAATGGATGCTACACCGGACATCTTCAAGACCATCTCAAAGAAATGGGGAATGCCACAGATAGATCTATTCGCTTCCCTCTCAATCACCAGCTCAAAAATTCTGCACAAGGACATTCCACCCACTTGCATGGAAAGTGGATTCTCTCCTTCAGCTGGAAAGGTCTGACAGCATATCCATTCCCACCTCTTCCCTTGATACACAAGGTATTACTAAAAATCAAGGAGGAACATCCAAGGATAACCCTGATAGCTCCAAACTGGCCAAGACAACACTGGTACCCATTGCTGAGGAGCATGTCTCGGGACAAAATGTGGACAAATACCCCTGATGCCTTTGATGTTAACTCAGAACAACTACAGCATCATGCATCCAAACCTAAAAACGTTGCAACTGACTGCATGGAACATCACATAGCAGCAACTAATCCAGAACTTTCCCAAAGGGTTAAAGACATTATCCTTGAAGCCCGCAGACCTTCAACAAGAAGGAACTATGCAGGAAAATGGAAAAGGTTTGTCATTTGGAGTGCTGAAAGAGGAAAAGATGTGTCAAATATAGATATTGCTAACATTCTGGAGTATTTGGCAGAGCTTCTACATACAGGCCTGTCCTATCCATCAAGATACATGCATCAGCTATTTCAGCAGAATACAGCTTCGATCCACCTGTCTTTTCACATCCTTTACTCAGGCAGTTCCTCAGAGGGATCAAGAATGTAAAACCTCCTAGGAAACCACCATTGCCAGCTTGGGATTTGAACTTTGTGCTAGAAAAGTTGACACTCGCACCTTTTGAACCAGCAGCAACAGCAGACCTGCAGCATCTATCGTGGAAAACTGCTTTCCTACTGGCAATAACCTCAGCAAGAAGGGTTTCTGAACTTCAGGCCCTAATGGCAGTACAATCCTTCCTAATCTTCCACCAAGATAGTGTCCATGAGGACTAATCCTACATTTATGCCTAAGGTGGTATCCAGAGTGTCTTTAAACCAGGCAATCCACCTACCTACCTTCTTCCCCAACCCACAAAACAGAGGGGAAAGAATACTGCATACCTTGGATGTACATAGACAGCTACGCTACTACCTGGACAGAACAAAAAGTAACAGAAAAACTGACCAGCTTTTTGTAGCCTATGCAACAGGAAGGGAAGGAAAAGCTATTTCCAAACAGACAATCTCCAAATGGATAGGAAATTGCATACGATTCTGTTACTCCTTCCATGGAAAACCAATTCCACAGAACATAAGGCCTCATTCTACAAGGGCAACAGCCACTACCACAGCCTTCTTACGAGGAGTGGCAACCAAGGACATTATTGAGGCGGCTACTTGGACCTCCGTGCATACATTTGCCAAGCATTATAATTTACCTCTGTATTCCAGATCCCGAGCAGGGTTTGCCACTGCTGTACTGCAAGGGATCCTAACCACACCATAATCTATTCTTCCTCCTCCCTAGTTGGCTATGGTATTCTACCCAGTTGTTATGACTGCAGATGCATCCATGAAGGACATAGTACAGTTTTGTACCTACCATAAATGTAGATGTCCGAACTGGATAGCATCTGCAGTCAGGATTACCCTCCCTCCTTCCCCTCTGTGGTACTCCTAGGTATTTACCCTCCTAATAGCTAGCTGGTGGGGGGAGTCTCTTATGGTGTATTTGTTTGTATATATGTACATACATGCTTATTTTTTGTGTTTGCCTTCTATCTTTCTGGAAACATTGGCATTTACCCAAAATTTAGCCTTCCAAGAGGGCAACTGGCATCTGGGGCAAGAAACACTGAGGAAAATGGCGTCGGCTGATGCCTTTATACCCGAAGACCAGCAGAGATGACGTCGGGTGAGGTGTGACATCAGCCGAAGCCGGACCCGGACTTTGGAATCCGGCCGACCGAAGGGCTGCCTGACGACAGGACAACCCAGTTGTTATGACTGCAGATGCTATCCAGTTCGGACATCTACATTTATGGTAGGTACAAAACTGTACTTTACATTCCCCCCGACCTTATTCAAGGTCGCCCCTTTCTTAACCCTTTCCCCTCTGCCACAGTGACAACGGACACCTCCCTGCTAGGGTGGTGGGGCATTGCTCGGGAAGGACAGTCCAAGGCACGTGGTTCCCCTATTAGACAGATTACATATCATCATCCTGGAGATGAGGGCGGTGCTTCTAGAGTTGCAGGTTCTCCTTGCCCATCTTCCCTCAGGAACGATTGCTATCCAAACGGACAGTATGTCTGTGGTCTGGTACATCAGCAAGTAGGGGGGAACCAGGTCTTATCCTGTATGTCGCGAAGCCAAGAGTGTGTGGGAGTGGGCGATCTCCACCGATCATTTTCTGGTAGCAACGCTCATTCCGGGGATTCTTCCGGACAGGCTTAGCAGGTGTATTCTGATGCCCTATGAGTGGTCTTTGAATGCTTCAGTAGTGAAGTAGATCTTTCTCAAGTGGGGTCAGCCTTGCTGCAATCTCTGCCTCTCCTTCCATCGCAAAATGCAGTGAGTTTTCGCTCTGAACTCCCCTCCGGTGGAAGCCTCCAGAGACTCTCTTTTTGATGCTTGGCCCCCTGGTCTTCTGTATGCTTATCCTCCTCTTCCCTAAATACCAAAATTTCATCAGAAAGCTCGCAGGCTGGGGAGCTTAGTAATCCTCATTGCCCCATTCTGACCTCACCAAGGCTTTTTTTTCTCTCTGTGGTCTCATCTGGTGTCTCCACCATGGTTGCTGGATCCATTTCCAGATCACATTTCTCACCCTTCAGTGATTCCCCATTCAGACCTGGGCAGTGTGAAGCTCACCGCTTGGCTTCTCCAGTTCCTCTGATTGTCAGGATTCTTGGTTTATCTTCACCTGTAAAAAAAAAAAGATCCTGGTGGCGGCTCCTAAATTTTCCACAAGAAAGGTATACTCCAGTAAATGGTGACATTTTTGATCTGGGCATCACAAAGTGCCCTAGACCCTTTCACTGCTCTAGTCTCATCAGTTTTGGAATCTTTAGCAGGGATTTTTCAACAAGGTGCTAGTTTTTCTACAGTCAAGGTTCAGCTTACAGCGATTTCTAATTTTCATGTGGAGCACAATATGGCTTCCTTAGCATTTTCAAAGCTTTGTAAAGCCTTCCAAAAAGGCACTTTTCTTCTTTGGCCACCGGTGAAGGATCCCACTCCGCCGTGGGATCTTATTACAGGTGTTGGTTTAGCCTCCCATTGAACCTGCAGCCTCTGTCGATATGCACTTTTTGTCTTGGAAGACAGCCTTCTTGGTGGCTATTATTTCTGCCAGAAGGGTTTTGGAACTTCAAGCATTGTCAGTCAAAACTACCTTATATGATTTTTCATAAGGATAGGGTATCCTTGCGTGTACTAACCTTTCCTTTCTCCCTAAGGTAGCTTCGGAGGCCAATATTAATCAGGTAATTAATCTTCCCGTCCTTTTCCTGAATTTCCAAAACAAAGGGGAATACAAATTGCACTTAATGGATGTGCACAGACAGTTGCATTTTTACTTGCACAGGACTAAAGCATTCCATAAGTCTGACTAGCTCTTCATATCTTGCTCTAATCCCTTCTTAGGGAAACAGTATCTAAGGTCACCATCACCTGTTGGATTTCCCAGTGTATTTTGCTGGTGTATTCCGCTAAGGGATTGACTCCGCCAGGTCAAGTGAAGGCACATTTCACAAGGTCTGCGACTACTTCAGCTGCCTTCTGGTCTAGAGTTTCGTTAGACAATATTTGTTCTGTGGTCACCTGGGCTTCCTCTCAAACCTTTATCTCCCAATACCAGTCGGATATCCTATCCAGGAACAGGGCGTCCATTGGCTCTGCTGTGCTCAGGGATATCCTTCCATGAGGGCCTCCCAGGTTTCTAGTAGCTGGGGACTCTGTCCCACAGGTTGAAGATAAAATGAAGACAACAACTTCAGATAAAGAAGTTATGTACTCACCATATTGTTCCATCTGAGTTGTCCTTCATTTGTCTTCAACTATCCCTTCCTCCTTCCCCCTGCCTGGCATAGATTGTGTGGTAGTATGATGAGTAGAGGATGTGGTCATCACCAGAATGCCTATTACTCTTTCGTTCTTGTTTATGGATATTTGGCATGGGACAAGGTTTTTGGGTCGGGTGCAATTCTAGGTGGGGCAGCAAACCCAATCTGAAGGGAAGAAGGAGACTAGAGGCATTGTGGGTAGGGGAGGAGCTTGGATCAAGATGCTGAGCATGTGGACGTCTAATCCGTGCCATGATCCAGGAAACCACAGGTTGAAGACAAATGAAGGACAACTCCTCAGATGGAATGTTATGGTGAGTACATAACTTATTTTTATTTAACATCAGTGCTTAAATGTTTGCTTGACCAACATTAACAAATTAAATGATCTTAAATACTTTGCAATCCAGTATGAGTAATTTAGTCTCGTTTAGTCAGCACATGATTATTCAAACCTAAAACATCTAAACCTGTGGGAGGTTAAAATCAAAACAGCGACACTCCCAAGGCTGCAAAAGAAAAAAACTTTTTTGTGCAGCAGGCAAGCCCCCCCCCCAATATACACACACACACACATACAAAATAGAGATAGACAGGGCAACACTGACATCACACAAACTGAGTAGAGGAAAAAGTTGAAGAAAAGTCAGTACTTTCCATCTGTCTGTTCTCAAAGTCTAGCTGTAAAGACAGCACGCTGACTGTCGGCTCAACATTTTGAGCATCAGTCAGTTTCCAATAATACAGTAGCATTTTAGTGCTTTGATCTCTCACATGTACTTGGAAACTGCTTAGACTTTCAGATCTGAAATGATTTAAGTATCATTTACAGTGGCTTTTAGCAAAATGTTTAGCCATAATTTGACAGCAGTTTTGTTTCCGTATAGGTAACTCTAGTAGAGTTTAAATTTAAGAATACAGCATAGTTTACTTGAGTAGAATTTGTTCAGTTCTTTGATTTTATATTGGTATTAAAAACCTACTTTATACTTTCAACAGTTGAAATTACTTCTCTTTGTTCTGAAGCATTTCTCAAAGTCCAGTTTGCTCATTCCATCACCACCCTTTGTAATAACTCTTACCATTTTTTGGCTTGCTGCATGTGCATTAACATGTCCAAATCGGTTTACCAGTACATCTGAAGTTGTTTGTTAAATTGCTGTTGATAGCAAATTTTTGTAGGTGGCAAGTAAAACTATGTATTTTTGCATAAATTATTGTGTTACTGAAACATCCAAACCGTTAACCCTTTGTAACTGTCTTTTAAAATTGCACCTTCTACATAAACGTTTTCGTAATCAGATATGATTGTCATACTTTTGAAATGCAGCTGGGAAATGTAATTCATGTTCCTTATGTAGTAACTGAAATTAGGAAATGAATGTATTTTCAAAAATAGTTATTGCAGGCTTTAGACAGTTTTTTTCTGATAGCTTTATGGGTTTGTTAGTTAAAATGAAGGCATAAACCTTACTAATTTAGTCTGGGATTTATATAGTACTGTCTGTTTCATATTGCTGAACTTATTTCTGTTAGCATGAAGTAAATTAAAGCAGGAAAACACAGTTCTGTTGTAAGTAAATGCTTACTTTTGTCTTTTTTTTTTTCCTGCCAAGTCAGTTACTGCATAATGAAAGGTTAGTCCTTGTTAAAATGACTGGAAAGATCGACACTAAGGACTGTAAACCACATCAAGCCTTCTTGATGGTCACTGCAGAATGTTATTTGCTGAGCTGTAAGGGTTGTGGCTACACTGCAGTTTCCACTCTGTATATGTACATACTGAGGCTGGTAAAATGTCTTAAAGCTGTATTAAAGATTTTCTTGCCCTTTCTTCCACCCAGGACCTTATTAAGAAGCTAGTTGCTTATTTAGCAGTGCTTCTCATGAAGCAGCCAGAAATAATATACTTCCCCATCTTTGTATCAAAAGAAGCTATTTATTGTTGGAACTCTCCCTAGTAGTGGCAACAGGTTGAGGTCTCTGAATATGTTGTGGGAGTGCAATAGAGCATTAATCAACCAACAGCCCCTCCCACCATTGCCAAGAGTGCAGTTCATTCCACACTGTGTTATATCAGAGTTTTAACCCTGGCAGGTTCTGACATCCACGTAGCAGGTGCAGATTCATTGTCTTCCATCATCAGTACAACAAACTTTGCCACTATCAACATTGCAGCAGCTTCCTCAGAGCTCATTATCAGCTGGCCATACTGACTTGGGCCATATTATAGAGTAGGCATCCCCAGAAGAACCATTTAAGTTGTCTCAAGGGTCTAGAAAATATAGAATGATACTTATCCTTGTGTAAGTCAGAGCTGTCCCCCAAAAGACCATGCAAGGTCCTGGGTAAGGTAAAGCAAATAGATTAACAAGGAAAGTCACCCATCACCAACCTAGACAGAGGACACAGCTTCCTGTTGGTCATGTCACAGTAATCCTATATTTTGCAAGAAAGAGCTGTGATTTACTGGCCCTGACCTGTTAGTGCAGGGAAGGCTGCAAGAAGTTTTCATATTTACCCTTCCTTTATAGCCAGTGCCCAGGAAGGCAAGTAGGATTTTTTTCTCTCTCCATGTCTTAGTCATTCACTTTGGCTACCAAAGTTTAACCCCTTTGTATAAGCAGCAGCCCTGAAGGCTTCTAGGCTCCTATTCCTCAGAGCCCTGCTGTCCACCCACAGGACAAGCAGTCCAAGGAGATGGATACGTTTGGGAAGTAAGTGTTTGTATCTGCTGCGTTGTGCCTGAGGAAACTAAACTACTTAACTTACATGGTATATTTTCAAAGATAAGTCACTGCTCCAGGTGGTACAGGAATTGCTGTGTGAGCCACAAAAATGGAAACTGAGCTTCCGGTTGCCATCTTTTTATCTTAATGAATTTTGTGATCTGTGCCATTGACAACATGGTTAAGAATTTAGCCAGAACTGCAGCAGTGGGCATAGCCATATGCCAGCATGTTTGTCTGTAGCTCATGGACTTTGCAGAAAACGGTAAAGAGGAGTTTTATGTTCCCCCTTCACAGTATGTCTCCTGTTAACTCTTAAGGTCAGCAGGCACATTATGATAATGAAAGACCACAGCAGAGCCCTGACTGCTACAGGTATTAAGATCCATCCTCATTGAGGAGCTTCTCTAATACCCAGAGGAGTGAGTGCAAATGTGGATCTGAAGTGGAACTCAGTAGAATCAGTAGAGGAGGGTTGGAAGAGGCCACAGTCAAGACCCCTTCTATAACAATAACAATGCAGGCTAGAGCTACAGCTGCCTACTAGAAGGCAGTGGCAAGTTTACCAATGGTAAGCAGTGCTCTTAAAGAGTTCTTTGCTTCCCTCTTGAACCAGTTGGGGAACAGTTGTCTTTCTCCATAAAGCTTGGTTAAGAATACTCAGGTCAAGTGGATCAGGAATTTGATATCCTGAAGTTACAGGATCTCCTTCATAATACCACCATAATGCAAGACCATATCTGACATACAGCTCCCATCATGAAAACAAGCAAGACAGGAGATAGACAGACACCTGAAGAAAAAAGACCATCCAGGAGGTCTCGTAGATCACTGAGGTAAAGACTACTATTTAGAATTATTTTTCTTACCAGAAAGGACAGAAGACATAAGGCTAATTCTGGATTTAGATGCCCTAAACAAATTTGCAGTCAGTGAAAAATTCTTTAGGGTCTTGGCACAAATGATTTTCACATTTGTCTCAAGAGGATTCTGGATGTTCTCTTTTGCCCTCCAGAATGTCTACACCCACATAAATTGCTAGTAAGTCCTGGAAATGTCTTTTCTTCCAAGTAGATACAGGTAGCAGCCCATTATAAGGTGCCAGAGGACAGAAATGTTTCCATATCTAGGCAATTGGCTCCTTTCTGCTCTTTCCTCAGATCTGCTGTGCCAGGGTCTCCAGTCTCTGATCAAGTTTTTCAGTCTTCTGAGCATCATGGTCAGTTGTTCCAAAGCACATCTTAACCTCACATAGCTTATTGTTATTTTTTGGTATACTGTTTGCGTGCCAGGTTATGCAAAACCATTATGCCAGAATAGAAAAATCAGAGTCCTCTAGTCTTCCCTGCATCACGTGCTTTAGACCCACAGGTGCATGGTGACCCTTGTGCTCAGGGTCACAGGGCAAAGATCAGCAGCCTGCGACTTGTTGTCTACATGTGGTTTGTGGCCTCTTGTTATGGGGCCTGCACTCCAATTTTAGCCTGAAAAAAATCTTTTTTTTTTTTTTTTTTTTTGTCCCATATTTGGCAGTAGACAGCCCCAGTGTTTATTTCACTAGCTCCTTGTGCTTGTCACTGTGAAAATAGACTTTTATAGCAGGAGTACTTAAAATCTAGAACTAATAGTCATTTCTGGAAAAAAAAGAAAAAATTGGGGTATTATGCAGCATTGAAGGCAGTGCAGCTTGCTGCTTGTGTGAAAGGCTGCGTGTTGAATGTGGAGAGTTTGGGAGGGAGAATGCACGGCAAGCCAGCCAGCAACAGGCTAAATTTAAAAAAAAAAAATCTGCCCTCTTTTTAATTGTGTGCACTGCTATGGTGTACTGAAGATTGTCTGAGACAGTTTTGCTGCCCTGTCAGCCACTGAGAGCTGCTTGCATCACTGTCCACTACATAGTTATCTGAGTTCTCTGAGCATAGGCTGGGAACATGGATTATATCTTGTGCATTCCTGTTAATGGACGTTTCCTACTCTTGATGAGACTGACTGCATTTTCAGAATTGATACATAAGCCTGTCATTCTCAGAACAAAACTCTGAGTGTCATAATAATGCTGGCATGTGAACAAATAATGCTCACACCCTTTGCATTTTGGATGGTTATGCATTTGTATGCCTTTTTTCATTGTTTTGTTCTGACTACTCATTCTTAATGGTAAGGTTGTGTAGGTTATGTAGTTATTTAAGATACAGTAGTTGGTGTTCCATTCAGGTCAGTGAATAGCAGTTTCACCCTAGATCAAGAGGCTCTCCATTTCACTTCACTGATAGGGTGCCTTCTGAGTAGAGAATGCACATCCTCCCACTGTTGGCATATTTTTCTCAGGATACTTCAGTTTCCTTCCACATCCTGCAATTGGTTACTCTAAATTGTCTGTATGTGTGTATGCTGTGTGAGTGATATGAAAGGAGGGCCTGGCATTCATCTTCCATTCCTTGTCTAGTAAACTCTGTGGATAGCATTGGCTGTTCATGGGGTCGATAGTGGAGTCAGATGCAACTCAGCAACACTGGATGAAGGGAATTGGAGCTCCAGAAATGAATTTCAGGCCATTGTCTTCTCTGAATATTTGTTGGAGACTTCCAGTAATTTTGTGGAGGAGTTAGTTTTTCTTATGTAATATTAGGGTGACTGTATTCATTATGGTTTCTTCTTCGTGCCTTTTGCGCTGGAGCAAGTTGTGTGTATTGCTGTACCTGCCAGTTCTTGCAGGGCATACTAAACTAGTTTGTACTGCTGACATTTTTGCTTTAAGATCTGTAAAAAATATTTGCTATTCTTTGTTTCATTGTTTTAAAGAAACTATTAGTATGACAAAAAGACTCGCAGAAGATCTGTCCAGTGTTTTCTTGCCTGAATTATGGATGTGTTCATTTTTTTAAATCTGTAATAATATGAAATTATGCCATTCCTTTAATGGCAACAAGCTGTTTGTGCTCCTACTTAAAGCCACTCCATTACCCCAAGTAACTGTATTTTGCCACCACTAAAAAGTAATCTTTTAGCTAGTCAGACTGAATTACAGTGGCTGTTGTATATTAGACTTTTTGGTTTTTTTTAATGGCTGGGATGATTAGTGCTTGAATGCAACTATTTCTGTTGTGTGATTTCTTTAAAATATGTTTAATCAGTTACAGTTTTTTATTGTTCTGAAGGACAATGCCAGTAAAAGAATTATTTCTTCAAAAGTATTATAGATGGCCTGAGACACAATTCAGTTTAGAACTTTTTCTGTATGTCAGGGTCAAACCCAACTTACAAGCAAGTTGTCATTTAAATGAAAGTCAAGAACTAATATGTGCGATACATTCATAAAAACTCATTAGACCCTAGATTTGCCATAAAAGGTTGGTATGTTGTTCGTAATTTGCTGTGTAGTCCTCCATGGAAATTCTGACCCTGTGATTAGTTTCACTAATTTTTTTTTTTATCCTCCGTGTCCGTCTGTGGGGAAGAAAGAAGATAATAATGAATAAGCTTTTCTTGAAGTGGGACTGTATCAGTACATTTTATTCTGTTACATTTTATATGTATTTCAGCACATTATCTGCCGATGCTGAAATCCAGAATTAGGTGTCCCTCAAAGGATTATCAACAGTAGGTGGAACTCTTGTT
This sequence comes from Protopterus annectens, assembly GCF_019279795.1. NCBI lineage: Eukaryota > Metazoa > Chordata > Ceratodontiformes > Protopteridae > Protopterus > Protopterus annectens. The sequence continues at coordinate 1,530,931,785 of NC_056746.1, forward strand.
TGTCGTGGGCATTTGTACAATATTGTTGATAATAAGGTGTGCTTGCATGTTGATGCTTAGTCAGTCATTTATCCAAAGTTTCAAGTGTGCAGAGATAACCAGAGTCAGAGCTACTGTGTTGCAGCCTATCAGATTGCCTCTCATTGTCTTTGTCAGTGAGTCAAAGGCAGCAGAATGGCTGCTCACTGGAATACAGCTGCTAATAACAAAAAAACAAAGATTCAGAAAAATTGAGAGGGATCTTGCAACTGCTGGATGTTTTCCACATTTTGCGGCTTAACTTTATTTGTAATTGTCAGCATTGCAGTTATTGTAGATCCTAAGAGCAACATTGTAACTGGCAAAGTAGAGGTTGTGGTCCACAACAGTCAAGCTGTGATGTTGTTACTGGAGAATGTAGCAGTCCCACCTCATTTATTGTCCTCTCCTCCTCGCAGACTAAAGGGAAGGATGGTAGAGAACGAACATTTGCCCACAGAGAGAGTGATGCAGCATTAATCGGAAGCAAGTTCTTGAAAAGGTGTACCATGGATACCGTTTTGAGGTATCTTAGGATTTATTCCTCTTCTGTTACATTTTAGATACCCTTCCTCTTCACTTAATAAAAACTGCATAATTTTGTTAATTGTTTATAAATAAAGTACTAAATTAAAGAGAACAGCAGATGATACTTGTAAATGCTTCCCTTCCTGTGACATTTAACTGCTGCCAATCATCACACTCCCCCCCCCCCCCCATTATGTGTCCGAAAGTAATATAGAGTGTGTGTATCCTGAATACCTGGTCACATGATAGATGGTGATGTAGACTACACTGAGATTGAATTCATTTTGCTTGTATTTGCCTTTAAAGTGGATTCATAATAATCTTTTACACAGATCTTGACTCAGATTTTGATTAGAATTCTGCACTAAGTAACATAAATGATGTTGCCTTCAGTATGAACTTTTAGTTGATCATGAGTTAAATAGGGGATATCCTGGTCCAGGAAAGACGAAAAACTAATATATTGGTTAAATTGCAGAACTTCATACCACCATAAGCCAACACCAATGAGTTTACTGACTAGAATACCCCTTTTTTAGATCAACTGAAATACTATTAAACCAGCTGTACTTCTGTGACTTTTTCTCAACAAAATATACTAATCAGTATTTAATCCTTAAGAAACTTCCAAACGGCAGAAGTATAATCTCCTTCATATTGTACAGAATATACTGTGTTTCATGATTGTTTATATTGAATGTCCTAAACAAGTTATCTATTTATATACTGTGCAAGTTCTACTGTCATTTATTTTCACTGTATAATGACATTGTACTCTGCATATTTCTATCACTAAGAAATGCTATTTATATTTGTATGGTTTCTTATTACTGTAAATTTTATTCTGTTGTATAATAATTTTTGTTTAGTTGTTTTCTGTAGTAATTATTAATTTGTTACTGGAGCTTTTCTCCCCAGGCCTCCACTAAAAATGGGTTATTTTGACCCAGTGGACTTTCCTGGTAAACAAATGTTAATAAATAAATACATTTTGTAGCTGTCCTGTGTTCTAAGCTTGTCAGCAAGTTGCATTGAAAAATGAGTCCAAAAATTCTGTCAGAGTTTTCCCATGTATTATATTTTAGTAGAATGAATAATGCTTGTAGCACAGTTAAGAGTTTCTCTGCATTCTTGTTTTTGTGCTGATATGTAATGTAGTGCAGTTGTAATTGTGCATTTGTACATTACTTGGAGTAGGAGCAGGATTAAAAAAGTAACACTGTACATGCAGATCTTACTAAGCAGAAAAACAGATTTAATTCAACTCTTTCAAGAATAGTTGTAGTATAGATCTCTAGACATTTAATAAAAGAATGATACTTAAGGTATTTTATTTTAATTTTTGTATGTTGATTTACAAGGGTTTTTCACATAAGCCATAGGTAAATGCTGGCCTGCAAATAATGAGTCTTTTTGTTCTTTAGATGCTTTTTCATAGCACAGTCATATGTCTTGGTGAAGAAGTGGAGTGAAGCACTTGTTCTTTATGAGAGAGTTCTCAAGTATGCAAATGAAGTACATTCCCAGGCACAGACCTTCAAAAAGGTAACTGCATTTGCAGCTATGTCGCTGCTGTGTTCTTCTGTAATCCTTTTTTGTTTTGCTTTTTGTTTTATTGCATCTGTCTTGTATCACAAAAACATTCTTGGGTGAGGCAAGATGATGTTCTTGGATGAGGCAAGATGATGTTCTTCGTAGTCACTGTTGCAGTACTGATTCATGGGTATTCCTGCCATGAAGAAGCCCCTGACCAGCCCAATTTCCAGAGTCTTTACATTATCCATAACTAACAGGTGTTCAAGGCCTGACATCTGGATGTCTGGGTATAAGAAGGTTGTCCATTGGTGCCATCTTCAGATGTCCTTCCCTATCACTATTGCAGTGTTCTTTACTCATCCTTCCAAGGATATACTGCGGTGGTGGTGCTGCGGTAGCATTGTCGCCTCATAGCAAGACGCTCTCCCGTTCGATTCTCAGCTAGAGCGTCTTCTGTGTGGAGGCATACGTGAATGGGGCGTGCCTTAGTTGAAGGTTGTGCATCAGGGCTGGTAACCCGGTACGTGAAAATCCACTACCAATCATTAGCGGACCGGAGTTTCGCTGTGGCGACCCCTAACCGGGAAAAGCCGAAAGACACAAACAAACCAAGGCCTTTACATCCTATATACAAGACATAAGATGCATATGTAACATACGGACGTCTAATCTTCAGGCTACCTATATGTTTGTACAGAAGTAGAGGGAGAACCATGGATGTTCTTCATCTCACATTGCTGCAGTCCTTACACTTGGGTAGTCCGCTGTCCTCGGTCGGCCCGAATATCAAAGTATAAGGCTGACGTCGGTCAAGGCGCATTTGACTGACATCAGGACGTCAGGGTACAAATGCGCATGACCGACGTCATATCCTCAGTCTTTTTTGCCGCATGGTCCGATGCAGAAGCAGCATTGCAAGTGCCGGTTGGCGTTCTGAGATTTTTCGATTTCGAAGTTTCAGACCGAGTTCAAAGTTGGCTAAGTACCCCGTTGGGGAATATTTTAGTTTTTTCTTGCCTCAGTGATTTACCGGATGTCAGAAAAAGTCAATAATTGCATTTCTTGTGGGAAACAGATATCGCATAGAGATTATCATACTTTGTGTATTCCTTGCTTAGGGCCTGAGCACGACGTTGTTGGCTGTCGCTCTTGTGCTAGATTTAATAAACGCACAATAAAGAGAAGGTTGGATTGTGCAAGGTTAGTCTTTGGGAAGCGGTGTAATTATAAAATGCCGTCGGATGCTCCCGACGCCCGCTTCTTCGAAGAAGCGCAAGGACAAGGCAGTCAAGCCTAGGCTAGAAGAACCGTCTGTACCAGACGCCGGTTCTTTAGAGGTGTCAGTGGAGCCGGTGGCTCCACCGGAGGTTTCTTTGTGTTCCCAGGGTGAGACCTTATTATTGCAAGATGTGGCCTCTCAGGAGGCAAGTCAGGCTGAGGGGGCTTCTCAGGTTACTATACTCCCCTCCCTTCCTAGGGTGGCTAGGCCCTCTCCTTCTGTTTCAAAGGCTTCTCCCAGGGGCAGGCCAGGTTTGGCTTCAGTTGGTGTTACCCCTAGCTCTTCAGGTACTGTGCCCAAGAAGCATATGCTTAAAATGGCAGAAGATTTGATTACTTTAATTAGGGTTCTATGCCCCTCCTGATAAGAGACCTAGGATGGAGCCTGAGCTGGGGGGTTTTGAGCAGGCTTCAGATGTTTCAGAGTCTTCGGCTGAAGACTTACAGGAGTATTCTCCTTATTCTGATTCTGATGTGGATGATTCTACTCCTTCTGCTTCTCCTCCTGAGGATTTTTCTTTTTCAGAAACTCTTCATTCCATGAGGGAGCATTTTAAGTGGGAAGGTCAGGACTTCTCTGATTCCAGGAAAAGGCTTAGGGAATTTTTGTTTTTACCCCAGCATAGGCCTTTGGCTATACCTCCTGTTTTGGATGTAGTAGAAGATGTTTTTACAGAGGCTTCTCTTAATCCTGATTCTTTGCCTCCTGCTCCTGTTAAGCCGGATAGGTATTACAGGGTGCCTGAAGCTCATAAGTATCTTTTTAAGAGTCCTAGGGCTGACCCAGAAACTGTTAGTCAGGGGCCTAAAGGTGTTAAGGCTTCTGTTGTTAAGAATCCGGTTCCTGCAGACAGAGGCTAGGGCCTTGGATAGATGGGGAAAGACAGTTTATACTTCTTCCACTCTGGCTATGAGGGCTTTGAATTGCCAGTTTCACATGTTGAAATACCAGAACTATCTCCTTTCACAATTAAAGTCTAAGGTTGATGCTCTGGCAGTAGGTATTGATTGTAAAGAGTTGCAAGATTTAGTGCATGTTTCTGAACAGGTGGGTAAGCATTCTTTGCAATGTGGTTTTGATGCTGTACAGGCCTTGTCTAGGGTGGCTGCCACTGGGTCAGTTCTTCGCAGGCATGCCTGGCTAAGGGATCAGAATTTGTCTGATCATGTTAAAACGAGGATTTTAGATGCTCCTTTACAATCTGACGTGCTGTTTGGTCCTCCGGTTGAGACAGTTTTAAAGAAAATGGAGGACAAGGCTAAGTCTATGCAGACTGTTAAAGATTTTTTGCAGGTCCAGCCTCCAAAGTTTAGTAGAAATTGGCCTACTAAGGGGTGGACGTATCCTTCTTATGATTCCCAGTCTAGGGGTAGATCTAGACGTGGTAGGGGCAGAGCTCAGGGCTCTTTCAGGCCTAGAACAGGGAGTTCTCCTGCACAGTCTTCGGGTGAGGGCAGGGGTCAGTCCTTTCGTAAACAGACCCAATGACCTACCTTTTCAGCTGCCAGAGCCTTCTCGTCTGGCAGCACCTTTGGGAGGAAGGTTGGCACTTTTCAAAGAAAATTGGAGTTTAATTACCCAAGACAGATGGGTGTTGGATATCATACATCACGGCTACAGGTTTTATTTCCATACCTTGCCTCCTTTCAAAGGCATGCCAGACGTTCCTCCTCAACAAAGAATAGAGGCTCACAAGCAGGTTTCTCTGTTGCTCCAAATAGGGGCCATACAGCCGGTCCCTATGCCAGAAGTGGGTCTCTGTTTTTATTCTCGCCTGTTCCTAGTACCAAAGAAGGGGAACACGTGGAGACCAATTTTGGATTTATCTATCCTCAACACTTATATGGACATTCCCAAGTTCAAGATGTTGACGTTGCAGCAGCTTTTACCTCTGCTGGGCAAAGATCATTGGATGGTAACTTTGGATCTCAAGGAGGCTTACCTTCATGTTCCTATCAGACTAAGTTGCAGGAAGTGTCTGCGTTTTCGAGCTGGGACTTCTCACTATCAGTTCTCTGCATTGCCCTTTGGCTTATCTACTGCGCCCAGAGTGTTCACGAAAGTTCTGGCTCCAGTGATAGCTTTCTTCAGGCTAAAA